>NC_073644.1:22579545-22882575 GCF_029407905.1 Bubalus kerabau | reverse complement strand
ACAGTGACCCGCGTAGTCATGAGGAGGCGCAGTCTGAGCGCACACAGACACGTCTCTTTCCCTCCCACACCCGGCATGACCAGGGTCTACTTTCAGCAAAGGTAAAATGAGAAACCATGTTGGGTTTAGTGGCTGGAGGCCTGGATTTTGTTCCCACCGGCTGGGAATTCAGAAATTCCCAGGTATCACTAGTGGTAAAGAACCCACCTGCCAATGCAGGAGACTAAGAGATGCGAGTTCGATCCCTGGGTTGGGAAGATCCCCTGCAGGAGGACATGGCCACCCACTCCACTATCCTTGCCTGGAGAATCCCACAGACAGAGGAGCCTGGCGGGCTATGGTCCATGTAGTCACAAAGAGTTGGACACAACTGAAGCCACTTCGTAGGCACGCACGCACGGCTGGGATCAGCTCTGACTGGGGCGGGGCTCAGTCTGGTCTCCTCGCCTCTCCTGGGCTGCGGGGTAACTGGGCCTGCAGTGGTATGCTGACCATGGTCATGGGGATTTAGACTCCTCCTGATCTAAAAGAATGATACAAATAAACTTATTTACAAAAACACAAATAGAGTGACAGATGTAGAAAACAAACTTATGTTTACAGGGGTATGCAGAGTACATCATGAGAAATGCTGGACTGGAAGAAACACAAGCTGGAATCAAGATTGCCGAGAGAAGTATCAATAACCTCAGATATGCAGATGACACCACCCTTATGGCAGAAAGTGAAGAGGAACTCAAAAGCCTCTTGATGAAAGTGAAAGTGGAGCATGAAAAAGTTGGCTTAAATCTCAACATTCAGAAAATGAAGATCATGGCATCCGGTCCCATCACTTCATGGGAAATAGATGGGGAAACAGTGGAAACAGTGTCAGACTTTATTTTTTTGGGCTCCAACATCACTGCAGATGGTGACTGCAGCCATGAAATTAAGAGACGCTTACTCCTTGGAAGGAAAGTTATGTCCAACCTAGATAGCATATTCAAAAGCAGAGACATTACTTTGCCAACAAAGGTACGTCTAGTCAAGGCTATGGTTTTTCCTGTGGTAATGTATGGATGTGAGAGTTGGACTGTGAAGAAGGCTGAGCACTGAAGAATTGATGCTTTTGAACTGTGGTGTTGGAGAAGACTCTTGAGAGTCCCTTGGACTGCAAGGAGATCCAACCAGTCCATTCTGAAGGAGATCAGCCCTGGGATTTCTTTGGAAGGAATGATGCTAAAGCTGAAACTCCAATACTTTGGCCACCTCATGCGAAGAGTTGACTCATTGGAAAAGACTCTGATGCTGGGAGGGATTGGGGGCAGGAGGAGAAGGGGACGACAGAGGATGAGATGGCTGGATGGCATCACTGACTCGATGGACGTGAGTCTGAGTGAACTCCGGGAGTTGGTGATGGACAGGGAGGCCTGGCGTGCTGCGATTCATGGGGTCGCAAAGAGTCGGACACGACTGAGCAACTGAACTGAACTGATGGGAAGGAGGAGAGGGAGCTATTAACTGGGAGACTGGGATTGACACATACACACTACTACATAAAACAGATAACCAATAAGAACCTACTGTCCAGCACAGGGAACTCTACTTAATACTCTGTAAAGGCCTATATGGGAAAAGAACCTTAAAAAGAGTGGATTTATGTATATGTATAACTGACTCACTTTGTTGTACAGCAGAAACTAACATGACATTGTAAAGCAACTATATTCCAATAAGAAGAAGAATCCCTTGGAATATCGAGCTGCTCAGACAGTAGCTACCTGTGCTCCTCTGCCCCCTTCCACACCTACCCCACCACACTTGGCACATCCCTTCCAGGTCTCCAGTGTCCGAAGGTGTCCCGAGAGCATCCTTTTTGGCCAGCTCTACTCGGGGAGCACCCATGATTAGATCCAGCCCTCTTTCTAACCTTCATAAAAAGTTGTTCCCAGTCTCTTGTCCCAGCACGGCAAGGTCCTGTGCTCCCCTTGAACTAGCGGCTTCTAGAGCGCTAATGGTGGACCCTGAGGGGAAGAGGCTTTCTTTCTAGGATAGAAGCATTTTATCAAGGCCCTCCAAAGCCTTAACCAAAGGAATGGAGGTCTACGGTGACAAGTCAGGACCTCTGACAGCAGGGGGAAGATGCGTGATGGCTTACGACAAGGTGCCCTTCTTAAGACCCTCAAACTACCCTTTGGAAGCGCCCATTGGTTCTGTGTTGGGTGGGGCTGTGCTTGGAGAGGGCTTCCCAGAGAGAGGCCTGCTCCCTGCCGCCCGGAAGTGACCCACGCAGGCCAAGTACTTAGCACAGCCCTTGAAATGGAGGAAAGTTGCCTGGTTATTAGCGGTGCCTAATGATATTTGCATAGATTAACAGACTTTAATGCAATCATGAATGCCACAATCCTGAGAAAATAATGAAGAAATCCATTACAAAGTCATAAAGTAACTAAGTCAATACAGTAATAATTTGATCCCATATTAGTAATAATTTCATCTCCTGCTGCAAGGCGATTTTCTAATGTGCACGATTCTGAACACTTTTATAAATTTCACCTTTGTTTGAGATAATTAATTAACAAAATTTAAAAAGTATACTGCTGGTATTTTATACAATAAATTAGTCATTAGTTTAAACCGGCAGGCTATAATAAAACTTGTTAAGATGGATGTGCTCGGATTGCTAACTTCTCTTCAAGTGGCCTATAAACCTCTCTTGGGCAAACCTGGGGCCTGCCTAGTGGCAGTGGTTCAGATGGACAGTCTGGACCAACAGAAACCCATGATGTAGTAGGGAGGGAAGTCCTAGCTGTCTCCAGGCACGGTGTGAGTTTCCTAGGGCGGCCACGACAGAGCGCACAAACTGGGCATCCTAAAGCAACAGAAATCTATTCTCTCACAGTTCGGGAGGCTAGGCATCGGCAGGCTGTAGGGACGGATCCTTCCTGGCCTCTCCCCAGCTTCTGGTGTGTACCGGCACCAATCCTTGGCTTTCCTTAGCTTGCAGGGTTATCACGCCCGTCTCTGCCTCCATCATCATGTGATGCTCTCACTGTGTGTTCTGTGTCTCTGTGCTTGAATTTCCTCCTTCCTCCAGGGACACCAGTCCTACTGGCTCCATGCTGTTGTTCAGTCGCTCAGTCATGTCCAACTCTTCGTGATTCCAAGGCCTCCTGGTCTTTTACCGTCTCCCAGAGTTTGCTCAGACTCATGTCCATTGAGTCAGTGATGCCTTCCAACCATCTCATCCTCTCTTGCCCCCTTCTCTTTCTGCCTTCAATCTTTCCCAGCACCAGGGTCTCTTCCAATGAGTCAGCTCTTTGCATCAGGTGGGCAAAGTATTGGAGCTTCAGCTTCAGCATCAGTCTTTCCAGTGAATATTCAGGGTTGATTTCCTCTGGTTTGATCTCCTTGCTATCCAAGGGCCTCTCAAGAGTCTTCTCCAGCACCACAATTCACAAGCATCAATTTTTTGGCACTCAGCCTTCCTTATGGTCCAACTCTTACATCCATACATGACTACTGGAAAAACTGTACCTTTGACTAGATGGACCTTTGTCAATAAAGTTAATCTAGGGTCCATCCTAATCCAACATTACCTCATCTGCCCTTGATTATATTGGTAAAGACCCTGTTTTCAAATAAAGTCACATTTTGAGGTTCCAGGTTGACATGAACTTTGGAGGGACACTATTTAACCCACAACAGGCACCAGGGCCTTTTGTGCTCATTGCCCTTCCTTCCCCAGGAAGGAAGGGATAGACTGAGTCAGGCTAAGGGGCTGAACCTGCCAGATGAAGCAGGGGTTGGCTATTGAAAATTCATGGTTTCCTAGGAGGTTCTCTGACAAGCTAAAGTGGGCCTGCGGACCCCTTGAAGTGGTCAGCACCATTTCATATCTATGAGTATTTCTCCTGGAGAGAGGGTTCATAGCTTCCATCAGATTCTCAAAGGCCCCCAGTGGATTCTTGTCTCATTATTATGTAAACTATGTAGGGGTCAGGGAGGGAGGGATCACAGAAACTAATCAACAAACCATCTGACAAAGAACCGACAAGTACACAATGTATATGGTGTAGGTTCTGGGGACTCAGGAAGGAAGCTGTTGGAACCCCGGTACTATCATCAGTATGATGGCAGAGGCAGGGAGAAGACGCAGTGGCACATGCAACACTACATCTGGAATGAGACCTCTGCTGGGGAGATGTCTTCGGGTTGTGAATGTACAGTTTAGCATCTCATCTTCCAGACCAGCTGTGGGTCATGAGTTCACTTAAAATTCTGCTTCTATGACTTCCCCTCCCAACCAGGTCCTAGATAAAAATGTTCAACAAAAGGGCACAAAGATGAAGACTGTCAATATCTCCAGGGACCTGCCTCCCCATCCACCCAGCTCTGAGTCACTCTAGGCAACCTTCACCAGAGGTTATCTTCAAGACTGATGAGCTGCCGATTTTTGGAATCCAGACTCTTCACCTTTGGAAAACTTAAACCTTGTTCCTTTTCAGGCTCTATAATGCCCCATTAGGCGACACGATGCTAGGTTAGGCCCAGCAACACTCACTTAAGACAGGTGCCCAGCCCCCAACCCAGCTCATTCTGGGTTCCTAACTCACCATCACTTCCCCTAGTTTGACAAATTCATTCTAGAATGTTGCCAAAGGCTCTCTTCAAGATTGATAAGCTGCCAATTTTTGGAATCCAGCCTCTTTACCCTTTGAAAACTTGAGCCTTGTCCATTTCCAGGCTCTCTGATGCCTCAGAGATGACCCCCGGCTGTTCCAAGAGCCGGTCTGCCTGTTTCATCTGTCTTCCCAGGGCCACGGCTCACAGTTGGCTCTGACCCAAGATTCAGTCTAATTTACGGGGCTAGGTGTGCTGGCCTTGCCTTGTTTGGGTGTTAATTCTCTTTTTACAGTGTTTATCTACATTTCTCATCCTGAAGGCCAAGCTCTTTGCTGGAGAAGATAGGAGAGATGCAGAAGTTAAACTCTTGTTTTCTCTTAGACATCAGTTTACAGTTTGATTTCCAAGCAGATATAATAGGTGAGTCTCAGGCAGGAAGGCCACGGCCCAGCTCCCCTACCCTTCTGCTGCCAGAGGCACCATTGTAGACCTGTCGGTTCCCATCTTCCTGTGCCACGTGGGTATTTGGGCAAACGCCAGTCCTCTTTCCATCTCTGGGGTTCCATTTCCAGCTTGACGGCAGGGGGATGCATTTCTTCATGCTGTGCCCCCCTTCTTTGCAGGTGTCTCCCCTGGGTGAGGGCTCGGCCCATCCCTATGTCTGTCCCAGAAGCACTGCTTGATAAGGACTCGCTGACCCAGCTTTCCACCTCCTGTTTCCTCAAGGACATTGCCCAGTGTCACTGGTGCCTAAGAAGCCCAGACTTATAACTTTTCAAGAAGGAACCGCAATCCAGTTTGGGATGAAGTGAGTGAATCACAAGCTAAAAGGACTACTTTGGGGGTAAATGAGGAGCACTCCATGAATTCAGTGATAGTGGCCCCACGGAGGCTTCCCTGGTGGCTCAGTGGTAAAGAATCTGCCTGCAGTGCAGGAGTTGCAAGAGACACAGGTTCCATTCCTGGGTCAGGAAGATTCCCCTGGAGGAGTGCATGGCAACCCACTCCAGTATTCCTGTCTGGAGAATCCCATGGACAGAGGAGCCTGGCGGGCTACAGTCCATGGGGTTGCAAAGAGTCGGACACAGCTGAGCAACTTAGCATGCATTCATGCAGGGGCCCATGGAGGGCTGTGATGAAGCTAAACTTATTGGCATGGGTCAGAGAACACTGAATTCGGAGAGGGCCCAGAAAGTGCAGAGGGAAAGGACGCTCTCTTGGAGGTTTAGGGAAAGGACATCGCCTAATTTTGGAGTTCCTGCAACATACCAGGCATCAGAAATGACATTACTCCGGTGATGGTTGCTCTGCAGATGAGGAAACAAAGGCACATAAAGAGAGTAAGAGGCTCACCCACAGGTGCACGGTTAGTAAGAAGCAGGATTTTGTGATCTGTACCCACACCTAGGTAGGGCCTGGGGAGTCTTCCACCCCCACTGGCAGTGGTGGGACACCCAGCTCTCACTCTTTTCCCAGGCGGAAAGGATGGGGTGCTGGGGTGTGGGAGAGGAGTCCGAGTTCTACCCTCATCCATCGCCAACGAGCTGGAGCTGTGTGGCCTCTGTCCAGTGCAGTCACTTCTCTGGGTCTTTGTCTTCTCTTGGAAAGAGGTGTGTGGGATTGCTGAGACCCACTGACTTGGGGAGGGGCCCTGAAGCCTCAGGGCACTCAGGGCACCAGGAACACCCCCAGCCCCTGTCTCTGTTCCTCCCTGCTCACTCTTTGCCTCCTACAGGACCCTTCCTTCCAGCCACTTGGCAAACTTGCCTCTGGGCTTTTGCCATTCAGTTATCTGTTTTGTTGTTGGTTTTTAACGTATTGAGTGACTCGATAATTTATTGCTCAAACTGAGACTCTTGTTAGGTTGAAAGGGATACTATTCACAGTCAGTACAGGAGAATTGACAACTCTGGACCTGTTCTGGAGCACCGGGACTCCTGGGCATCCTAGTTTCATGCTTTTTACCCCCCACTACCGATCTCTGCACTCCCCATCTTGAAAACCTGTGTAACACGCCTCCCTGGAAGCCCTCCTTGACTGCTCCAGTCCACACCAATGACCCACCCAGGGGACAGCCCCTGGCTCTGGTTCCACTCACGGTGCAGCATCATTTTCTTAAGGGGGTCTTTCTCCTTTCAGAGTGGGCAGGGTGGAGGCTCTGGGATCTGTAAGCCAGCGATGTATGGGAAAGTACCCCCCACCCCCACCGCCCCAACCAAGGGCTAAATCAAGAGCTCATTCTCCCCTCCAGGCTCTTCCCACAGACCTTGTGTGAATTGGGGGGGTGGGGGAGGGGAGAAACACACCAGACAGAAACCAGACACAAGAGCTCTGACCTGGACTAGAAATCAATTAGGGCGATATCGACAGCAAGGGGAAGATAAGAAGGGAGCAGGGGAAATCAAAGGCTGACAGCCAGGGAGCCAGAGGCCAGTGGAAAGTCAGCAGGAAGGAGAGAAATGCTTATAAACTCCTCTCTCTCCTTTTTGCCCATCGTATTCACAGGGCAGATGGTCTGCGAGGCATAACATGTGGCTGAGGGCACCAGGAACCCCTACCTACTGCTAGCCAAGGGGTCTTGGATCCCACCATTAGGTTTATCTCATTGGGGTAAGCGTTGCTGTCTTCAGGACTCTCTTCTAGAATGCAAAATCCCTCATTCCCTGGAGTCAGCCTCTAACACTTCAACACACACGCCTTTATCAGATGGCATTCCCCTTGCCTGCAGCTGCCTCAGAGCACTTGACAATGGTGGAAGGGGGGGATGTTCCCTCGAGACAGGCATCCTTTTAGGCAGCTGACCCTTCCTGGTTCTTTCTGGAACACAGCATTCTTCTTAGATTTTTTTTTTAAGATAAATTTTTCCCTCAGGGAAATGTATATATATCTTAAGTGTAATAATTTTAAAAATTATTTTTTACTGCACCATGCAGCATGTCGGAGAAGGCAATGGCACCCCACTCCAGTACTCTTGCCTGGAAAATCCCGTGAACAGAGGAGCCTGGAAGGCTGCAGTCCATGGGGTCGCTGAGGGTTGGACAGAACTGAGCGATTTCACTTTCACTTTTCACTTTCATGCATTGGAGAAGGAAATGGCAACCCACTCCAGTGTTCTTGCCTGGAGAATCCCAGGGATGGGGGAGCCTGGTGGGCTGCCGTCTGTGGGGTTGCACAGAGTCAGACACAACTGAAGTGATGTAGCATGCAGCATGTGGAACTTCCCTGACCAGGGGTTGAACCTGTGCCCCCTGCAGTGGAAGTGTGGAGTCTTTAACCACTGAATCGCCAGGGAAGTCCTAATTTAATATGCTTCGACATATACAAACTCCAATGTGCCCCACACTCCTATCAAGATACAGACCATCCCCATCTCCCCAGAGGCTTCTCTCATGGCCCTTTCCAGCAGCCCTACCTCCTCGAAGACACCCAGTATCCTGACTGTTTTTGCCACAGTGGGGGCGAACTGTTCTAGAACTGTGTTCATAGTGTGCCGATGTGGGTCTGCTCCTTGCACTCAGCATGTCTGGGAGACCCTTCCATGCCTCCCCTGCCCTCTCCAGGGTGCCAGAGATGGTGAATGGTTCTGGGGAGCCGGGAAGGGGACCCTGGCTGACCACGGCTCGCCTTAGCTCCACAGATGGGCAAAGGGTTAGAGGTGTCCAGTGCCGTTAGGGTGAGAGGCCAGGGAGGGTGAGCTCTGAACCCAGGGCCACAGGACCTTAGAGGGACTGTGGGTGAGAACTGGGCTCTGGAAGCGTGTTGAGAGGGTGCACAGAATAGCTAAGGATGCTTCCTCTTCCAGGGAGACGGGCTGTAGTGTCTCTTACCGTGTCGCCTGCCACCTACGTTCGAGCCCCGCCCATCTCTCCTTTGTCACCGCGGGACCTCCGAGCTGTCCCCTGCTTCCCCCTCATTCTCATTTATTGGCTGTCTCCACAACAGCAGCCAGCACCGGCTGAACCCGGCCCTCCTCTGCTCACAGCCACCCAGGGTTCCCTGTTCCGCTGAGTAACATCTGAAGCCTTCTAAACGGTCTGCTAGAGACTGCGTGGGCTCTGTTCCCAACCTCCCCACCCACTCCTTCTGTGTCCTCGCTCGTCCTGCTGCAGCCAGGCCCGGCCCCGGCCTGACCTTGAACACCAGCTGACAAGCGGCAGCCATGCCTTTGCTTGGGGTTCTTGTTACTGTCTGCCCACCCCCCCGGCCGTGAGTCCTGGGACCGCAGCCCAGCTCTTAGCAGAGAGCCAGGCGGTGCTCACTAACCGCTGTGACACACGGAACGGATGAATGAAATGCTTCCCTCGCTTTTCCAAAGGGCTCCGTGACCCAGAAAGGTGAAGAACCTCTAGGCAGGACCAGAGCAGCCCAGTCAGTGCCAGGCCAAGGATGGAGGGTTCCCCGTCAGGGGCAGAGAGGCCGGGAGGACAGGCCCGGCCAGGCAGACAGAGGAGGCACAGTGGAGCGAAAAGGGGGTCTGTCCTTATCAGTACGGAAGGCCAAGAGCTCCTGAAGGCAAAACCTCTGGGGCTCTTAAATGCACTTGCTGCGAAGACTTCCTTGGCTTCCTGTCCCCATGGGGTTTCCCCTGTGGCTCAGCTGGTTAAGAATCCGCCTGCAATGCAGGAGACCCCAGTTCAATTCCTGGGTTGGGAAGATCCTCTAGAGAAGGGATAGGCTACCCACTCCAGTATTTTTGGGCTTCCCTGGTGGCTGAGCTGGTAAAGAATCTGCCTGCAATGCGTGAGACCTGTGTTTGATTCCTGGGTTGGAAAGATCCCCCGGAGAAGGGAATACCACCCACTCCAGTATTCTGGCCTGGAGAATTCCATGGACTGTATAGTCCATGGGGACACAAAGAGTCAGACACAACTGAGCGACTTTCACTTTCACTTTCCTGTCCCCACTTGTAGAAGTGGGGTGGATGAAGAGGGGTGCTGAGGGCATGGTTGGGGGCCTGGGCATCTCCAGATTAGGAAATTCCTAAGAGCAAGTGACCTGGGGTCTGGAGTGGGGATCAGGGACCAAGCAGAAGACCCAGGAGTCTCGGGGACCCCTTGGAATCCTTCCCCTTGGAGTGTGTGGCTCGTGGAGACAGGAGGAGCCAGGGTTTGGGTCCCGGGACTGAGCTCCTGGGAGGCAGGGGAGGCAGGTTGGCTGAGGACCGAGACGGTGGACTTGGCCAGCTCCTGTGGCCCCCGCTGGACTCCAGCTCCCTCGCTCCCTCCTGCGTGTCACTTAATGTTTGCAGTTAAGTATTTACAGATATGTTCCCATGGCAACTGAGGCTTCCAAGTTACTCTCACAATTCCGTTTTCTCAAATATGCTTCTCTGGTTGATTGCACAGAGCTTTTCTGGAAGCCAGCCAGGCCAGGGAGTTGCATTTCCATCCCCGTGCTTCTGTGCCTGATCCTCCCCCTCCAGATTCCTGTGCGGTGACCCCCCCCAACACACACTGCCTCCTGCTCCCCCGCCCACCACGTCTCACCTTCTAGATAAATCCTCCTGGGGCCCTTCCTCTCCCAGCTGCTGTCAGGTTTCTCAGGACCTGAGCTTGGACCAGAGCTTGCTCCCCTCCCCACCTGGAGAGACCTGAACCTGGGGGCTACCCCTGAGCTCCTTGAGGTTCCTGGAAGGAGGGTCCTTCCCCCTTCACCTCTGACCCCTGGGCCTGGTAAATGTAACCCCTGTGTTGTAGATCGTCACTGACTGCCCCCCAGGCAGGATCCCCCATCTCCACACTTTCACAGCATCATCTGTGTGGTCCCCGTCCTCTACCTCCAGACACCCATGACCAAGCCCCTGCTCTGGGCCAGGCACAGGGCTAAATGCCAAGGTACAGAGAAGAGCAAATAGAGCCCCTGTTGGCTCAGAGCTCGCCTTTGAGTGGGGAGAGGAGGACGGTGGATGAGAAAAGATCAGGGCAGTGGTCTGCGCCAGGGATAAAATAAAACAAGGCGGCAGCAGGGGCAGCTGGGGCGATCTCAGCTGGCAAGTCAGGCAGGCCTGGATGAGACGGATGGGTAAGCTGAGACGTGATGAAAAGTGATCATGGGGGAGAGGGAACAGCTGCTGCAAAGGCCGGAGCAAGGATGTCTGAAGAGCCAGGAGGCCAGGGGAGCTAGTGCCAGGGATTGAGGGAAGGGGTGGCTGGAGGCGGAGTCATGGAGGCTGCAGAACAACTGGACCAGGGAAAGTAAGGGCCTTGGACTCTCGCTTAAGTGAGACGAGCAGAAGCCTCTGGAGAGATGCACAGTGGAGAAACGGGCTCTGATGGGACCACTGTGTGGAGAGTGGGCTACAGAGGCCAAGGTGGAGGTGAGGAAGTGGAAAGAAGCTATCAGGCGAGGGGAGGCTCATCTAGGGCAGGGGGTGGGGGGAAAGGGCCACAGCTAGATGAGGGGCCACCCCAGGGCTTCCACCGCCCTGGTATCCTCAGGCACTCCTGTCCCTGCCTGATTCCTCATTCTTGTCCTCCACCAGACCTGAGGAGGCAAGGGGGCACGCAGCACAGCACTCCCAGAGGGCAAGGCCGTCGCTTCTCCACAGCCCAGACTCAGCACTCACCCAGGGCAGAGGGCTCCAGGAGAGCCCGGGGGACAGGCGTGCCCCCTGCATCTCATCGCACCCGCAGCCGCTTCAGGCAACAGGGGCTTGGACCAGATGGTCTCTCCTAGCTCAGCCTTGCATGACCATGCGCTTGTGTGACTCTCCTGTTCTGAGCGGCCCCTCCTCCATTTCCAGGAGCCCCGGGGGCCTGTCTCTGGAGGTTCCGGCAGTCTGAGACCAGCCTGAACCATCGCTCTCTGTCAGACCCTGCTGGGAGCAAGAAGATGCTGACTCTGCCAATGGTTCATTGAGTGGCCGTATCTCTATTAAAGATGATTTAAGTCACAGGCATTTAATTGGCGTTATAAATGTGATATTGGGAACCAGTGTGTTCTCTGATCACTGTACATCACAGGGCATGGATGTCTCTCTGACATGCAAGCCTTCCACCATCGGCCCTCTCCCCGCTCTGCTGTCCTCGCTGCCACTGTGCAGACCTCCCGCCTGCTCGGGGCCCAGGCAGGCAAAGGAAAAGGCAGGATGTCTGTGTGGGAAGCTGGACCTGCCCTGGTTCTTCCCCCTGGGCCTGGCTTGGGAAGATGTGTGGGCTGAGGCTACTCTCTGATCCTCAGGAACTTACAACCTTCTTGAGGAACAAACACATACCTACACACAGCACACATGGAAAGGATTATACAGAGGCCTGAGGAGGCCGGGGAGAGCGGGTGCAAGCTGGGAAAGCTTCCTGGAGGAAGGAGGCTTTGAGCTGGACTTTGTGTCTGGGTAGGATTTGGAGAAAGAATGAAGAGACAAGGGCTGAGAGCCAAGACTTTGGAGTCACACATCTGGATTCCAATCCAGTCCTTACCATTTAATTTTTGTGTGGCTGTGGGCTTCCCAGGTGGCACAGGTGGTAAAGAACCCACCTGCCAATGCAGGAGACCTAAGAGATGTGGGTTCAACCCCTGGGTTTGGAACATCTCCTGGAGGAAGAAATGGCAACCCACTCCAGTATTCTTGCCTGGAGAATCCCATGGACAGAGGAGCATGGTGGGCTACAATCCATAGGGTCGCAATGAGTTGGACATGACTGAAGCGACCTAGCATGCATGCATGGGCAAGTAACTTCAGAACTGTAAACACCTGCCTCATTTGTAAGATTGGCCCGCGGTCTCATCATTAAAGTGGAACCATCACCTCCTCTATTCTGGACACTATGCTTCTTAGAATGGCCTCACAGCAAGGTGAATTGCAATAGAGCTCTTCATTCTGGCTCTTCCTAAGTCCGTTCATGCCCACCCTGTACTCTCTGGAGGGGATGAACAGCTGGGGCCAGATTGAGGGGGCTCTTGAAGGTCAGTCCAAAGGGATAGGAAATAGGGAAACACTCTGTTGGGTTGGCCAGAAAGTTTGTTACCATCTTATGGAAAAATCCAAATAAACCTTTTGGCCAACCCAATGGATTCTTGAGTTTGGGTACAGAGTATCAGGTTAGTTTGAGGAATTTTGATCTGTGGGAGGTGTGTAGAGTCATGCACTTGAGGATTTCAATCTAGTCCTTACCATTTAATTTTTTGGGTGGCTGCGGGCAAGTAATTTAGTCCTTTGGAACCATAAATGCCTAATTTGTAGGGTATCATCATGGGAGCAGCTGGAGGTGGAGACGCCCGGCCAGGTTGGTGGCTGGTGTTCCACCCCATGCCCCAACCTCTGTACCAGCCTCATCATTTCAGACTGGTCTCATGCCTGCCTGCCTCCATCCACCTTTCTAGAGACTCTCTCCAGCAGTAGCCAGGGTTCCAAGAACTGGACTTGGGCTCAAAGTTAGTCATAGATGCCATCCCATTGTATCCACCCCACAAGCCCCCTCTTCTGACCTCTGAGAGCCCTTCTCACCTCTCTTACCTCCCTGAGCCCTGGGCATCTTTGTGGGAGGTCAAGGAGCTGCCACCCTTCCAGGAGGGGCAGCAGGTGAAATGAGCTCTCAGCTTCGAGGGTCTAGTTTTCATGGCCGAGGGCAGAAGTCATTCAAAACTACAGACAATCTAAAAAGTCAGGTGATCCACAGAGTTGGATAGTGTGCACGTTATTTTGCTTGGGCTTTGAAACTTATGCTGACTTTCATACCGAGCATGTTGGATGCTATGAGAATTTGGCCGTTCTAGAAATAGTCTTAAGAATACACTGGAAGAACTGTCTGATGCCTGCTGGCCGCTCCTTTCTGGGGAAGCTTCATGGAAAGTGAAAGTGAGGGTCACTCAGCCGTGTCCGACTCTTGGCAACCCCCATGGACTATACAGTCCATGGAATTCTCCAGGCCAGAATACTGGAGTGTGTGGCCTTTCCCTTCTCCAGGGGATCTTCCCAACCCAGGGATTGAACCCAGGTCTCTCACATTGCAAGCAGATTCTTTACCAGCTGAGCCACCAGGGAAGCCTGAGAGTACTGGAATGGGTAGTCTATCCCTTCTCCAGGGGATCTTCCCGACCCAGGAATTGAACCAGGGTCTCCTGCACGGAGTTGCCCGCATCACACCCCACCACATCAGAGCCTTCTCCTTCACCCTTGCTTCTACCCTCTCCTGCCACTGGAAGTGGAGGGGGAGCGTGGAGCTCTGTCAAGTTTGCATAGGACTCGAGCCTCCACGTAGGGGGTCAGAGCCCCACACTGCCTCCATCACCCCCATCACTGTCACCTAGGCAGGCAGCCCCTCCATCAGCGCGCACGTCAAGCTCGGATGGGGAAGCAGGCTGAGCAATTGGCAGACGGCCTAGGGGGGAGGACACAAGTCAGGGACCACGTCGGAAGGGGCTGTGGTGACACCCTCCAGCATAGGACCCTCCGCCTAGGGTTCCCGGAGGTGGTGTCGGGGAGAGAGGGGAGAGAGAGGGACAGGACCAGTGAGACTGAAGCATGGGGGCTTCGGGGAGGGGGGCACAGCAAAGCTTCCTGGGGGCCGCAGGTGTGGAGATGCAGGAGTGTGGTGGGGCCAGCTGGCTAGACCCTTCTAGACCTGCCTCTGGGAGCCTTTGGGAGAGCGGGGCTGGGGGCTGCAAACAGCCCTCCTCTCCCAGCTGGGCTTCCTCACCCCTTCTCCTCCCAGGAGGCCTTGGCACCAGGCAGCCAGGAGCACAGCTGTCTGAGGACTGGATGTACTAGCCAGGTCAGGGCCAAGCGGGCATAAAATGGAGGTGCGGGGAGTGCAGAGTGAGGAGGGGGCGCCATCCTGCAGGAAGGGGGTGAGCAGGCAGAGAATGGAACATCAGAGCATCGTATGTGGATGGCCTCTGGAAGGAGAACAGAGGAGAAAGCTGGTGGAGGGGGCTGTCAGGAGCTGGCCGCAACCACCCCAGGGTTCTCAGCCCTTTCCTTAAGTCTCTTATGCACGCGCCTGGGGGTGAGTGCTCTAGACCTGGTCAGGCTGGAGGCAGGGGGCAGGGCAGAGCATCAGGACGAGATTGCTCCATCCTCTCCTCCTGCCCACCCTGAGCCAACCCCCCCACCCCACCCCTCCAGGCGGTGCCCAGTCATCCCCGTCTTCCCGGTACCTGCAAGAGGTTAACATTCAAAATCCTTTTGGAGGACTCCTTCCTTCACTCCCTACCCTTCACTTCCCCCTCCAAAAAGGAAAACAGTCGTTGAAATTGAAAAATGGTGCTCAGTGAAGGGTTTAAAGACATTTTGAATTTAAAATATATTTTAAAGGTCATTTTCAGCAGTAATTATGTTATAATGGTGGGGCTCTTAGCAAAAGGCAGAGTCCCACAGGAGTTAAGAGTCTAACCGGGAAGTGGTGAGAGCCCCCCATCCCAGCCCTCAGAACGGGGTGCGGGGACAGAAGGGGGCACGGCACCCTCCCTTTTAGAATCAGTGCAAGGATCACCACGGGGTCCCCAGGAACAGGGGACTACACAGTTAAATGTGGCCCTGGCACGGAGGGGTCCTCTGAGCCCTCCCCTGGAGGACAGCCTCTGGGCTTCTGGGCTCCCAGAACCCTCGTGGTGGCAGACACCGGGGGGTCTGGGCCCCCTTCTGTCTTACCTGTCCTCCACACACAAGGGACAACCTTTCCTTCTGCTTCCAGGCTCTGGGGGCCTCCTGTTGGCAGGCTCCCCAGTCCACCCTGGGGCCAATCCCCCCTGGCCTGCTGGTGAGATGAACGCATGGTTTCCACTCCTGGAGCTGGAGGAATGTTCCTGCAAGGAGCCCAGTCTCCGCCCTTCTAGACCATGGCTGCAGTCTACATTTTTGGGAACCGATTGAGGCCATGACTACACTGGCTACCTATTTAAGCCTCAACGCTCTCTATCCTACATCCCCAACAAACAGCCCGCCCACCCCTCGGCCCATTTTTCTCACTCTCTGCGGCTGCACCCATTCTCTGCAGGAAGCCTCACCCACACAGATGCACAAGCCTGTTGAAGCCACACACATGTTTGAGTGCCTATTGTTAATTCAAAAAGGGTTGGCCTAGCCCCAGGGGGTTCCTGAAGAAGACTGGCAGGCAGGCTGTGGGGAGAAGAGACAAGGAAGGAGGGCAATGGAGAAGGGAGGCAGGGGTGGAGGGAGGGGGGCGGTGTCTGGGCTTGTAGGAAGAGCAGAAAGGGCTGCTGGAGGTAATCCAGGAGGGCTTCCTGCAGGAGGTGTGAGGGGTATGAGCACATGGGCAAAGCAGCAAAATAATGAAGAGCCAAGGGCAGTGAATAAAGAAGTGGTGGCCTCCACTCCCTAGCTAGCTGCGGACACTGCCAGCCCAACTGGGGAGAGGCAGGTTTGCTCACCGGGCTTCTGCGGGTCCCCAAAGGCAGCAGAGCCCTGGCTCTCGGGTTAGGGGCACAGAACCTGCCTGGGACCACGTTCTCAGAGCATTGCCCCGCCTTCCTCTTCCGCGAGGCTGTGGCACCCAGGTGGGGGCTGGTGGTCCCCTGGTTCCCAGGGAAGAGCCGGAGGGTGGCGGGGAGGGGGTTGATGGGGTCCTGGTTCTCAGACCAGAGCCCTGTAGGCGGCACGGAGGATGGAGGGAGGCAGGAGGAGGCGAAATATAAAAATATCCGCGAGAAGTGCGGCGCTGGGCTACAGTGTTATTAAACTAAAGCATCTTATAAAACTCAAGCCATTAATAACAGGCTGCTGCCACGTCGGGGTAATTTATTCAAATTGCGGGTCCCGGATAGAGGAGCAGATGTTTCAGAGCTGCTGGTGTCAAGGAATGAGCTCCAAGGGGGGAGGGGGCGGCGCCGAGCTGGGGAGAGGGGCGGGGAGGGGTCCTCAGCCACGCTCAGCAACATTCCCCGCCTTCCCAGGCGGTGGGGAGGGCTGCCGGAAGCGGGAGGGGGGACCCCGCGGGGTTGGGGACAGCTAATCAACAAGTTCCAGGATAGAAAACCAGGGGCAGAGGGCAGGCACGCAGGGCTTCCTGCCTAAAATGTCGCTTCTCCACCGTATCCAGCTGAAATGCCACCTCCTGCTGGAAGCTGTCCTAGGCTTTTCCACGCTCACTGCTTGGTGCTGGAAATCAAAGGGTCCTAGGCTCCTTCCAGGTGCACTACCCACCAGCTGGTGACCCCAGCAAGTAACCCTCCGGGCTTCGGTGTCCTCTTCTGTCCAATGCCCAGTATTGCCTAAGCCGCCGAGTTGGGAGAAGGGGAAACCCAAGTCACCCACAGGAAGGTCCTGGCCCATGGCAGAGAGGGAGGGGTTCAGGCCTGTGGGATTCCTCCACTGCACCTGACGGCCCTTACTTGAGGTCAACTTGGTGTATTAGAGGTGTTTTCCAGTTTCCTAATGGTCTCACTGTTTCTACACCAGTCCCAGCCAAGAATCCACCTGCAATGTGGGAGACCTTGCTTCGATCCCTGCTTCAGATCCCCTGAAGAAGGGAAAGGCTACCCACTACAGTATTCCTGGGCTTTTCTGGTGGCTCCGATGGTAAAGGATCACCTGCAATGCAGGAGACCTGGGTTCAATCCCTGGGTTGGGAAGATCCCCTGGAGAAGGGAAAAGACTACCCACTTCAGTATCCTGGCCTGGAGAATTCCATGGACTGTACAGTCCATGGGGCCGCAAAGAGTCGGACACGACTGAACGAGTTTCATTTTCAGCCAGGAATCATGTTGGTGGGGCTCATCTGTCTGGGGTGTGAGATGCGTACAATGGATGCTCAATCAGAGCTTACAGAACAGAGCTGGGTTGGGGGTACTGTAGGAGTAGGACTTTGGGGCCTTTCTTCTCTGATGGGAAAGAGGCAGCGAAGCTTGCACAGTCCTCCTTCCTTCAGCACTGTCCCCTGGGTCTTGGTAGGTGGATCCTAGTACCTGGATGCTAGTAGGTGGTCAGGGCCTCAGGCTCAGGGTCTGGCCGCAGTTTCCAGGACACAGACCAGGAAAGTTGGTGGCCCCAGGGGTGCAGAACTCTGGTAGATGAAAACACTCCTGCTTAATTTTGCCTTTCTGGCAAAGCACACACCTTCCCCATGAAGCCGTTTCTGCCTCTCATTGGCTCTTCTGCCACAGTGTTGGATGCTGGGGGGGCAGGTGGGGGGTGAGGTGAAGAGTCTGAAGACCCATCGGCAGGGAACACAGAAGGGGGGCCCGGCAAGGTCTGGGTGCTCTGAACTCACTATCTAAAATGGATGAAAAGAGATTTTTCTCTCTCTGGCAGATCTGGAGGCCTGCTTACAGAGTGGGATAAAGTGGAGCTCAGCCCAATCGAGGATGCTCTGGAACACCCCCCTTGGGTGTCCAGCGTTGTGCTTGGGTTCTCCTTGATGACGAGAGGCCTCCAGCAGCCCCCGACGGCGCGGTGAGCGGTGTGTGGAGACGAGGGTGACGCTTCAGAAATGTCCCAATTGGAGGCAGACACGTCTCTTCCTACAGGCCCCACCCCGATGGTACCACTACAGCGTGATGAGAAGAGAGCGAAGAGGCCCTTCTGTCCCTCACGCAGCCCTGACCTGAAATGACACCACTGGAGCGATGTCCTGTGAGCGAGAGATGCCCTTGGCAGGACAGCGTCCCTGCCTTTAGCAGATGCTGATGCCCGAGCAGGGGGCCTACCCCAGCCATTTCTGGTCTGGACTGGGGGCCACCCTGGACAGCAGGCAGGGTGGGGGATTGGCTGTCAGGAGCCTGGGGGAGAGTGCGGGGGCCACCCAGAGCCCTTCCCCCCAACACCCCAGGGGAGGTGAGGGGAGGCAAGACTGTGATGGCAGGAGGGGGCTTGCACCCCCCCACCCTTACCCTGGCCATCTCCCAAAGTGGTCCCTGCCCACCTAGCTGGAAGCTCATGGGCAGCCGTGGGCCCTGTGTCTCTGCTCCCTGCAAACTGGACCTGCTCACAGCCTGGGGTTCATTTCAAGCGAAGGAGAAAGCGCAGCCCCACACTCGCGGGGCAATCAGCGTGCTCTGTGATGAATGGAGCCCGTGTCACTCAGTGAAAATGAATATTTCTTTGCGATAATGGCCAGATGGTAGCAACTCTCCGATCCAAATTAAAACATGCATGATAAATGCCAGGAAAACAGAGGAAGACAAAACCCCAACCTGGAGTGAATTCTCTCTATAAATCTTCCCCCTGCGCCCCCTCCCCCTCTACCACCGCGGCCCTGCTAATAGCCATTAAATTATTAAGACACACTGCAAGGAGAACGCCAATGTCAGCGGCATCCGCCCTGCTGCCCACGGCTGCCCCCTGCCTGAGGGCCAGGCTTTGGAGGGCCTGGGGTGGGGGAGATGGAGAGGGCTGCTTTTTCGACCAGCAGAGAGCTGAGATGTAGAGAAAGTTCCTGTTTAGAGAGCTGAGGGAGGCTGGCCTGTGAGGCCAGGCGCAGACTTGCCCCGATGAGAAACGAACACCCACTGCCTGACTTCACGGCTCAGACAGAGAGTGGGAAAGGCATTCTGAGCCAGAAAGACCAGCGAGGAACTGCTGGAGACAGCATTCACGCAGGATGGACTCTGACCATCCTGCGGGATGACCCTGAGGATCCCTGTAGAGCTGGGCATCTGGGAGGGTCAGAGTGGGCTGTCCGAGGGTGGCCGTGTGCCTGAAGGTGGGCGTGTACCTGGAGGTCTGAAGGCAGCAGGTACTGGGCAGGGCCGGGGTGGTTTTGGGGCTTGTATTTCATGGTGACAAAAGGGCTTTTGAACTTAAGAGTTTAATTCCCATGCCTCCTGCTCGCCCCCCTCATAGCTGGAGATGGAAAGAGCCTCTCCCGAGTCTCCTTGACACCTTGTCCAGCCCCGCTGCAGGGTGACCAGCCTTCCCATATCCAGCTTTCACCAATCACCAGTTCCCTTCATCTTCCAGAAGACCCCCATCTCTTTAGTGGGGCATTCCCTGGAGCCCTCTGCTTGAGTCACGCGGCTTCCTCACTTTCCCTGCACAGGGTTTACGCCACAGGGCCGCATCCTGGTGCCACTGGTTTCTCAGCCTGAATTCCCTCCAGTAGGGAGCCTCCTCCAGGAAGCCTTCCCTGACTGCTTCCCCCTGTACAGCTCTCCCCTCTGCCAGCCATGGCGCCTGCTGTCTCCACTACTCTTCTGGTGCCCTTGAGGTCTAAGCTGATCTCCTCACCAGATTGAGCTTCTCTAGGACCCAAAGCTCAGCAAAGACTTGAAGAATCTGGATTAAAGAATTCTGGAATTCCCCCACACATTTGTCTTTCATGGTCAGCTCTCCAGGGGCGGGGATCATCTCTCTGCATTTCTGAGTCACTTGCAGTCAGCCATTCATGTCCAAACCTTAAGCCTCCTAAGTCACCTGGGCCTGTTACCCAGTTGGGATGTGGCATCTGGGACAAGACATCCATGAGTCAGCATCATGGGCTTGTCTCTGATGTGATTGAAAAGAAAATCTATGCTGGCTTGTCCCTGCTGCCCTCCAGCCTCTGCCAAGCCTTCCTCCTCTCCAGGCCTGGCAGACAAGACCCTGAGTGCCTAGGCTGGCTCTCCTCTGCCAGCAGACGTGGAGTGTCTCCACCTTCCCCTCCCAGCTAACCCTCGGTGCTGAGAAGGACCACAGACAGGCTCATCTTGTTGCTGCCTTTGCACCTTGGAAAGTTCAGCTTCGGACCCTCCCCAGATTCCCCTACACCCACCCCCATTCCCAAAGGGCATCAGGGAGGGGAGTGAGGAGCTGGAAAGCTCATCCTGAAGGCTGTGGTCCAACTGCATCCTTTGTGCCTCTGAGAGGGGGCGTGGATGCTGGGAGAATGTTCTCTGGGTCTCGGGACCACAGCTAGGCCTGAGAGAAGGCAGCAAGGTCCTGGCTGAAGGGCTGAGTGTGAAGGCTGATTACTGACTGTGTGATCTTGGGCAAGTCACCTCTCCTTTCTAAGAGAACAGGGGTGCTGCTTGGCCCATCTTGCAGGGCCAAGACTGGTGCGCTCTTACTGGAGGCTCTGGGTGGCCTAATGGGAGACCTGAGGTCCCTACTGGCTCTATGCATCTTCCTTCCAGTGTCCTGGCATGGCTTCAGCAGCAGCTGCTGCAGGCATTGCCTAGATCCCCTGTGTATTGCCCTGAACTGGGTGGGGAAGGAGCAAGCCTCTCTAACAGCAGACAGGCACATCTGATCAGGAAAACTGGGCAGTGGCTTATGGTAGAGAAACAAGCCCTGGGATGGGCCTGGTGAGCTGAGACTTAAGGGTGAGAAGAGACAGGTTGGCCCCAGATTCAGACTGTCCATGCGCCACACCCAGGACTTCTGTGCCCTCGAATACGAGGAGCAGGGAGACCCACAATGAACCACATCTGGTCTTCTTACTGCAGGGAGTGAACCCTCCTCTCCATCCAAACTAACTGTATTTTTAAAAAGATCTAAGATGCCACAAATTTGCCTCATTTGCCTCTGTTTTCATGTCTTTGACTGTGGCACAGTCCAGGTGCTACCTCTTGGTAAACCTGTCATCCCAATTATCACCTCCTCCAGGAAGCCTTCCTTGGCTCACCCTGTTTTGGTACATTCACACGCACAGTACAGCTCTGGCCCTGGGAAGTATGATTTCTCTTGGTACTTTGTTGATCACACCTTGTCAACGGTCCTCAACCCCATCACCTCTTACCGCCCGAGGACTTGACTATAAGAATAGAATAACCACAGCGGCTGCCACCAGGGGATATCCCACAGCTAGCCAACCGTGTTCCACCTATGGCAGCTCCACGGGAGTGTCACCATCCCCTTTGCAATAGGAGCTGGTGAGAGATCGTTGTGGGGGTCAGGACGTGTGGGTGTGATGACCAGCACCATCTCTGCCCGTCTCTCTGCCCCGGCTCCCTCCCCACATCCGGCTGAGTCTTCCTAACCTACTGTTTGGAAAGGATGACATATATATATATATATATACACACACACACACACACACACTGTCACCCTCTGCCCCAAAGCCTTAGATGGCTTCCCTTCACCTAAATGTGTCAGTTTAAAGTACTTCTGGATATCACTGCTCCCATATCCTGCCCTCCCTCATTCCTGCCTCTCAGGATCCTCCAAGCTGTCCGTGGCTCGGGCTATTTTCCCACCTGGGAAACTCTGCCTTTCCTCGTGCAACTCCTCTCCCCGTGAAGGTCAAGCAGGGGTTACCCTTTCTCATCTCTCTGGTCCTCGCTGTCTCTCCCTGCCTCTCACCCCCCACCTCCCCCTGCACAGCCTCACCACTGCCACGTTGCTATCAGGCTGTTTCAAGTGGGGTGTGTCAGGGGCCAGGAGGGTGCTGGATGGGTCTTGCCTGCATCAGGGTTCGCTGGAGGCTGCGCTGAGGACTACAAGTCCAGGAAGGACTGCCTGTGACATCTTCTCTCACATCCTGCCGGCCTCCTGGGGAAGTGTGCATCCACCTTCTACATGGTGCACACAGTGCCTGAAGAGCACCCTGTGGGACAGCGCGGGAGACGGGGGCTGTGGTCCCCTCGCTCTGTCATCCCTGTACCTCTTGTCGGTCCCTTCAGCCTGGGCACACGCGAGGCAGCTTTTAAATATCATCCAGGAGCCCATTTGCAATGATTAATATCCCATTTCCCCTGAAACAGTCCTTTGCTAAATTAGCCAGGGGCCAGAGGGAATTTGGTGAGGAGCCACGACTCTCCACTTAACTTGCCGAATGGATTAAAAGAACTTTAACAACAAAATGCAGATCAATCAACACCCCTTCCCCCAGCTGCAAACCTAAAGTCCATTTAAGCTCAGCAGGTTTGCAGTTAATTATAATTTCGCACCTATGGCAGGAGTTACTGAGGTATTTATAATGTGCTTCTGCCCCACGGGGGCCCTCTCTAGGGACCCTTTTTCCCAACAGCCACTCTTCCTTCTCCAGCCACAAAGACCTGTCTTCATGCAGCTGTTGTTGGGTTCAGTTGTGTAAACAAGAGGACCTTTCTGGAGTTTTACATTTTCTTTTTAACACAGCCTGGGAGAGAAAGGAGGCAAAGATACTTTTAAGTCAGAAGGAACAAGGGTTATGGAGACTAAAACCCCAGAACAGAGGAACCTTACACCAGCAAAGATTGAGGGCAGGAGAAGAAGGGGAAGACAGAGGACGAGATATTTGTTGGATGGCATCACCAACTCGATGGACATGAATTTGAGCAATCCCCAGGAGCTGCTGAAGGACAGGGAGGCCTGGTGTGCTATAGTTCATGGGGTCGCGAAGAGTCAGACACAACTGAGCGACTAAACAGCTTGGAAATTCCTAAACAAAAGTAGGCAAGATTATGGTCAGACATGTGGTAGAACTTCCTGTCCCCCAAAGAAGCCAAGCCCTGGGTGGGCTACTTGGCCTGGTGATGAGATCTCTGATCCTCAGTCCTCCCCAAAGGCATAGGACCTCTGCCCCAGGCTGCTCCTTGAGCACCACCACTGTCTGGGAAGTGGGGACGTGCTGTCTTAGATCTGACACGGATTTCCCGAGCTGAACATTGTAATGCCTTTTCTTTAAACATCAGTCCAAAATAAATCAGGGACGCGAGTACATGAGAGATCTGCTGGGGTATCAACTCGGGCTGGTGTTCAAGGGAAAACATTACCATCTACAGCTCAAGAAATTCCAGAAGGAATAGGGCAGGACAGGCTGACAAAACAGGATTTCCAAGCTCTGAAGGAGGCTGAGAGAGGCCAGGAGTTGCTTTCCTCCTGGATGGTTTTTAAAAGTGGGAGGGCAGTGTGAGAGGTGGACCGGGGTGGTGGGGGACCGAAGGAGATGCAGCTGGACACAATGGCCCCTGAGGCCCCTCCAGGGCACCAGGTGCTACGTCCAGGCCTGGCCGACCAGGGCAGTTAGCTATCTCCCAACCAAAGGTTCGCCTTGACCCCTCGCTCCAGGCCCCTGGAGGCAGACACAGCTGTGAGAAGGGAGCATGATGTTGAACCTAATGACTGAGGAGCTGAGGATGTGGGGGTCTGCAGGGTCTGGGGGCTGTGGTAAGGAAAGGCACCCCCACCCCCATCACACACACGGCCAGCAGCCATCAGCAGAGCACACGCACTGCCTGCTCCCAGAGGCTTCTGTGGGGCCAGAAAAAGGTGCAGGGGGCGGGGGTGTTTTCTGCTCTGAGCTGCAGACCCCTCTCCTTTAGGTGGCTGCCTGGGGCTTCAGTCACCGGACCCCTTCTCAGCTCAGGGTCGAATCCTCTGGCGGAGGTGAGGTGGGCTCCACTCATCTCTCTGGCGGGATACCAGCCAGGAGCCCCAGAGTAGCAGTCAGGAGGTGCTGAAGCTGGGCGGACACTCCTGATGCCCCAAAGGGGAGAGACTGAGCACAGGGCGGGGTGGCACCCTAGCTGTGGGACTCGACTTCCAGACAGTAGCTTGGCTGTGGCAGAAATGAGGCGGTTCCTGGGGTTGGGGTCTCTGCCCAGCCCAGCCCCACCCCCAGGGGAACCTCACCCAGGACCTTCTGCAGGGGTTCACACCTGCCTCCAAGCCTTTCCTGATACCTGCCCCCCCCAAAACTGCACCTTGGGTCAGGTCATCTAGAGTAACACCGTTTTTTAAAACCTTGTTTTCTACCATCTTGGCATCATTCAGATGAATCCTCAAGATGCCGTGGCCCCAGGCCCCCCAGTCTCATGTTTTGTGTACCCCCTCCCGCCTGGACCTGGCAGAACCCCAAGGGGCCTCTGTCTCCCTGGAAACTTTGGTCGAGGGAGTCATTTGTTGCCTCTCGAGACTGGAAAATGGAAACTTCTGTATATCGAATTTTCCAAAAGCGGGGCCGTTTCATCTGCCGCTTGCAAAACTGCCTAACTAGAGTATGGGACTAAATAGCTAGAAAAGTCTGGACATGAGAAACCCAGCATCAGGGGGTCAGCAGGGTGGCTCTGGCTCTCCAGGGTGCCAGGACTTCAAGGTGAGACCCACACCCTCAGCTGGTCCCCCAGTGGACCCTCCAAGGCCTCCCAGCTGCACGTGGTCTGGGTCTGTTTAGAAATAAAATAATGCTCCAAGGAGAAATGAGGAACATAATGGGATTTTAAAAGCGGCAGGAACTGATGGGGCTACAGATGGTGGAGGACCGAGTCAGCCCCGGTTTTGTGGCGGGGAATGTGGCCTCGGGGAGGGTCTCGGAGCCACATCCACGCATCAGGTCCAACCTCATTAGCTGGCCCAGCGGGACTCTGCTGCCGCGCGAGTGCGGGCCGTGGTGAGGGGCCCTGAAGATACTGGTAAACGGACATGGAGCAGCGAGAGGCTCAACGAGTCGCGTGGCTAAGCCACTGGCCTGCACCTGCTCTGCACGGAGTGGAAATGAACGTCTCACAGACGGGCTGTCACGCTTGCCCCAACCCTCGTCCTGCCAGAGAGACTGAGACAGGTGGGGGCCCGGGCTGGTGGAGAGACCAGACGTGGGCTCCCAGGCTCCAAGTTTCCCTATGTGGGGGGTTCATGGCTGGGGCGCAGGGCCACTTCCTTTTTCCTCTCCGGAGCCTCCCCCAGGCCCTGAAGATGGCGGAAGACACAGGAGCTCAGCCTTCCTGCTGCGTTCCCGGTACCCTCCCTTCCGTGATCGCAGGCCCCCATCCAGCCTCCCCTCTCGGGATCAGTCTGAGCTGCCCCTTCGCCTCCCTTGCTTGGATCTGATGAAGGCCCCCTCCGGAAAACACGCCCGCTGGACCAGGGAGGGGCTGGGGGAGCCCCCTGGCGGTCCCCACACGGGCATGACCACACCCCCAGCTCAGGCCTCACTCTGGAGGCTGGAATGTGCCCCTGTGGTTTCCAGTTTAAGTCCTGGACGAGTGAGAGCGTGGCGGCCATCCCTCAAGGCGGCTCTCACCGTTGCTTTCGTCCCCCTCTCCACAAGGGCTCCTTGGTGCCTCCCTGATCGCTCTGAGAGGGCAGCCCCCTGGGTCCCGGAGTCACCTCTTCCCCAGGTCTCCCTCCCAAGCCCTCTGGTTTCTAACTTCTCCAACTCTTCAGCCTGACATCTCGCTGTTTCTTTTTTATTTTTCTTCCGGTCATTTCATGTTGATCAGATAAAACCTGATGACGAACCCGTCTGGGCTCCGCCCCCAGTCACTGGATCCCGGGATGGGGTGGGGGGACGCTCAGTTCCCGCCTCACTGGGAGCAGGTGTGGAGTTGGATGTGTGTGGGTGCCTTTGTTGGTGTGGGTGTACAGCAGGATGGTGGGAAGATGTGTGAGTACACCCAGCTAGGGGCTTCTCCATACACAGCCTGGATGAGGCCCCCGCTAGCTGAACCTCCTGACCTGTAGCCGGTTACGGGGAAGAGGTGGGGGTGGTTTCTGGTGATGGAGCCAAGCGTGGCAGGGGGTGAGATTCCTAGAGGACAGCTCACGTCTGCTGGGGTGTGTCTAGGAGTGACGGGGGTGGGGTGGGGTTGGGCCAATATCTACTCTGCTGGCTCAGGTCTCAGCCATTCCTTCCCTCCTCAAGGGCTCCTTCTTGCCTGCTGACTCTCTTGAGAGCCCTTTGGGAGTGGAGGGGGTGGACCCCAGCCCCAGCCTCCTCCAGCTCAGTCCAGGGAGTTCCCAAGCAGTTTTGCTGCCTGAGGCCAGGCTGCCTAGAGCCTTCTTTTCTGAAAGGAGCCCCCACAGCCTGTCCACAGGAGCCTGGCTTGGTGGAGGGGGGGCCCTGTCCTGTCCTTGGCCGTAAGGCCCACCCTGGACTGAGAGCGGGGTGGATGGGAGGTGTCAGCGCTGTGGGCAGCACCCTGTGGGCATCATCCCCAAAACTGAGAGTGACACGGAGAGGCTGGAGGGCCCCTGAAGCCGCGGAGACGCTGACTGTGAAGCAGCTCTCAGGGCGGGTACGTCGGTCTGCTGGGAGACAAGGGACATCGCGGGGCATGCGCAAGGAAGCATCCTGGGCTCTGAGATGTCAGGGCAGGTACCGGAATGGGGAGTGGGGGGGGTGGAGGGGGTTGGGGGTTGGGGGGGCGGTGGTGGGGGGCCCACCTGGTGTTTCACTGTTCCCAGCCTGCCTCACTCCGCTGGTGAGTGAACGGGCTTGCTTCTGTGGGGCTGGGGGGTGAATCTGAACTGAATACAATTTGCTCCAGGAAGCTCTGTGGGGTTAACAGGATCTTCCTTGCAGTCGGGGTGGCTCCTTCTCCCTTGGTTTTCTTTCACAGCTAGAACCCTGGCTCTTGGTATTGGGGCTGTCTCCTCTCCTCCTGCCTAGGGGTATTAGAGCTCTGATGCCCTCTCTCTGCCTGGTCCCCACATGGGGTTAGTGGCTCCTGCTTCTGACCGAGACACACACACCCCCTTGGCCCTGAGCTCGGGGCTCCATTTTCACTTCGTGCCCTCCCTGTCTCCTGCCGTGTCTACACCTCTTGGTCCAGTTTTCACCTCTGGGAAGCCCTCCCTGCTTGCTCCTCAGTGAGCTCTCTTTTCTCTGACCCCTGCAGTCCTGGTCGCTCGCGTCTTATGGGTACGTCCGGGAGCTCCTTGTCCAGCCGGGACCTGCCTCCCTCACCTGGGACCCTGTTCCTTGCCCCTTATTTACCTTGAGAATGAGCCCAGAGGTAAGACAAATGCCTGTGGCACCTTCCCATTGTCCCCGGAGCCCGAAAGACTATCCTAGGAGTCTGAGGAACGCAGAGCATCTGGGTTCTGGTGACTTACAGGCAGGGCTTTGAATTTTGGCTCGGCCACCACATAGCTATGTGATCTGAAACAAGTTATGTGGCCTCTCTGGACCTTCGTTCGTGCCTTTAAGCGGGGGCCAAACTTCCACCTCCCAAAGTTGTTGTATGGGTTAAATGTGTGTGTTTAAAATCCCAGCCTTTGGGAATTCCCTGGCAGTCCAGTGGTTAAGACTCTCTACTCTCACTGCCAAGGGTCTGGGTTCAATCCCTGGCCAGGGAACTAAGATTCCAAAAGCTGCATGATGCCCCCAAAAGAAAAATAAATAAAATAAAATAAATGCCAGCCCTCAGTGGGTGTTCTGTAAACACCAGCTTCCCTGGGAAGTGAGCTCTCTCGTCCTTGGGTGAAGACGTGGAGGCCCAGAGAAGCAGTGTCCAGGCCAGAGCTCATTTTGCACAAAGGTGGGGCTAGAACCCAGGACCAGAACAAGAACTGCCATCCTGTACTCTTCCTGGGGAGCCCCGGCCAAGCACCTAGCCTGTGTAACCCGGGATGCAGAGAGCCAGGGTGGTAATAAACCTGCCTCTCCCTTCAGGACCCCTTCCTCTCGCCCCCACACCTGTGCCCCCAAGTCTCCCCGGCTCCTGGACTTCTTCCCTCCTTCCTGCTTTCCCCCAGGCCTCCCTCCGCCTTCTGCCCCTTCCCCTTCTCCTTTCTGGGCTCTTCCTTTCCTGTTGGATTTCTCCTCCCCTCCCCCTCCTACCCCTGCCTCCATCTCCCGTCTCCTGTTCCCATTTCTTTCATCTTTGTTAATGCCCACCTCTCCCCCATTCCCTTCCCTCCACAAAAGAAGTATTTAATGGATATTAAATTATTTTAAACTTTCTTTTTTTTCCAAAGAGCTTGGTGATGATGCTGACTCAGGATCATCTCACTGTCTAATATTGAATATGCAATTAATAGATAGATGTTTAGGTTTGGCTCTCTTTCCCCTGCCCACCCCCACCCCCTTGCTACTGCAGGAAGGATAAAAAAGCTGATTAATCTGGTTTGGGGCAAGTGTCAACGCGGGAGATATATGGGAGAAAGGAGATGAGGTTAGCAACTTGGAGTCGGAAGGCGGCTGCCTCTAAGGCAAGTGAGGGAGAAATGGTTTGTGCTGGAGCTCAGCGTGGCGGGCCTCGAGACACCTGGCTGCGAGCCTGGTGTTAACTGGCGGGACTCTGAGCTGGGGGTGTGGTGGAAGGCCCTCCCCACACTGGGCCTTATTCCGGCCACTCCACCTCCCTAGATGTGGAATGTCCCTTCCTTCAATCAGCTCAGGTGCCACCTCCTCTGAGGCCTCTGGTTGCCCCCACCTCGGGGACCCCTCCTCTGGGGGTGTGGGTGCCGCCTGCCGTCCAAGCTCCCTCCCTTACTTGATGGCTCTCCCCCAAAGGGCCGGGGTCTCCGCTGCCTCCATGAGGCCCCGCTGCACGGCAGGGGCATTGCCGGAGTCCTGGCCCTGGCTGTTTGAGGGGCCTCTGTGTGCAGAGAAAGGCGAGTGACTGGGCTGCCAGGAGGGGGCAGGAGCCAGCAGTGTGAATCAGGTGGTCTCTACAGCACAAACCCTTCACATCTGAACCATTTCTGCTCTCCAATTGACCTGTCTCCACCTGCATGATGGGGGTCCCCAGGACGGGACACTCTCAGGGGCCACAGGGATGCGGGCCTGTGCCCTGGGCATGGGGCTCCTTTGGGCAGCACCAGGACGCCGGTTGGGCTTGTTGGGCTTGTTGGGCGCTTCGAGGCCTGGGTTGGGAGGGCCACAGAAGCCTCGTAACCAGGTGGGAGCCCTGCTGGGCCCCCTGAGGGCAGCGACCTGTGCTGGAGGGACCCTAGCCATCCCCCCAGGGTGGGCAGGTGACCTGTGGCCACACTACAGGACAAGGAGCTCGACGCTGAATTTTGCAAGTAGCTTTTGTCTATTTGACGTCGGGCTCTTAATTTCCTGGAAAATTTGGGGGGAGGGAGGGGGATGGAGAGAGAAGTTCCTCAGTGCCCAGCTGAGCTGAGCTGAGAGTGACTGTCCATGCCCAGTCAGAGAGGGCCCAGGGGCAGAGGGCGCTGGGTGGGCATGGAGTGGGCATGGTGCCCGGTCAGAACCTGGGATGGTGGGTGCTTGACAGAGGAAGCTGGAGCCTGGCCTGGTCCGGCCTCTGTGTACAGTGGGGGTGAGGCCACGCTGGTGGAGAGGACAGAGCCTCCCCTTGGAGAGTGGGGTCCTGCGTCTGTGGGTGAGGCTGTGTGTGTCCTTCTGCTCTTGCCCCTTCCAGACATCAGCCTGTCTGCCTGTATCTAGGTCCAGCATCTTGGCCAGAGCGGCCTCACATCCTGAGGGGCAGCCCTCCTCAGACTTGCCCATTCTGGCCTGAGCTTCCCACCACAGGTGTGTGCTAAGTCACTTCAGTCGTGTCCAACTCTTTGCGACTCTATGGACTGTAGCCCACCAGGCTCCTCTGTCCATGGGATTCTCCAGGCAAGAATACCGGAGCGGGTTGCCGTGCCCTCCTCCAGGGGGTCTTCCCCACCCAGGGATGGAACCTGCGTCTCTTCCATCTCCCGCACTGACTGGTGGGCTCTTTACCACTGGCGTCACCTGGGACGGCAGGGGAAGGATTGAAGCACATATCCTCCCTTCCATCCTGACGCCCTTTCAGCCAGTCCAGTCCCATCACAATGGGGTTTTCCTTCCTGACACGGAGGCGGGCCTGCCCTTCTGGGTGTCTTTAAAGGGGGCAGTGGAGCGCCCAGGACATCCTGCCCATTGACTCACAGAGAGGAAGGAACCCCAGCAAAATGCAGACCCCAATCCACTCTCCTCCTCTTCAGTCGGTCCCCACACCAGCCACCCAGGGCTCCAAAGCGCCGTCCCAAGCCCCAGTCACGAGGTCCCCAGGGGGCTGGAGGCAGCGGCAGGGAGTTGCTGCAACCCCCTCCCATGGTGGGAGTTGGAGGGACGGGAATGAGGGAAAGGAAGGGCTGAGACAAGTGGGCCCTTGGGTGAAGCGGGAGGAGGGAGGGGAGAAGACGGGGCTGGAGAGAAGGGAGGGGCAGAGACAAGTGGGCCCTCACGTGAAGGGGGCTGGCGCAGGCAGCTACTACCTCCTCGGCTCTCGCTGTCCGCCGGTTTCACCTGGATCGGCCGGTTCATCTGTAACAGAGCACAGGAGGGCAGCATTAGAGCAGGCGCGCCGGCACCCCAAGGTGCGCCAGTGTTCAAGGGACACGGCACACTGCTCACTCCACGGACGCCGACACCTACGCCCCCAGCACCAGCGCGCGACAAACGTGAGGGTCTCCACTAAAGCCCCGCCCCCTCGCCTCCCCAGTGCGGTCCCCAGGACCCCCCTGATTTCAGGAGGGTGTCTCAGGACTGAAGACCCTGGGGTGTCCCCTGCCAGCCGTGAGCGGCTCTTGCTAACTGCGATGTCGGTCCACCCAGGACACAGCTGGCTTTGCCGAGCTGGTCTCTGGCCGAAACTGACTCCTGCCTAGGTTGGGGCCCGGCAGCGAGTGGCACCCCACCCCTGTGCCATCGACGCCGGCGGTTGGTCCCAGGGGTGCCCGAGGCTCTGGGCCTCGCAGCTCCCGGTTGGAGCAGAGCTCAGGGCTGGGGCTCCAGACTGCAGCCAGGCTGTCCCCTCGGTGGGGTGGGGGCGGTATGTGCGGGGTGGGCAGCTACTCGTCTCCTGTGACGTCCGGGTGCCAGGAAGACCACATGGGACGCCTGCCTCCCCATCTCCCAGCTGCCGGCGTCTCGGGAGGATCCATGCAATGCCTCGTTCAGGCCACTAGGGGGCTCGCAACTCCAAGGATCCAAGGCTCTGCAGCCTGTTGTTAATCCTCCTGCTGCCGGAGGCATAGGATGGGCTAGGAGGCCCTGAGGTCCCAAGATATTTCAGACAATAAAAACGGGAGGAATCGCGCAAATGGAATCGAACTTTGTGTCTCTGCCCGTGCTTCTGCGTGTCACGTACCTCCCTGATTCCTCATTCTACCTACATTTCTCTCCCAAACGCACCCCGAGAGGCAGGCAGGTACTAAACGCCCCATTTGATAGATGCAGAAGCCGAGGCGGGGCGCCTCGTGCCAGGATGTGGCTGGGAACCCAGGTCTGCCAGGGCTATTTGGGGGCCTTTTGTTCTGTACCAGGTGACTTTTCATTGGCACTTCCCCTCGTGTCCGGAGGAGGCTGGACTAGCCCGTGGCAAGCTTCCTCCTGGTCTAGGATTCTGAGCAAGTTTTGGCTGCGTCAAGACGACTTGGTTGGGGAGCGTGGGGGCCCATGACTCAGCAAGGTGAAGAGGAAGCCGGGGAAGGTCAGAGTCGCTGGAGGAAGGACAGAGGCGGGAGGCAGGGCACGGAGCAGAGGACCAGGAAGCACAGGTTGCCAGGGGGCAAGAGAGGATGCTGGGTGCCACTGTTTGCTCAGAGGTCCCCACTTGGTGCCCCCTATGGAGCTGAGGGAAAGGAAGGTGCTGGGTGCGCAAGCTCTGCCAGCAGAGTTAAGCGTGCGGTACAGGGACCTCCAATCACAGGGAGAAGAAAGAGGGCCATAAGCAAACTCCCAGCTTCCTTTCAGGGGCCCTGGCTCCCCCATAAACCACCTCTTTTCCAGTCCTTGAGAAAAAGATCCTGGAGGCCGAGCAGGCATCTGACTGTGGGAGAAGGGCTCTCCCCCTGGTTTCCATTCTATGCCTTCAGAGGCTCCACACCCAGCCCTTTCTGGGGCTCTCCCTGCTTCTGGAACACCCCTTCCCCCTGGTTCACACCCCCTCCCCCCTTCCCCAGAGCTGCAATAGGCTCTTACTCCAGAAAGGCCCCACGGCTGACCTGGACCCAGTTCTGGCCATTGTACTCTCCTGGGTGAATTTCTATGGCTTTCTTGCTTATGTAATTTTTATAATTCTCTGAGGAAGGTATTATTCTCTCTTTTTCCAATGAAAAGCTAAGCCCCGGGAGTGGGAGGTCTGGGATGCAGCCAGGGATGGTAGGCATGGAGCTAACACGACGAGGGTGGGTTGGTCTTGGTATATTTCATCTCATTTGACCTCAAGCTGCTCTGGAAGGGGGGCTTCCCAGGTGGTGCAGTGGTAAAGAATCCACCTGCCAATGCAGGAGATGCAAGAGACATGGGTTTGATCCCTGGGTTGAGAAGATTCCCTGGAGTAGGAACTGGCAACCCACTCCAGTATTCTTGCCTGGAAAATCCCATGGACAGAGGAGCCTGGAAGGCTACAGTCCATAGGTCACGAAGAATTGGACACGACTGAGTGAGCACACACTGCACCGCTACTCTGGAAGGAGGGGACAAAGGGAGGATGTCCTTCTGGTGAGGGGCGAGTGGGCCATCATATTGACTAGAACTTCCTCAGCCTAGCCCCCCAAGTCTGGCCCCCACCACCTCTTGTATCATTCCATTCCTCACAGCCCAGCCCCTTTTTCCCCCTGTGTGTTCCTTTGGCCTGAAAACTTCTCTCTCACAGCCCCGCTAGCCTCTTGCCCTTGACCCTGAAGTCTTCCTGGTACTCCAGGGGGAAAGGCCCTGCAGGAACTCTCCCTTTTCCATATAGACGGTACAGTTAAGGTTGGGCACTGAATTGCAAGGGGGCTACTGCCCTGCTACACCTACAGGAACACAAACAGCTGCTCCAAAATTATATTGTCGGACTCTCATCACTTCCCATAGGGTGTATGCAATTAGAGATCCTTTAGCCAAGGAAGCAGAGTTTTGGAGAGGTTAAGAAACTTGCCTGAGGTCACACAGGTGATCAATGTCACCATTGAACCCAGGACTCTGGACACTGGCCTGTGTGTTCAAAGATGCTGGAAACCAGGCCTGACAGGCTTGGGGAAGGTCTGGGAAAGTTCAAAGCAGAAGAGCAGGGAGCAGGTGGGGAGGGCGGTGGGGTGATTCAGGCTTCTCCAGTGGGGACTGGGGGTGAGCAGGGGCAGGCAGAGGTGTGTGCACCAGAGTTAGCCGAGCTCTGCAGCTGTGGAGACGAGGGAGGGAGGAGCCCACAGAGGAGACTTCATCCCTGGGGCCAGAGCGGGCCCAGGCCAACCCCGAAAGCTTAGGTCAGGGGACCCAGGAGGGTGCCTTTCCTGGCATCTTGTTTCTGAAGGTGGGGAGCTTGCATAAAGCCCTGTGGCAAGCCTTCTCTTTGTGCGAGCAGAGGGGGTGAGTCCTACGGATTGACAAGGGCTGGGGCGGGGGAAACTGTTTCTGTTGTGAGGGGACCCATTTTCCAAGGTAAAGTAAACAAGGCAAATGGAATCTGCCTGTGCGTGGAGTCTCCCCCTCTGCAGGGGTGCCCCACCCTCAGGCAAGCAGCCACCGGCCCACTGTCCTTGGTACCTGGGCGCTTGTGAATGCTGTGCCCCAGGTCATGGACTCAGGCTTGGTTCCCTTCGGCCCCCTGCTCCCCCCCACCACGAGCCCTCCCTGAGCCAGCCAGCCCCAGACCGCGCTCCCAGACCCCCTTCATCACTGGCATCCTGGCAGCAGGGACCCAGGGGCTTGTCCAGCCTCCCACCTGCCCTCAGCCATGGGCCAGGCACCCGTGGTGGTGGAGCAGAATTGACTTGGCTCCCGTGGACCTGTGGCTCCCGGGGTCATATTTCATATCCCATTATGATCTAGGGATGGTCAGCATCCACACAGCCTTCATGGGGATGTCAGGGAGTGCCTGGCTAGATGGAGAGAGAAAATATGGCCTGTGCTTTCTTAATTCTCAGCAGAAATAAAGTGTCAGGATCAGTCGGGAAGATTTCTTAGCAGCCTCTGTACCGACACCTCAGGCCTAAAGGGAGACCTCCCTTCTTTGGCCAGTGTCTCTCTTTCCTGTTCCAGACTCAGACCCTGCCTCAGCCTGCCTCTGTCCTGGGGAGAGGAGGCCAGACCACGCTGCAGAGATGGCTTTGCGAGGCACGACTGGTGCGGAGGGGGAGAAAGGATACTGGGAGGAAGGCAGAAGGGGTGGTGGCCACTTCCTTGCCCTTCTGACTTTGACCATGGCCTCTGGATCTCAGCCACATGAGCCCCAGGGCGTCCCTTGTAAGTGAATGTCGAGGATGCTGGAGCCTAAGTCTCTGTGTCTTTCCTTCAACCCATCCCTTGCTCCTCTGTCCAGCCATCCCTCTCAGCCATGATATTGTCCTTCAGGGTAGGCCTGGGGCTGGAGGCAGGGTCATCAGCCTGGAGGTCATCACCCCATGCCCACTGTGGACTTCAGCACAGGTTGGGTCTCCTCATACCCGAACTGGGCTGCTTGCATGAAGTCAAGCATGAAGCCACCCTCATGCTTCCAGGGTCAACCCTTCTGGGGACATCGTTAACTTTTGTTGTCATCAACTGCGTTCCTGCTTCCAGCCCGGGGGGCACCCTCAGGGGGAGTGGGTGGTCCTGGCCCAGGACTGGGGCCCTCCCTGTCCTGCTGTAGCCAAGGGTGGGCGGCAGGGCTCCTTCCCTCCCAGGCCTCTTCTGCTCTGGCTGGGTCTCCCTTACCCCTTCCCATCTCTGCCACTTTTTGCGTCAACACATATCCATGCATTAAACAAGACATTCCATTAATTTCTTCATCATCATAACTTAAGCTGGGACATACCCTTTAAATATTCATTCAGCTATGAAAACTGGGCATTAAAATTTTAATAATGTCAAGCTCATTTGAACCGAGCTCCTTGGGGACGATTACGATACAATTAGAATAAATATGATGATTGAGCTAGTCCAAAGGCTTCACCTGTCTGTCCAGCGTGGGTCCCTGTGGAAGGAGAGGACTGTGGCCAGTGGGCAGACAAAAAGACTGACGGATAGGCCAGCCAGATCTTTCCTAACTTTCCATCTAGCCCTCCCACACCCCACTCATCTCTGCTCTGGGGGCCCATATGGTCCTCCCACCGACCTCTGCAGCTCTCTGGTGCCTGCTGTGGGCCAGGGTGCTGGGCCTTTCCTCGGCACCTGGGACGCCAGCCCTGATTAACCATTGTGGTTCCAGTTACCCTTTCCCTTGTCTTCCTGGTACAACTCCAGCTGTGCTTCTGGGCTTGTTCCTTTGTGGCAGCCATGCCCCTGTCTCTGTGTCTCTTCTCCCCAGCCTTGCAAGGGGCTCCACGAGGCTGGGATGAGACCACACCAGAGCAGGGCCAGCCTGCATCACGGGCCCCTGAGTGCCCACAGGTGTTCAGCCACCAGACCAGAGAGGGGCTATCTTCACCCAGCTTCGCTTCTGCTATGACCACCTTCCTGAGGGCTGGCATGGAGGTTTTTCAGGGAGAGCTGAGCCCGCCCGCACCCCCAACCCCATGTCCCTTACTGTCCTGCCCTTGCCTAAGACAATGCTGGCAAGGGCCGGGGACATTCAGAACTTGCCCTGTGTCACTGGGACAGCCCTGACTGCCCACAGCATCCCTTGGGCTCCCTGCCCCTGAGCTGGGTCCCCCTCCACCTGTCTTCTCAGAACCCCGAGCCCCCTGCTTCACACCAGGCCCCAGTAAGCTGACCGAGAGCTGTCTCAGAAATAAAAAAAAGAGCCTGGAAAGCTCCCTGTCACCCCTCCAAAAAAAATTAAAAAGTGAAGTGAAAGTGTCAATAGCTCGGTCGTGTCCAGCTCTTTGTGACCCCATGAACTGTAGCCCTCCAGGCTCCTCTGTCCATGGAATTCTCTCAGTAAGAATAGTGGAGTGGGTTGCCATCCCATCCTCCAGGGGATCTTCCTAACCTAGGGATTGAACTCAAGTCTCCTGCATTGCAGGTGGATCCTTTACCATCCCAGCCACCAGGGAATGGCCACCCACACCCTCCTTCTCCTCAACAAGACTTCCTGTCCTTCCAGTAAGACTTCACTGGTTAGCTCTCAGCCCCCTGGCCACACGTGGCCTATACTACTCTTTCTCTCATGTGTGTGTGAGTGTGTGTGTGAGTGTGTGTGTGTGTGAGACAGACTGGGACAGCCACTTGTTTCTCAAACAACAGCAGGGACCTGATTTCCTACTCACAGACTCCCAGACCCTAACTCAGGACTCTTGTCTCCTGGAGTGTGTGTGAGTGTGTGTGTGTGTGTGTGTGTGTGTGTACACACGTGCACCCACACCCATGCTTGGGTAGTACTTGTGTGACATCACAGACCTCATGAAGGAATGCCTTCAGGTTGGGGATGGAATTGAATGAGGGAGAATGAGTGCAGTGGCCTCAAAAGCGTCAGCTTCCATGTTGTTCGCCGATCTGTGGGCCAGAAGAGGTCTGGGCCAGCGCCCTGCGTGAGGCTGGGGGTGGTGGAGGGTGGTGGGGGTGGCAGGGTCACTGTGGTGGCCTATGGAGATGGCCAGCGTGCTCTCCAGTGGCAGCTGAGCCCCTGGATGTACTTGCAGGGTGGGTGTCCAAGCCTCACAGCCAAGGATCCTTTCTGGCTCCTTTCGGGGTGTGTGGGTACCTGGTGGTACGCTGTTCCCTGCTCACCCGGAGGGCTCACATCTCCCCAAACCAGGAAGTCATCGGTAATACTGACTCTTCTTGCCCAAACCCGCAGCCTGCACTGGAGGCAGCTCTTGGCTGTGTGTGCGTCCACCCACTCCCCAAACCTGGCCCCTACTCTTCCTCTGTCCCTGTCTGCTCTCATCCGCCCAGAGACCTCAGCTTTTACGCTGTCTGTCCCCCACCCTAGCACACACGATGGCAGTGGAAATGGTGAAGAAGCAGACCCAGTGTTCTGGGCTTGTTCGGACATCTGTGCCCCAACCCGAGTGGCATCGCTGCTCTGGGAAGAGAGACAATTTGCAGGGTGCAAATGGTGAAGAATCTGCCTTCAGTGCTGGAGACCCAGTTTGATCCCTGGATTGGATCCCTGGGCTGGGAATATCACCTGGAGAAGTGAATGGTCACCCACTCCAGTATTCTTGCCTGGAGAATCACATGGACAGAGGAGCCTGGCGGGCTACAGTCCATGGTGTTGCAGAGTTGGACACAACTGAGCAACTAACACCTTCACTTATTCAAAAAGCAAGGGAAAAGGCATCATTAGAGCACTAAAATATAAAGCTTTCCCTTTCTTTCATGGTTTCTACCATTCCTGACTTGTCATGGTATTTTTTTTTTTTTTTTACTCAGCTATTTGATGTCATTTTAAGTAAAGAAAAATATAAAATTTAAAGTATTAGTATGGATTCTACCATTCATCTTTATTTTGTGTGATGCCAGTTTTAAATGCAAACATCAGAACATTTAACTCCTATGCAGAATCACCAAAATTATACAATTTCGTTTTTGTGGCTCATGCCTGGAGGGTGCCTTGAGGAGAGAAATGTAAGCTAGACTCAGGAAGGTTAAGAAGAAAGAGAAGGTCCCCTCAGGCATGGAGACCCTCAGAGGAACCCAGACCTGTGCTGTATCCTGGGGGTGGACTGGGCTCCCCTTTCCACTGACTCCAGACCAACCTGGTGCAACCAAGCCCAAGGTGGGCCCTGGGAACTCAGGCCAGACTTCACTTCTGCCCATGGCCCCTCTGCCTTAATCCACACGGGCAGGTGACCCTCAAGGGTATTTTAAAGTCTGTTTCAGAGATGCATTAGTCACCTGCTATGACAAGGGCTCTGTTGACCAGACAGACATGTCACAGCGCTGCAAGCCCGGGGGGCCACAGGGAGAATGGGCCTGACCCGACCCTCCCTAAACTCCACCCAAGCCATTGCTGGCTGGCCTAGAAAGCAGAGTGATTGCACGTGGGGACCAGGATGTATGTGGATCAGGCAGGGGGGAGGCAGAGTTGATCATGAGCAGAGTCCCCAGGCCCCTCTACATGGGCTTCTTCACGCCATGGACGACACTTACAAAACCCAAGTTCAAGGATAACATTATAAGAATTTCAAGGTGGCAACCGCAGAGCACTAAACCCCAAGGATGGGACCCTTCTGAGTGTGGAGGCCTGGGTGACAGCACGGGGAGGGGGCTGCCCGTGAGGCTGCCCTGAACACGGTGCCTTTCTGCGTCCCCATCACCTTGCAAGCTTATCTCCAGGCATCAGACATTTCCTTGACCATAACGTGTTTTCAGGTGGAACTGTGCACAAGCTCCAGAAACAGTGTTACAGTGTTACTCAAAGATTTATCTCTTAAAGATGACCTCTGGGTAATTTGTGGAGGATAGACTGAGAATTTCCAGCCTCTGGTATAAATGAGGAGGCAATCATCCAGTATGGATAGACAAGAGAACCCCTGAATGGGACCGCGGGGACCACGGGTGGGCTGCTCTTCAGCGACCCTGCCCTCCACCTGGATTTTGCCTTTGCCGCACTTGGCAATTCATAATGAACAAATTAATGAATGGAGGGATTGCTTGTTTAAAGCCCCAGAGGGCAGATTTTGAATCCCAGGCTCCTGGATTCCCCGGGCTGTGCAGAGTAGGCCCTCAGTAGCCTTGGAAGGAAAGAATCAATCCCTTGCCCCGGGGCTCCTGAAGTCCCCTCGAGACATGGAAGGGGCCTGGCAGAAGTGGCACACACTATTTGCAGCTTGTTGTAAATACACTGTTTTAATTACCTCCTTAATAAATCGCATACGGTTCGCTCCATAGAGAGGGGTGAGAGAGTCAAGGGATCCTGTTGGCTGTCATCATAAAGTTTTGATTCAAGGACATCCAGCAGTGATTGCATAAGTGACACACGCCTTTGCTGAGCCCCTGATCATGGGCCAGACTCTGAGGTGACTCTGGCCAGGCCAGACTGTGGCACCGTTCCCAGGGCATGAGGGCAGGTCACCGGTCCGTCTGAGGGTGCAGGGCGCTTGCTGCCTGGCCACCCCCCCAACACCTCCTTCACGTCTCGGCTCCCCCGCCCCCACCTTGAAGGGTCCCTTCAAGCTCCCCTTTCTTCACTGCCTTGCCACAACCTAGGACAGTTATGAACCAGTACGGTTCTCAATTTGTAGATTTGTTTGTTTAGCGTTGTCTCCTCTTTATGAGGAAAGGTCCACACAGTTCTGTTCCCACAGCACCTGGCACACAGTAGGTGTTCAGATGCTCACCGAGCAAATGGATGAAAAATCAAAGTGTGAGTTGCTCAGTCATGTTCAACGCTTTGCCACCCCATGGACTGTAGCCCACCAGGCTCCTCTGTTCATGGAATTCTCCAGGCAAGAATACTGGAGTGGGTAGCCATTCCCTTCTCCAAGGGATCCTCCTAACCCAGGGATCGAACCCCGGTCTCTTGCATTGCAGGCAGATTTTTTACCATCCGAGCCACCAGCAAATGGATGACCGAACCCTCTAATGCACCTTTCTCCAGCATCGCTCTCTCCTGCCTCAGCCACGCCCTGGTGGCAGGAGGGTCCAGAGGCCAGAAGTGGTCACCCGCCGAACAGCCCTATTTCTGGTCCAGAGAGAAAGGCCTTTAATCCTCCCTCCTCCAGCAAAGTGGCGATGTTGTACCTCTGGATTAGGAAGGGTTTACTGAAGCGGTGATCATGGTTTAGAGAGACAGCCAGTGAGCGCAGACCAGACAGAAGAACCTGGAGGTTATTGTTAAAATATGCAAATCCACAGCCCATTGAAATGCAAACCCTCCAGATAAGATTTTTAATAAATCTGGTTCTGCTCCCACTCCCCGCTTCCAGGAGGCCATCTGATGCTTGTTGGGTCAGGCATGTAGGCCCTGTCAGCTCTTCACCCGTCTCCTCGTTTAGATGGTCCACCTCACGGCTGCCCCTCAAGTGGTGGTGGTGGTTGGGGGGGGGGGGCGCCTGCCAGCAGAGGCCCCTGGCCTGTCCCTTGACACAACACGGGAGGTCACTTCCAGGTCACCCATAGGGACATTGCACCCTCATCCTCACCTCCACTCATCCATCTGAAAAACAGAGTCCCAAGCCCTTGCGCCCTCTGCCAGGGGGACTGCCGTGCGGGTCTGCCCAGACACGCCTCTCACTCTGCCAGTCGCGGCCTCTGGACTCACTGCGATCTGATCTGCTGCCTGCCGTCCAAAGTGGCTTTTGAGGGGATGAAGGAGAGCGATGGAGAAGCAGCACAGGGGCCCGAGTGTCTTAATGACCGTCAGGACAGGAGTGTGAGCTGTGTGGGCTCTACGTGCCTGGATGGAAGACAGGGAGGCACGCGCGACCCTGGCGGGTGACACTTCTCAACTCCAGACCCGGGGCTGACCACAAGCATAGGCTTACCTCCCTCCATCCTCTGGGACACCACATAAGCCAGGGGAGCAAAACTCAAGGAGTGGGGAGGGTGTGTGGTGGGGGAGGGGTTCAGGGCAGGAACAACCGCGGGCCACGCGGGTAGAGTTCGGAGAAGAGCCAGCCGGGTGCCAGCCAGCAGGGACTGCCATGTGCAGACAGGTCAGGTGGACTCAGGAGGGTCTGAGCCTGTGCTGTGGGCAGTGGTGTCCGCTCCCCACTCCACCCGGTCAGGTTTTGGCAGTAACAGCATTCCACCAAGGCCGCTCTAGGAAAGAGCAAGGGCGCAGCGCGGGCACGGGGCAGTGGCGCCCGATCAGGGTGGATGTTTAGATCAGGAACTGCCAGCGCTGTCTCGGCATCTGGTCTCCTTCCCATCTGCGGGCAGGTGGGGGGCGGGGGGAGAGCTCACGCCCGCAGTGAGGGGGTGGGGCAGGACGCGGGAGTCTGTACAACCGGCACATCCTCCGTGGTCCAGCCCCACAAACAGGCCCCCGGCAGTTGCATAGCAACAGGCTGCTCTGCTCCGCAGTGTCCAGCGAACAGCGGCGGCGCTGAAGGAGCCTATTGGTGGGACTGCCTGGGGCGGCCCCCTCCCCTCCCCTCTGCTTTCTTCTCTCTCTCTCCCGCCTCTCTCCCAGCCTCCGCCCTCTCTGCTCTCTGGAATCTAAGTTTACAGAATGCTTTCCCCTCACCCACTGGGTACAAACAAAGGAGGTGCCCCCTCCCCTGGGCCGGTCAAAGGTCTCTCCAGCTTGTTTCCAAAGGGAGGGGCTCCCCATCAGCTTCTTAGTTTTCCTTGTCCCCCGCCACCCCCGACCACTGCCCGTGTGGTGGGGGTTAGGTCCCCTCTGCATGGGTGGATGCTTCTCGGGGCTGTGGCAGGTGAGGCTGGGGGAGGGGGCGCAGTGAGAGATCCCGGAGATGCAACAGTGCGTGTGGACTCAGCCCCTACCCACCGGGCAGGGCTTCCCAGGTCCACGCAGCCAAGGGCAGCCTGTCTCTTTGTCTCCAAGCCCCGCGTCCGTCTCACCCGCTCCCACCAAGGCGCCGGAGCTGCCCTGGCAAGGGTGGGAGGACCCTTGTGGTCCTAATTACCGTCCGCTGCCGTGGAAACGAAGCTCATTAGCCTGCAGGGCCAGGCTGGGTCTCTAACCCTCTTCAGGGTGAGGGGTGTGATTTTTTTTTTGAAAAAACAGGAGTGGATAGATGGATAATTCTGGATGAAACGAGCCCTGACTTCTTTGGAGGCCTGGATGTCGGTCCTAGCTCTGCCAGCTACTTGTGCCATGAGGTGGGACTGTCACCTGACCTCTTAGGGTCTCATCCCCAGAGTGTGGAGAACCCCGCAGCTGTGAGGCTCTTAGCACAGTGCCCGGCGCCTAGAAGGTGCTCAGCAAACCCACGATAGCACCCCCTTCCCTCCCCCGACTCCTCATCCCCCAGAGCCTCTCCCGACCAGCCGGCTCTGCCCTGATCCCTGCACAAGCAGGCACAGCAAACCTTCCCTGGGGAGCCCACTGCCCAGCCTGCAGAAGGGCCTTGCTGAAAGGCCTTCAAGCCCACCCTTCCTGGGCTGCAGCCACACAGGGTGCCTCCGCCCTCAGCCCCTCAGCCCCGCACTTGGCCAGGACCCACCACCTGGAAGTCCCTTCTTTGGCTCTGCTCGGGCGGGGGCTCTTCAGTACCTGCTCCCACACCACAGCGGTGGGGCATGCTCTTCTTGCACGGGTGCCCCAGTTCTGCCCTGGCCAGCTCTAGTGACCAGAGAGGAAATGTTCCCAGCCTTCCATCCCCTCCTTTTCTTCTCATCAGCGGAGGTAGCAGAGCTCCATAGGGCAAGGTGAGCCCAGCACCCAAGGCTTCCCTCAGCTGTGCAGACCGTCCGACCCTGAGCATGCACGCACCTCACCAGGGACCTCGACTCGGGGGCTCTGGGCCTTCCACAGGTGGCTATGTCCAGCTGGGTCTGACCTTTCCCAGCCCACGTGGAACCACTGCCCTCCTGAGTTGGACCTAGCCTCCTCTGTGTGGGCAGGAATGAGAAGGGGAGTGGGCAGCCTGGCCCTGGGGGCTGGATGGAGACCCCGGCCTGTGTGACCCATGGCCCACCTTCCCTTCTGCTTCCCCGATCTCCCTGCAGCCCGCCCCTGAGTCTGATGCGCTGAGTCTTCCTCTACCACCTGCCCCACAAGGCCACCCTGGACTATGGACCCTGCCACCAGGTTCAGCACCCATCCCCGTGAGCAGAAAGGGGGCTTTCTACATTGCTCTCCCCCAAACCGGGACTCCTCCTCCCTGTCTCACAGGGCTCAGTCTCGGGCCTGGAGGGACAGTCCCTAAGCAAGATAAAGGAAAAAAACAAAGCCCACACCACAAAAATGACAAATCTAGAGGAAATTGCTCTTAGTCCCACACCACAGTCTGACGATGCCAGCCAAGCGCAAACCTGAGTCATCCTAGAAACAGCGCCGGCATTGGCTTTTTGAAATTTGTTTTGTCTCTGGGCTTTAGATTTAATCATTCCTTCTTTCTCTCTCCCCCTCCCCCCACTGCCTGCCTCTGCCCCTTGCTCTCCGTTTGCTAATACGAGCCTGCACCGCCAGCTCATCCAAGTCTGTTTTCCTGGCATTAATTAACACAGCGCTCCAGCCTCCAACAGGCTAAATGATGAATCAGGTTAAATTCCAGACAACAGCCGCACACCGCCATCAATTAGCCATCTCCGGGGCAGCTTCATTAATAAGCATCGATCATGGTCCTCCTCCTGGAACACACCAGGGTCTCTGGGTCACGGGCACTGCCCACGAGTGTGTCAAGCTTAGGTTTGAGTGTGATCACGTGTGCGTGGGTGCTGGGGCGCCTGGTAGGGGTGAATACCTGAGTGTGTATGCAAGACTGCGGGTGTGTGGAGGGAATGGGTGGCAGAGGGGATGGTGCGTGTGGTGTGGGTGTGGGCGGGTGTGTGTTTGTCAGTGTCTGTTATGGGGATGGGGTGCTAAGTACCCGGGTTCACTCTCCACTCTACTGCCCGCCCCCCTTGCCGGCACTGTGCCCCTCTGCTTGCCTAACCCTGTCCCCTGACAGTGGGGTTCTCCTGAGAGTCACTGGCCCCTCTCCCCTCCCCTGCTCTCCCCCAGAGACTTTGCCCAGCCCCTTCTCTTCAACTTGCACCCCATGGAGGCAACCCTAGAATCCCTCTTGCCATCACCACCCTCTTTCCCCTTGCATGCTGGGTTCTCATGGTTTCCGGCCCTTAGCTGTCCCCAAGGTACACACAACCTCCAGCCCAAAGCTAACTCCCTGGGTTTTCTGGCTCCAGGACCACCACTGCCTCTGCCCAGGGCCAGGCTCACAGCCTCCAATAGCTTGTGCACCAGCAGGTTGGAACCCAACCCTCTTGGAGGCACTGCTGACCTCCACCTGGATGGTCCCTTCACTCTGCCTCACCCCACATTCCTTGCAGGAAGTAGGGTGATTCTGAACCAGGAGCTGCTGGGAACCCCTCAGAGACTCCCCCTGCCCAGGGACTAAAGCCCACCTCCTCACAAGGAGACAAGGTCCCCTTTGGGCAAATGGTCTGCCTCTCCGGCGCCCTCGACGTCACAGGCCTGCCTTGTTCCCCCGGCAGCTCCCTGCCAGATGGCGGGCCCCCGTTGACTGCGGCTGATGGCTGCAACTACCCTCTTCCTGATCCTGTGTTCACAGGGTCCATAGGGTCGCAAAGAGTTGGACACAACCGAAGCGACTTAGCACGGGGAGGCTGCCTCCCCGACTTGCAGTGATTCTGAGCCAGCAGCCTCAGTGGGATGAATGCTCCAGAGCATTCTCGAAAGAAAACCTGGTTCAGAGCAGGAGGCTGTGGTCACCCGCAGCCTCGCGCGCGGGGCGCTTCGCTCTGCGCTGAAAGCCGTGCGCCCTGGGCGCGCACGCCAATAGGGATGGACGTGGCCTCCCCAGGCGGCCACAGCGGATCGTCTCCTTAAAGGTTAATTAAGAATCTGAAGCCGGCCGGCGTGGTGCGGCCGGTGATGGCGGATGTGGCGTCTCTCCAGACCATTAAACACTAATTAGGTTTGGAAAGTCTATCGAGCTCCCGAGGTCTCATCAAGGCGGGCGCTGGCCCCCGGGTGCCCTTCGAAATGCCAGAGCTGTCACCCCCAGACCCCCCGCCCCTCCCCGGCCGACCCTTTAGACCTGCCCCTCGACCTCCGGCTTCGGGTGGGGTCCCGGTTCATTTCTCTCCATCTTATTGTGTCTCCCTGGCCCCGACTGCATCACCGCCTACCCTCCTCCCGTCGCTGGCCTGGCGGTGTCCCTGGACCCTTGGAACAGCTTCCTTCTCCTTGTGTCCCTTTGGACTCAGGCAGCAACATCACCTACGTCTGTTCCTCCCTGGTGGCTTGGAGGGCTGGTTTGAAAGGGGCGTGCAGTGGCCCCCCCCACCCCAGTCTGGTGGACAGAAAGCTGAGGGTGTGGGCCCCGGTGTCCAGAGAGGAGGGTGCAGTGGAGACATGGGAAGACCACCTGAGCCCCACACCCCCTCCTCAGGATTCTCCCCACCTTCATCAGAGCCTGATTTAAGAAAGGCTCCCTCTTGAGATCTCCTGGCCTCTGAGCTTCCTAGGGGCTGGACTCCACCTGCGTCTCACAGAGCCCCTCTCCAGCCTGTTTCCCCAGAGACCTGGCTCCCCTGAGGCCATCCTTGACCGGCTCCAGTTTCCTTCCCTGTCTCTGAACTCAACCAGTGCACCCAGGAGGAAGCGGTTCCTGACAGCATTCATTCATTCATTCATTCGCACCTCTGATTTAAACCCTGCCTTGGAGAAGGGCATGGCAACCCGCTCCAGTGATCTTGCCTAAAGAATCCCATGGACAGAGGGGCCTGGCGGGTTACAGTCCATGGGGTCGCGACAAGTTGGACATGACTGAGTTATTAACATTTTCACTTTCACTTTGCTCTCAGAGGACCTAGGGACAAAGTGCTCCTCTTAGGACACACCCTCAGTCACTGGTGCTCCCCCGGCTGGATGGCAGGACTTGAGTTGGGGAATTCTTGGAAGTCATTTTTCCCTCCCCGGCCACCCCCCACCACATGTTTAGCACAAGTGGCTTGTCACGAAGTGAAGGGATTTCCCCCTCAGTGACGGAAGAAGGCTCATGTCCAAATCTGCCAGGAAGAAAGATGGCACCACACGCTTCTGGGTCTCCCAGGCCACAGTGTGGAAGTCTTGGTTCGGTTCTTCTAGAGAAGTTGTGAAGCAGAAATGTTTGTCCCCTGCAATGCCTGACCGTATTTTACGCTGACCCCCTGCCCTATGTTTGTGACAAACGTGTCTGAAAACCATCGCTGTCAACATCGCCACCGTCGCCCCAGCCGTTAGCATCACTGCCTGTCACCACCTGTCACCATCGTCGCCATCGCCGCCACCACCGCATTTTATAAATACGAATAGGATATGGCTTAATTCCAAGGGATATTGCTACTGCTGGAATTCTGGACGCTGGGACAGGCAAGGGGACATTTGGGGTGAGGTGGAGCTTTCTTGGGGCCCCTCACACCACGTGGCATGGACAGCCCTTGACACCTTTTTGTTCACGTGATGTCATGAACAGTGCAACTGGCTCTGCTATGACTAGCTGTGTGACCTTAACTCGGTCACTTAACCTCTCTGTGCTTCAGTTTCATGGACTAGAAAATGCAGGACTCCTCTACCTTCACAGGATATGTGGTGAGCAGAACAAAAATGTGCCCAAGACACGGCCTGACATAGGTTAATTGGCTTCCTTCCATCTTTAGACAATGCCCTGCACCTCCACTTCCCACAGAAGACAGGGAAAGGAGCTGGGCAGGGTCCTAGGCATTTGGGCCTCTCCACCCACCTTGGGTCCTGCCTCTAGGGTCCTTCACACCCTGTGACAGGCAGGGCTGAAGTGGGCCTGTGGGCGCGGGTGGTACAGCCCAATTTCACAAGCACAGAGTATTATGATTGCATTGATTTCCATCATAAATCATATTTCCTATCTTCTGCCTCGCTCTCCTGCGTGCCCCAAGTTAAGCCTTGGTATTTTCTTTAGCGGCTGCCACTGTCAAACTTGGAGATGATATTAGGATAATGATGATAAATTTTACCCTGCAGCCAAGCCACTCCCTCTGTGTGTGTGGGGGGGAGGGGAGCGTTTATCCTCCCAAATGGATCCCTTTATGGAACACAGGGACTCCTGCTGAGCTTCGGGAGGGAACTCACCTAAGCTTGAATGTGAAGGTCCTTGCACCTTGACACGTGGACACATATGTGCGCATGAGTCACGTGTGTGCAAAGATTTGGAAGTTTTCTTCTCTGGCATATTTTGTGTGGACACGTGGTGATGCTCTGGCCAGTGACACCTGGCAGGAGGCAGTGGGGAGGGAAGGCTGTGGGGAGGTCTGTGCTGAGCTTCCCAAGGTGCAGCCACCCTAGTCTCGGGGTTCCCAATGAGTTGGGATTCTGCGGGTCCCGTGGTTTTCCCTGTACAATGCACTTCACATCAGCCCTCCTGCTAACATCTGGGCTGGCGGGGAGGGTGTCAGCACACGTTTCTCTACAAAGCCGTGGCTCAGGAAGTGCAGTCAACTCCCGGCTGGGGCATCCTTTCTGACCTCAGAAATGCCACATCTGTTTGTAGGGTGAAGCTGGTAATATGGCTCTCTTGAGTCTTGGGGCTTCTGCCTGTGCCAACTGCACTGGGCTCAGCTCTGACTCAACTGTGGGCCTCTCAGGAGAGAGACAAAGATACCAGGTCCCGGGTGCAGCATCAGGGCATTTCTCAAGAGGCTTTGGGGTGTGCCCCGTGGGGGGACAGTCCCAGGAGACCCTACGGGTTCTCTGCAGTGGGTGCTGGCCTTGGAGCTGGAGGAGGATTCAGCAGAGATGTGGTCTTGCGGCTGCGTGTTCATTCACTCACCTACTCACCCATTTAATGAGTGTTCCCAAGCCAAGTGCCCTCTCCTGTCAACCAGCCTCACAGGCCAGAAAGGGGACCTCAGCACTCTTCATTGTCTGCACTATGGTCCGCTGGACTGAGATCCCTGGGTGGGGAACTGGCAAGTTTTCTCAGACGGCTGTGCTAAACACGTCTGGTTCTTGGAGAAGGTGCCCCTGCTGGTGGAGATGATGGTGACGGTGAATCACCGACTCAGAAGATGATGGGCATCTAATCCCACCACCCATGAGATACTGACAGCAATCTCACGGCACCCTCCAGGGCTCAGGCAGTCCCAGCTTGGATGCCTCTCGTGATGAGGTGCTCACTCCACCTGTGAGTCTGATGTCTCTACTAAACACGTTTTCATGGATGTCAAGCCAAAGCCTGAGCCACTTGCAGCTTCCCCTCCTTTGCACCCCCTGCTTTCGTATAGGAAATGCCTAATTTTTCTTCTTAATGACGACTCGTCAAAGTAGAGGTGATGGTGAGAACCACCTCAGTGGCTAGGGAGCAGCACCAGCCTCTGGGACGCCCTGGGGTGGGGTCTCAGGGGGATGCGGTGGGCTAGGAGGCCAGGTGTCAGCAGATGGGACTGTATCCTACAGGAAACACCCATATGGGAATGGCCAGGTCTGTGGTGTGGCTGTGTGTCTGGCAGGCTGGGCTCTCCCTGGGAAACCAGTGGCCCTGCTGATCCCAGAGGAGCAGAGGGGTAGCATCCACTCACATCACCAGTTCAGGGTTCTGACTGCTGCCCATGGGAGGGGAAGTCTGGGCCACAGGGTGCAGACATTCCGGTGGAATTATGCGGGGTGCTCAGACAGGGGGCAAGACCACCCATTTGGACCCACATTGTCTGGAAGCAGCTTTCATAAGGATGGTTGGGGGCAGGGGTAGGGGCATCACACCCTCTCCAAAGGGCTGGAAAGTAGTGCCTGGAAGGTGTCAGGATGTGGCAGGAGCATCCTGCTCCAACAAGGGGCCAGCCACCTGGCAGCCAGGGCACTGCCACCTGTCCCCTGGGAGGGCTCCAGGAGCTCTTGGCTGTGTCTGCATACATGTTCATTTAGGCCCAGCAGCCACTTCCCTTCCTTCTGACACTAGGTTGTATGATGATGATGAAAGAAAGTTGCTCCCAGGAGCCAAAGAGGCTAAGGCTTCCATCACAGCTCTGTCACTTACTGACTGTGTGACCTTAAACGGCTTATTTGACTGCTAAGCCTCAGTTTCCTCATTCGTCAAAGGGAAAATGATGATTCCTACAAGTAAAGGTTGCTGTGAGTAGTAAATAAGATATTCACATGAAGCTGCTAACAATGCTTGCCTCAGAGCAGGTACTTAACTCTCTGATGGATTCCTGAGGCCACTAGGCTCAAGATCCTCCTCCTCCAGAAAGTCTGCCCTGATTAATCGCACCCCTCTGGGGCAATCTGTGTCTCTCTGCTGAGATTTGCACCCTCTCTTTGTCTGTGGGGGCTTGGTGTGTATGTGTGTGTGTGTGTGTCTGTGTCCCAGTCTCAGAGGATGGAAGAACATTGCAGCTCACCCTAGGTGCTACCTCCACCTTCTTTCCTCCTTCATCCCACTCTGCCCAGCCTCCAAGAGCCTGGCTATTCTGTCCTGAGAGGGTTGTGGCCATTTTGCACACGTACAAAATGGCCACATACAGGAATTCAGACTAGGGGAAAATAATAGTGTTTCCATGCACACACACACATACACACAAGCATGTGGCAGGCTCTCTACCTTCTTCTAGGTCCTCCTGTCCCCTACCAGCAATCCCTGGGGGTCTTCAGTGACAGCAACCTTCTCTGAGCAGCTTCAGCTCGGTTGGGCCCTGCTGGTTCAGGGGCAGCCTTCCCCTCTCACAGAATAACTGACGTCACTTCTCTTTTCTGTTGTGGCGGCCCCAGTGGGGAAGGGTCCCTGACTCACAGGATCTGGGAAGCCTCCCGGAGGCAATGCAGAAGGGCAGTGAGGAGCGAGCATCCTTTCCTGCCACAGGCTCTGCAGTCGCGCTCTGCCCACCCTCCTTGCACTGGACCTGCCCTCCAGGGAGCCCTGCCTTCCCCAGGAGGCACAGGCTAGAGTTGGCCAGCTCCTGGTCTTGTGGCCCTGGGCGAGTTAACCTCTCTGAACCTCCGTGCCTTCATCTGGGAAATAATGGGGGTAGGGTAGATAAAAGCTAGTGTTTGAGCTAGTGTATGTAAAGACGTGTTGTGAGTCTCGTGGGACAAAACCAATGCAAGAGAGTGTGTTTAATTTTACCATTCCTATTAGCGAGAGGAGGCCCCTTGGGTTGAAGCACGGGGTGGATTACGGGAGGGGCCCCCAGTGTCCTGTCCCCTGAGTGGTCCCCAGGGTGTGTGTGTCTGTGTGAGTATGCACGCTGGTGGAGGCCGCCTGTGGCGCTATCCTGGGGCTCACATCAAAGGAGGGAGTCCTGGAACCACGTGGACACATCTAGACGTGTGAGCTTGAACCCAGGTGCAGTGTGACCACTGGAGAGAATGAATGGTGTGCTGAAAACAGACCAAGGCCGAGTGGAAACACACAGAAGGCATTCGCTGTGATTATGTTTGTGCTGAGCTATGAATAGCGTTTTCTGTCCTTATTTCCTAAAAATTTTCTTTGGTGAGATGAGGTAAAAAGAAGTGTAAATGTAAATGACTGCCTCTGTGTCCATATGTCTCTTCTGGAGTTTTATTGTGAGGAATTGTGTGCATTTGAGTTGGGCCATGGTGTCAGGACTGGCCAGAAATGATTCTGTGTGTGTGAGGACCAGGGGTGTCCCTTCTCCGTGTGACATCCCCGAGGCTCCCAGGAGCCTGAGACCTCAGAGGGTGCAGTGTTCCACATAACCACCAGATGGCGTCCGGGTGCAGTCTAAGGGTTCAGCTCTGAGGGTTTGGGCCAGGCTGGGCTTTGTGTTCAGCATCTGTGTCTGTCCCCGCCCACGGGGATGGGGAGCGGTTGTGTGTGTGTGTGTGTGTGTGTGTGTGTGTGTGTGTGTGTGTGGTGTGCGTGTGTGTGGTGTGTGTGGTGTGTGTATGTAATGTGTATGTGTGTGTGTGGTATGTGTGTGTGGTGTGTGGGTATGCGTGGTGTGTGTGTGTGGTGTGTGTGGTGTGTGTGGTGTATATGTGGTATGTGTGTGTGCGTGGTGTGTGTGTGTGGTGTATATTTTGTGTGTGTGTGTATGGTGTGTGTGTGGTGTGTGAGTGTGGTGTGTGTGGTGTGTGTGTGGTGTGTGTGTGTGGGGTGTGTGTGTGGTGTGTGTGTGGTGTGTGTGGTGTATATGTGTTGTGTGTGTGTGGTGTGTGTGGTGTGTGTGTGTGGTGTATATGTGGTGTGTGTGTGTGTGTGTGGTGTGTGTGTGGTGTGTGTATGTGGTGTGTGTGTGTGGTGTGTGGGGGGTGTGTGTGGGGTGTGTGTGGGGTGTGTGTGTGGTATGTGTGTGTGTGTGGTATCTGTGTGTGTGTGTGATGTGTGGGTGTCTGTGTGTGTGTGTGTGTGTGTGTGTACACGAGGGGACCACCTGATTGCAGGCCCAGCACCTGGTCGTGTTGTGCACACGGAGTGGGTGGTCGCACAGCATCCTCCGGGGTCATGACCCGGGGTCATGACCCGGGCACAGCCCAATCTCCTGGTCTATGAACCTGGCTCCCCCGGAAAGTGCAGGCAGACGAGCTGGTGGCTGTAGGTGTGTTAAGCTGACCCCATCCGGCCTCCAGCTTCCCAGACCCTCACCTCTTACTCCTGCCAGGCTGCCCCCACCATGGTTTGTCCCTTTTTCCTTTATCCAGATCCCAAAATATTCACCTTGCCAAGAAGGGTCTGTTTGCCTCCACCTCGACCCGTGCTCCAGAGACTTCTGCCTTGGCGCCCCTTCTCCAGGAAGCTCAGCAGGTCTCCCCAGCTGGACTCCTGACTCCCGCTCTCGCTGCCCACTGCCCTGGATGGTGTGTTGGGCCCAGCTGCCTGCTCGAGAGGGTTAGTTCCTGACTCTCCCCGGAGGCTGAGCCCTGCAAGGGTGGGATGGTGTGCAGTCTGGAGCCAGGCACCCAGAGGAAGAGCCAGGTAAAAAGCCAGATAATTGAGGGCACACTTCCCCCACTTGCCTGCCCCACAGGGTCCCAGGGAGCTGATGCCAAGGACTGACTGTGGGAGGATCCCCTTGAGCAGCTCCTGGGACACAAGGACCAGTGACTTAGGCTGCGGCTGAACCCTGGGGTGCTGAGGGAGAGAGGGGAAAGTGGGCCGGTGGAGTAGCTGGCTCCTGGGGCTCCTTAAGACCCAGAAGTGGGCCATCCGCTCTCTAGGTGGGGAGGGAAGGGGGCAGTGCTTCTTAGCTGCAGCAGGGGAGTGACTATTAGATTCGGGCTCGGGAGTGAGCTCTGGAAGCTCACAGGGGCCGTTGCCATCACGACACTGTAGTTTTTGCTGTGTCTGCTCTCCGTGAGCTGACCCCACGTCACACTTTGGCAAAGGGTTTGCAGAGGCACTCAGCTGCTCATGAACCTGAAGACGGGTGCTGTCACCATTCCCGCAAGAGGGGCCTGTGGCTGGTGGGGTGGGGGCGTGCTCACCTGTGAGTGGCCTTGCAGCCTCCTGATGACATCCCCGGGGGGCTGGCACCCAGGGTTAGCCCCCTACAAGTCCCCGTTTTGAAGGCTCTGAGAGGGGAGGGTGTCTTTCCCCACTCCGTCGGTGCTCAGCGCCCCACATCCTGTTCTACCTGCTGGAGCCCTCTTCCCCTTGGACCAGAGTCTGCACAAGCCCAGGTGTGAAGGATGTGGTGAGGAGGGGAGAACTGAAGCAAGTGGGTGGCAGAGGGGCTGTGAAGTGTGAGTCCCTCGGAAGATGGACGGCTCGTCTCCAAAGGGACCGGAGTCCCAGGACTGCAGGCACATGGAGCTCCTTTAAGGCTCCGGTCCAGGCCTCCCAGCTGGCAGGGGCCCCTTCACCCATTCGCCACCTCCCCCACCCAACAAAGGGAATTGCAGGAAAGCAAAGAGATTGCCTTTCTTTGTATCTTAATTGTTCTGCAAAAGACGCTAAGTGGGAGACTGAGTAGGGGGAGCGGGAGACAGGAAGTTGAGAGAGAGGGATGCGCCCGAGAAAGTGAGAGGGAGAGTGAAGCAGAGATGCCGGCGGGCGAGGGCAGAGCAAGGGGCCGAGCCTGAGAGGAGGGCGTGGCCTCCGCCGGCTGGGTCTGAACCCGGTGGGGAGCTCCCCTGAGGGGTGGCGCTCGGGGCGGTGGAGGATGCCTCGCAGATGTTGAAATTCACCCAGTGCTTCGGTGAGGGGATGGGGCCGGCTTTCTGCTCCGTGGAGTGGTGTCTGGGGAATCCCGGGGAGGACTCCTTGGGGAGGGGCTGGGCTCCTGGGAAGCTCGAAGCGGAGGAAATCACGGGGTGGGCGTCCCCCCCCACCCCGCTGCGAGCACCTGCCTTTTGGGAGTACTCGAGCAGGCATCTCCTGCTGCTCCTGGGTGAAGGGAAATTGGAAAGAGGACCCAAGAAGACTGGGGATCCCAAGACAGGAAGCCCGCCCGGAGGCTGAGGTCTCTCCAGCTGTCCCCACCCCCCCCCACCCCAACCTGAGCCCCCCGGGGATTCACGCTTATTCCCTATCAGGCCCCCAGCCAACTCAGCACCCGGGCTGAAGACTGCGCAGCCCCTCCCAGCGTGTGCCTGACCCGCTGCCCCCCAGGAATTCTGTCCTAGTTCCTGGAGTGGCAGCTGGGCAGGTTACACACATTTAATTACTAGTAATTAAAAAACTGATTACTCCAAATGGCGCCTTCCCGGGGAGAGGCGTGCAGCGCCTGTCCTCCGGGCCCACCGTGAACGCCATCCCTGGGGCGTGGGGCAGGGAGGTCCCACTGTTACCTCCTCTCCAGGTAGGGGAGGGGGGTTCCCCTCCAGTGCAGAACAGTGCCCACCTCCTCCGCCTGGCCCGCTGGCCGCCTGACGTCACACCAGTCGAGTGTCACCTACTGGATGAGTCACAAGTCTCCTTCTTCGAGTCCTCTTCTGAACGTACACCCCCAAGCAAGGAGATGCACTCAGAACTGGTGCATCAGAAGGAAGGTGCCTCCAGGGGAGACAGGGCTCAGGGCCCCTAGGGAGGAGGCAGGAGCTGAACTAGGGGCAGGGAACGGGTGTGACAGTTGTCAGTTTCCTAACCAGCCTCCTGGAATTGACTTGCTTTAGTTGTCCTAAGACCACAGTGTGGTGGGTACCTTCTGCAGGCCAGGTATGGAGGGCCCAGCCCTAATGGACCGTCCTATCTCCCCCAGGACAGAAGGTGGACCTTGTGCATGAAAGTGAGCTGTGTACAGATGATGGTGAACTGTGAAAGGGCTGCTGGGCAGAGAAGTGTTGAGGGGCAGTTTAGATCGGGCAGTTTAGATCGGGCAGTTGGAGAAGGCATCTCCGTGGTGATACTGAGAGTGAGGGGGCAGGGGGAGGTGGGGAGGGATCTTGGGGAACCGAGAGCTGCTTGTGCAAAGGGAGGGGTAGGGTGGGGGCAGGCCTGAGAAGCTTCAGGAGGACTGGGGCCACTCTGGGGGGACAGCAGGCTTGGGCTGGGCTGGGGAGATCAGTGGGGCCCCGAGATGCCATCTCAGCTTACTCCAGCAGCACTGGGAGTCCCAGTGGGGAGTCCCTGATGGGGAGTCCTTGATGGGTGTGTAGCGGGGCATCTGACCTGAGCTGCGAAGGAAGCAGTGGAGGGGAGAAGGGAGGGGAGTGAAAGGAGTGGAGGTGACCTGGAGACGGGTCTCTAGGACCTGCTGATGGAGGGGTTACTGCCTGAGGAAGCAGTTCCTATCCTCAGTCCTTGCCTTCAGAGGAGACCTCAGGGACTTGCCAGGATGCCGGACGGTGGGGGCTGCAGAGAGACCTGCAGTTTCTGAGGCATCGATGGAAGAGGAGGGGGAGCCCAGAGCACTCAGGGTACACTGGGAGTCTCTACCCTGCTGGCCACGTGGGTTGGTAACAGCAGCTACGCAGCGGAGCTTCATCTGTGGCCTCACACGGGAAATGCTGACGCACTGCTACGCTCATCAATCAGGGGACCGCGATGCCAATTATTTATTTACCAATAGGAGTTTCAGGAGCCTCCCTGGCCATGCTCCAGATTCTGTGTGCCGGAGAATCTGCTCTTATCAGGGGAAGTGTCCCGGAGAGGGTGGCTCTGCCCTCTCTGACTGGGCAGGTCCTCCTCACCCAGAGAGAGGACCAGAGCAGCTGCACACACTCTGCTGGAGGCTTCTCCTGGCCCTGCCCCACTCATTTCCACCTGGAGCTTCAGGGCCAGCCCTACCCCTGCCCACACCTGCCCACACCTAATCCTACCCTTGCCCACATCTGCCCACACCTGCCCTACCCCTGCCCACACCTGCCCACACCTAATCCTAGCCCTGCCCATATCTGCCCACATCTGCCCTACCCCTGCCGACACCTGCCCACACCTAATCCTACCCCTGCCCATATCTGCCCACACCTGCCCTACCCCTGCCCACACCTGCCCACGCCTAATCCTACCCCTGCCCACATCTGCCCACACCTGCCCTACCCCTGACCACACCTGCCCACGCCTAATCCTACCACTGCCCACATCTGCCCACACCTGCCCTACCCCTGCCCACACCTGCCCATGCCTAATCCTACCACTGCCCACACCTGCCCTACCCCTGCCCACACCTACCCACACCTAATCCTACCCCTGCCCACATCTGCCCACACCTGCCCTACCCCTGCCCACACCTGCTCATGCTTATCCTACCCCTGCCCACACCTGCCCTACACTTGCCCACACTTGTCCACACCTGTCCCACCCCTGTCCACACCTGCCCTACACCTGCCCACACCTATCCTACCCCTGCCCACACCTGCCCTACACCTGCCCACACCTGTCCAAACCTGCCCTACACCTGCCCACACCTATCCTATCCCTGCCTACACCTGCCCATGCTTATCCTACCCCTGCTCACACCTGCCCACACTAATCCTACCCCTGCCCACACCTGCCCACACCTATCCTACACCTGTCCACACCTACCCATATCTGTCTTACACCTGCCCACACCTGCCCTATACTGCCCCCTATCTGCCAGACCTCCCTGGCCCTCCTGGGAGAGGAGTCTCAGCAGGAAGCAGGAGGAGCCAAGCAGACCAGTTGAGGATTTGGGGTGCGAGGGTGCACGGCGTCTGACTCTAGAGTAGGTTGCGGGTTGGGGGTGGGTCCTGGGAACAGCCCAGGACCTTTACCTGGGTGACAGGAAACTCAGATGAGACACACATGAGCCCTCTGAAAGTTGTCCAGAGTCGTCATCCCTCCCACTAGGGTTGTCCTCCCAACTGGCTCCCCACAGTCCTGTCCACCCCCACAGCAGGCCCGTCTCACTCTACAGCCCCCATGCTCCCCAGCACGAAGGCCTTGGGGTCTGGGGGACCAGGCTGGATCTTCCTCCCCTTTTCCATCTGCCTGGACCTAGAGCTCAGGGTACAGGACGAGGGCCTTTGAAAGTCTGGGGTGGAATTCCTCTGTGGATTCGCTCAGCATCCCAAACAGTCCAGGACCCCAGGACCAGTCAGTCCCCAGCTCCCTTCATCCCTTTCACCCCCTGCTTCCTTTATCTTCTTCAAAGAAGATTTACTATCCCACACACTAAGGTGGGGCGTAAGCCCACCCCCTGCTCCGGGAAGACAGGAGGCAGCCACCCAGGGCAGCCCTGGGGCAGCATGACCACAAGAGCTGCTGTCCCCAAAGGGAGAGGGTGGGGCTGGACAGGAGAGGCTGACAACCTCCAGCCCCCACGGCGCTCCCTGCTGCCCAGAGCCCCAGCAAAAACCAGGTATGAAGGTGCGTCTGTGCCCGTGAAGAGAGCCCCGGGGGAACGTTCTGTGCCCCGGTGGGTGACGGGTGGGAGAGAAAGGCTGCACGCAGGCAGAGGGGACCTCACTTCATGGAATCCATGCCAGGGAAGGCCAAGACAGAGCGGGTGGGTGGGGGAAAGTCTGCGTTATTCCATTTCCTAAGATGACTTCTGTTCTCCTTCCCTGAATCTGAATCAAGGATGCCTGCTAAGTCACTTCAGTTATGTCTGACTCTGCGACCCCATGGACTGTGTAGCCTGCTGGGCTCCTCTGCCCATGGGATTCTCCAGGCAAGAATATTGGAGTGGGTTATCATGCCGTCATCCAGGGGACCTTCCTGACCCAGGGATTGAACCCAGGTCTCTTATGTCTCCTGCATTGGCAGGCGGGTTCTTTACCACTGCTAAGTCACTTCAGTTGTGCCTGACTCTGTGTGACCCCATAGACGGCAGCCCACCAGGCTCCCCCATCCCTGGGATTCTCCTGGCAAGAACACTGGAGTGGGTTGCCATTTCCTTCTCCATCTTTACCACTAGCCATCTCAGATTGTTCTAGTCTGCCTTTATTAAGAGTCCTGTCATGTCAGAACAATAAGTGCTGGAGAAGGTTTGGAGAAAAGGGAGTCCCCTTACACTGCTGGTGGGAATGTAAATTGATACAGCCACTGTGGAGAGTAGGATGGAGATTCCTTAAAAAAAAAAAACTAGCTATAAAACTACCATATGACCCAGCAATCCCACGACTGGGCACTACTGAGGAAGCCATAATTGGAAAGACACATGTGCCCCGGTGTTCACCACAGCACTATTTACATTGGCCAGGACGTGGAAGCGACCTAGGTGCCCGTCAGCAGAGGAATGGATCAAGAAATTATGGTGCATATAAGTTATGCAGTGGAATATTACTCAGCCTTAAAAAGGAATTCTTCCCGTTTTTGAGTCCGTCCTAATGAAGTGAATGAACCTAGAGCCTGTTACACAGAGAGAAGTAAGTCAGAAAGAAAAAAAAAAAACAAATACCATATATTAATGCATATATGTGGAATCTAGAAGGGCTTCCCTGGTGGCTCAGATGGTAATGAATTTGCCTGCAATGCAGGAGACTGGGGTTGATCCTTGGGTCAGGATGATCCTCTGGAGAAGGGAATGGCTACCCATTCCTGTATTCTTGTCTGGAGAATTCCATGGACAGAGGAGCCTGGTGGGCTTTAGTCCACGGGGTTGCAAAGAGTCTGACATGACTGAGCGACTAACACACACACAGAATCTAGAAAGATGGTACTGCTGAACCTATTTGCAGGGCAGGAATGGAGATGCAGACATAGAGAACAGACGTGGATTCAGTGGGGGAAGGAGAGGGTGGGATGAACTGAGAGAGTAGCATGGAAACATACATATTAACGTATGTAAAATAGATAGCCAGTGGGAATTCGCTGTATGGTGCAGGGAGCTTAAACCTGAGGCTCTGTGACAACCTAGAGAGGTGAGATGGGGTAGAAGGTGGAAGGGAGGTTCAAGAGGGAAGGGACATATGTATACTTATGGCTGATTCAAGTTGATTTCGTATGGCAGAAATCAACATGATATTGTAAGGCAATTATCCTCCAATTAAAAATAAATAAATACATTTTAGAAAAAGATCCTGGAAGAAAAAAAAAAAAAAGAATCCTGTCAAGTCAGAATCCCCCTCACCCCTTTGTCTCCCCTTGGGAATTTTCCATCCACTGTCCCCAACCCTGACCCTGCTCCTTGGCAGTAAACCCCCGCTTGCCCGTGCTATCTTTGGATCTGAGCCCGGTTCTAAACTGAAGTCTTTTGTCTCCTATTGCAACAGTCCTGGAAATAAAATCTGTTTTTACTGCTTTAAGCACTGTCCAGCTCTAGTTTTATTTTGACAGCCCTTCTCAATCCCAATCGAGTTTCCACATTGCAAGATCCACCTTCAACCACCCCCTGACCTTATACATTCCTCCCCTTGTGAGACAGCATTAAGGCCATGAGGATGATGGGCAGTGGACTTGGCTTTGCTTGATCATCGGTTATTCTGCTAGTCTTTTAGGGAGACAGGCTGAAATCACAAGGTTTTCAAGGATTCTTTGCCATCTTGGAGTCCAGAAGATTGGGAATGTCTGGTTCTGGGGTTGTAACATTTCTCATCTGAGACTCTAGGATTCTGGGATCCCCATTTCCAGGGTTCATGCTGTGTCTGACCTGAGTCCTGAGGGTCACCCAGGGGTAGGGGGATGGGTCAAGATTCTACTCCAGCAGGGCTGCAGGCCTGATCTTTGAGCTTAACCACCTCCTCCAGGGAGCCCCCACCCAGAGGGCTCCTCCCTACTGCCTTCAAGGTGACCTGAGTCTTCCTGTCGGTCACACCCTTACCCATTTCCCCCCTTCTTCTTTCAAGATTTTATTTTTGGCCAGGTAATTAGCATAGCTCTTCTCATTAATATTATATTTAAAAAAGAAAAGGTGATGGTGAGGGAGAGAGGAGGTTGGGAGGGTGGGGCTTGCATATGCCAGTAATTGTCTTGACAGCCGGAGATCCCGGTGCAATGAAAGTCTACTTTAAGTGGCCCAATTAGCATAAGAAACGGCTCGCCAAAAGTTCTGAAGGCATCGTGTTGATTAATGCAATTTATCTTGCAAACCAGCGGCAGACAGCTGAATCGCTGCTAATGATTATTATATACATTTATACACATTATGTACATGCGGTTCCTCTCCAAGAAGTGGTGCCTCCCCCCTCTCCTCCTGCCTGTTCCCCCGGCTCAGTAGACCCCTGCACTCGGCTCCCCCTGCCCCAAACCTCCGCCCAGGTCTCCAAAGTGTCTCCTGCGTCCTCAACTGCCATTGACCAGTTGCTGAAATGTGATTCGAAGGGACTGGTTTTACCATGAGACTGAGCCGGTGTCTAGAAAAAGTACTTTCAAGAAGAACTTTCACTGCTCAGGGAAAGCTCCAGGTGGCCAAAGGAGTGGTCCCCAGATGAAGTCAGAATAGCGAACAGTCTGGACACAATGCAAGATTCTAAAGGCTTGGCCGGCGGTGCAGTCTGAACAAGGGGCGTGTGCTCTCTGATGCTGCCAGCGGCCCTCTTCCTTCCTGCTCAAATGTCCAGCTGTGGACTATGATCCTGGGTTCCACATCAGGGTCCTGATAGCTGCAAGGGCCAGGCCAGGGCTCTGTAGGTGGGGTTGTGTCTGGGCAAGGCCAGAGCAGAACACCAATGCAAGCCACCAGAGAGAGGGCCCATGACAGCTGTCAGTTCTGAGTGTTCATCTCATTCCAGGACCGTCCTCAGAGCTTACACTATCCACTCCTTCAGTCTCCCAACACACCTCCTGCTCGTTCTACAGAAAAGCAACGTGGAGCCCAGGCAGCCTGGCTCCAAAGCTGGTGCGCCCTTTGTTGCCCTTCTCAGCTGCCTAATTCAGGTCAGAGTCTGGGAGTTGGATCAGAGGTGGCAGAGGGTGGGGAACTGGCTCAGGCGATGGGAGCTGCCACTCAGCTCATCACTCAGGTGATGGGAACCTCAGGTAGGAAAGACTTCTGGGAGGAGGCGTGGGACTCAGCCAGCTGAGGGGAGGCATCTGGGAACTCAGGGAAAGACAGAAGCTATGGGGCAGAGGCGGGGCTGGAAAGGATGTTGCCCTTGGTATGATTCTGTGCCAGGGGCGGGGGTGACAAGGATGCATCAGGAAGGACCCTTTCTCAAGGGGCTAAGGGGCCGGGGTAAACTGGATTGGGCATATGGTTTTACAGATAGAGTACAATTCCTACGGGGCAGATTGAGCAATCCCAGGGGACAGCGGTGGGCAGTCAGGTTGGCTCCTGGGAAGGGTCTGAGATGATGGCGTGTAGTCCTGGGAGAACTGAAAGGGCCTGGAGCCGGCTGACAGCAATGAGGTGGGCGGGGGAAGGACCACTGGGGATGGGTCACCAGCAGGAGGGAGCAGGGGTCATCTAAGGGGACTCAAAGGCTTGATGGCACTGATGTCATTGACAGTAATAGGGTATCAGGAGGGTGGATACTGAGGATTAGGGAGGAGGGGGAGGTGACGAGCTTGAGTTTACCTTTGCTAAGATTTAAGGTGCAGATGTCAAATGGACCAGGGGGGTGATGGAGACTGGACCTTCCTTAGGATGGTGATTGGAATGAGGGATGTGGGTTTGGAAATTTTTTTTAAGACAAACTCTTAGGGGAAGACCCAAGCTTTGCTGAGCACCTCCTGCATTCCAGGCAGTACACCAAGCGCTCAATTCCCCTCCCAATAACTGTAGGAGACATGGTGTTCTTGCCCCATTTTACAGACAGTCAAACTGAGTCTGGTGACTAGCCTCTGAAGGTCTTGAGGAGTAGAGAGAACAAGCCTGGTCTCACGGGATGCAGCCTGGCTTGGCATTCACTGTGGGGGAGATGCGTCACTGCAGACTGAGGGATGTGTGATGGGGCTGCGTGGGGGAGCAGTGGACCTGGACATTTCCACCCACATCTGGGGGAACTTTGAGACCCCTCCGTGAGGATGCTTCTTCCATGGGCCTGTGAGTGGCAACACACAAGGTAAACCAGAAAACATCCTGGTCCCCATGAGTAGGTAAAAATGTACCTACTCTCCCAGCAAACCCCTGGGCCTTTTGGGGCCAGGTGCTGAGATTGGAGGCTGCAAGGAATCATTTGGCTTCTGAATCCCTGACTTGTGTGGCTTGTGATGGTGGTGGAGGTCCCAGGCCGGAGCTCTAGGGTGAAGGGGGCCTGCCCAGGCCTTCCCCCTATGCTGCAGTCCGTCTCCATTGGCCACAGGTGCCCAGCTCTGCACAGGGCCTCGTCCCAGGGCCTCTCTGGAAATGTTGCCATGGCTGTGCTGAGATTCCGGATTTTCTGATTCAGGCAGCATCCCCGTGGCCCAGGAGAACACCCCCCACCTTCTCAAGGAGAACCGACCTGTGGGTGAAACCACCTTGGGGCCATCCTGACCACTCTGTTCAGCTTTTGCTTTTTAATGGGAAAATATAGTGTGGCACTCATCCACTTTAAAAATGAAAAACAGGGGACATAAAACTTGATTTAATAAAGACACCAAATAATAAAATATTCTTCTGTTCTGGGTTATGGTAATTGAAAGGAGAGTGACAAGAGGGTAGGGAGGCAGCGAAGAGAAAAGCGGGGAGGTGTGTAGAGCAGGGGCCAGGGGAGAGGATCGACAGACAGATAGACGGACGTGGAAGGAGGCAAGGACAGGACAGAGGTGCAGAGAGAAAAGGAAGTGGAGGAAACAGAGCCCGGACCCCAGCACACGGGGGACCCCCGAGTCTGGAAGGGCCCCACCCAGGAGGGCCCCTGAGGCCCAGCAGAGGCTGTGCATGTCCTGCCTGGTCTGGCGGAAACCTCTCCAAGGTCCTGAAAGGCATCAATCTAGGCGAGAAGTGTGGAGGCCTGGAGTTTTGGCGACTTGCTCAGGTCTCCAGCTAAGCCACCTTCCGACCTTGCTCCTGCCGACCCTGACCCTCGTTTCTCCGCCGGCTGGCACCCGGGCCCGTGCCAGGCTCTCTGCACGGGTATCCACACCCCATACCTCTGCTCTGCACCCCAAGGCCTCGGCCCATCCACACAGGTCATTTGAGTGGCTACAGCAGCCTCCTCGCGGGTCCTCTGACCCCCGTCTGCCCCTCCTGCTGGCCTCCATGCTCCTCTTGCTGGACCCCCGGCCCGTCTGCCCCCAGCCCCTCTCCCGTCTATTCTCCCACTTGCCCTGTGCTCCAGTCATTGGTCCCCCTGGGTCATACCGTGTGCTTTTGTGATCTGATGTCTTTTTGGCCTGAAATACCCACGAGGACCATGGAGGTTTGTGTAAGACCCAGCGAGAGCCTTAGGGGAGGGCTTGAGGGTGTCGGGCGAGGCTTCCAAAGGAGCTGAGGTCTGAACTTGGGGCCCGCAGTCTGCTGAAGGGCATCCAGGTGAGGGAATAACCAGTGCAAAGGTGAGGAGGGTGAAGACTGGAGCAGGACAGGCGAGGGCAGAGATGGGGCAGGGGAGTCTGGCAGGGAGGCAGACACCCCCCCCCCAAAAAAAATTATCCTTGTCTGTGCTTTCCTTTGTCCGGGTATGCATTGCAACTGGCTTTGAATTGGCTGGACACAGGCGCAGTGGTCCTGCACAGGTGGGCGGCGAGAGGGCGGCAGGCGCTCCCCCCAGGGCTGACTCTCCTGCTTGCTGGCTGTGCCCAGTCAGCTCCCAGTGGCCTGATGAACTGCAGGCTCCAGGTGAGCACACAGTATGCCTGACTTGTTCACTCTTGCCTGACACACAGAAGGAGCTCAGTAAAGACCTGCTGAGTGAGTGAAGGGATGGTGAGCCTCAAGGAGGAGGATTGAAGGCCAGGTACCCTGGGAAGGGCTGGTCGGTGGTCTCTCCCAGCCTGGAGCTGAGAGCCCTGGGCTGTCTGGACCCCAGAGCAGCCATCAGCTGTTGCCTTCAGGTTGCAGGTTTCTGCTACACTCGCTCAGGTTTGCTCACTGCCCCTTTCCAATCTCCAGCCACCGCTATCTGGGCCTGACCCAGGGATGGAGCTGATAGGAATAGAATAGAATGGTTGTAGATAGAATACAGATAGTTGTAGATGTCCCAGTAGGGGATTGTAGATAGGGAGGGCAACCTAGGGAACTTTGGAAAACCACTGTAAGTTAATGATCGCTCAAGAAAGCTATCAGACCAAGCAGGTTGGCTTAACTGTAAAAGCATGAGATATCCCCCAGGTCACGTGAAAGAAAAAATGTTACCACCCTTATGCTGATTTGAATAAGTGCGATGACAGTCCTAGTTTGATCTCATAGGGTGAGACATTTTCCTGCCAGATGCAAAGGAGGAGCTAGTGATGTAAGCCTGATGTCTACTGGAAGAATGAGGAATAAGGTGGTCTTTCCCCTACTCCTTCACTTTCCTTTGATTATAAAAAGGTAGCTCACTTGATCCTCGGGGCAGAGCCCCCTCGTCTGTCTGCTCACAACTCTCACAAGTGTCCTATGTTAATAAACCTACTTCTTGCCTATCATTTTGCCTCTCACCAAATTCCTTCTGCTCTGAGACACAAATAAACCTGAGCCTCAGTAAGTCCAGACCCCAGGTGAGCGATTCCAATGAAAAGACTGTGGGTTCAAATCCCAGCGAGAGGTGCATGGTTTCAAGAGCCTCAGGGGCAGCAGAGAGCTGAGGGCTCCAGATTAGCACCGTGTCTTCACTGCTGAGCCAGGGACCTCAGCCCCAGCACCATTGACATCACCTGCACAGTAGCCAGCCCTCACTGAGCAGAGTCCCAGATGTCTTTTTGTGGAGCTCTTCTAGTGGAGAAATTCCTATGTGGTCTCTTGTTAATAACACTCTGAACCAAGCCCCACTCAAGACTGGGGCTACTGATACCATTCCCTTTGGACAGATGAGGAAACTGAAGTCCAGACAGCAGACATCACAAAGCTAAGCAGCTGGTCGGAGTGGAGGCTGTCTGGAGGTGGTGGCCCTGCTCCAGTGCATGCTCTTAGTGATCACGATGTCCTTCTGGAGGAGGGAAAGGCCCCTGCTGGCTTGATGTCTGGGTTCTGGCCAGGCATCAGGTTCTGTGGCTAAGTTCTGGGGGAGCATCATGAGGATCCCGTGGGAACTGCCTGGACTTTGCAGCCAGACAGCCTGGAGTTGACTCAGCTCCAGTCCATGGATCTCCGTGGGTCATCGCAGGTGAGAATGTTGCTGCCTTCCTTGCCTTGGGCTGAGGGTCCATGAGGACACGTGCTATAAAATAGGGCCTAGTGCAGGCTGGCCCATCTTTTCAGGGGCTCACTGAATTCCAGCTATTACTAGCAGCCCTCACAGTGGCCCCAGAAACGCAAGGCACAGATTTGTTGTTGTTCAGTCGCTAAGTCGTGTCTGACTCTTTCACAACCCCATGGACTGTAGCCCACCAGGCTCCTCTGTCCATGGAATTCTCTAGGCAAGAATACTGGAGTGGATTGCCACTTCCTTCTCCAGGGATGAGAGAGAGGATCCAGGGATCAAACTCCTGTCTCTTGTGTCTTCTGCACTGACAGGCAGATTCTTTACCACTAAGCCACCAGGGCCCAGATTAGGCCTTAAAACACGCGGCTTGAGAAGGAGACATTCGTACAGGACTGTGTCTATTGCACAGGGGTGTTGATCTTTGAAAGTGTTGCATTCCTGTCCTGGTTCAGGCTGAGCAAACTCCTTTATGCGAAGGGCAGAGTTCCACCAAGAACTTCCCAGGGACTCTTGGGTTAAGGGATGTACCAGACCTGAAATTGCTAAATGGGGATTTGGGAACTTGACCCCGCTCACCTCATTATTGCAGCTGCCCAAGCGGCTCAGGCTCAACCAGGGGGACAGGCGGAGCTCTGAGGTCTGGCAAACGAAGGCTGACCATTAGTGACGTTACTTAGACTCCTGTGTTAATGACTTCTGAGGACCACCTCCTGGATATGCAAATCAAGCCCTGCGGGCTTGCAGAATTAGCCTGCTGGGCTTCTGCTGGCTCAGAGGTGTGACCCGGAGCCGGAGCCAGAGCAGAGGCTGGGCCTCACCCAGGCAGGTAGCCCCCGGTGCAGCGAAGGGGAGGGCGGGCGGCCCCGAGGCTCCCCTCAGCTCTGCACTCTCTTCTGGCCTTTTTTCTTCCTGAGGGGTCACTCCTGCTCATCAAGGACATTTTAAGTGGCTTTTAAAGCCTTGGCTCACGTCTCCACGTTCAGGCTCCCCCTGGAGATGCCCAGCCAGGGAGCAACCTGGCCCATTAGAGCTGCTCTAGCGGCAGGCCCTGCAGGAGGGCTGGAGAGGGGCAGGGAGGACTCCTTCCCTTGGACTCTGAGACACCCGCTGGGCAGGGAGAGGCCAGAGGAGACCCAAGTGGAGCTTCAGAGAGTGGGCTGTGGGCACCCTGATGCCCAGGGGCACGAAGGCTGGGCCAGGCCGTGATGCGATGGGAACAGATGCCAGAGGGTCAGAGAAGCCCCGTGGTCAGACCCCACCTGGACTCGTGGTCCAACAAAGGACAGCAAAGACTCTGTGTCAGGTGGGCCTGAAAGGCAGTGCCCCTCAGTCCTAGTGAAAGGCACGAAGACCTCTGAGGAGGGACAGAGGCTTGGCCCTCCTCGCTCCCGGGACCCCCAGGACCAGGAAAGGTCTTCACTTGCGAGTTCGCTGAGCAGGCTTCTCAGGCCAGACGCCACCCCTCTCGGTTCCAGCTCCGAGGTTTGTTTGTTCCAGCCCTGCAGCCCTCCTCCTCCTCCTCACACCAAATGGCATTTAAATGTTAATCAAGTCAGGGTGCCGCCACGCAGCCAGCAGCCGAAGGTCAAGGCTGAGCCTGAGAGGCGGCTCTGCCTGAGTTGGGCTTGGCAATTCCTGGGGTCCTTCACCCTTGGACCTGGGGCTGGCCAGAGTCCAGGCTCTTAGGAAGGGGCAGGGCTTGGATGGGTGGGGTCTGGGAGCAGGTGCAGACCGCCTTGCTGGGCACCCTGCTGCCAGGACACAGAGAGGACCTCGGGGGTTCCCGGCCTGGAGCTAACTTACCCTGGGCTTCTCTGGGGGGCCCATAGGGCCCCTTGGACCCTGCTTTCCTCATGGTCCCTCCCCCAGTTCTCTGACCGGCCCCCTCTGTCCTGTGTCTTCCATGGCCTTCCCCTCCACCTCTTGTCCACCACCAGAGTCCAACAGGCTCTCTGCTTCCCTGCCTCTCTGGCCCTCCTCTCTCATTTTGCCAGATCTCTGGGCATTGGCACCCACTGGCTCAGGACTCAGCAGCTGGTTTGGGCAGCCCCCTGTCTGGATGATGGAGATGGTGAACCTGGAGCCCAGTAGGATCCTCTCTAGACTCTGCTGGTTTCTCCCTCCATTTTCCCCTCCAGTTCCCTCTGAAACTCTATCCTTTCTCTTCAAGTCTACATAGGGTGGAATCCCACCTCTCCAATGGCTGGCTGGAGGCCACAGGAGCAGAGATGCCCACGGGCACAAACACTACTGGGCTTTCGGGGCCCTGGACCAGCCCACGCAGGGTCGTGGTGGGGCAGGTGGGAGCTCGTGGGGAGAAGTTGCCTGACTGGGTGAGATTGGGAGATGCTGAGCGTTGCTTTTGTGCCTCAAAAAAGTCATTAGGAGCAGTGCAACAAAGGAAGGGAACTTCTCACTCAAGCAATATTTCCATGTACAGAAATTTATCACCTACCAGGACACAGACAAGAAATAGGAAACATTTTTCCAGGTATCTAAAATCAACATAAAATAAGTTACAGGTTTTGTTTTATTTTTTTTAAAGTACAAAGCATTTTTCATATCACAGATTTTCTCAGGCCTTCTCATAAAGCTTTATAACTCTTACTTTAGGCAGAATCGTAACATACAAGAGCTCTCAGCATACAAGAGCCTGGAATTAAGACTTAAAGGGGCTGCAGGTGTGACGAGAGAGGACGCTGGTAGAAGTGGAAACTTCGCAGCTGCCAACCACCTTACAGGGAGTGATGAGGACTATCTTGGGTGATTCAAAGTCAGGTCTCTTACAGAGGCTTCTAGATAATGGGGTTTGGGGCCCTAACGCTGTCTCTGGAAACATCCCCTGCATGGTGAGCAGACCCCTCCCACTGCTGGGCACTTGGCTGACCTGCTTAGGGCAGCAGCCCTGTGCTCAGCACCTCCCCGTTCTCTGCGCTCCTCCACGTGACACCCCATCCGTGTATATGCAGCATGGTCAACCCTCATCACGAGTGGCATGTCCTCCACCCTCTGACTGAGGTTGGGAGCCAGGGACCGCGGCGGAGGGCTGTGTCTTGAAACAGAGCAGAGGCGATTCCTTCACTTTCCCTGAAGGCAGACGGACACGTTGAAAACTAAGTCAACAGCAGGATACCGGATTCCCTCTTGAGAAACGGCCCTTCATGGGGACGACAGTAAAATCCCCCCAGGGTCTAGGAATCAGGAATGAGGGCTCTCTCCCAACTGTGATCTGTGCGAGCATGACAACGGGGTGCAGTCGGAATTCAGAGGGCGGCAGGCTTTCGCTCAGCCCAAGGAAGAACTTTCTAACCCTCAAAACTGTCTGACCGTGGAACAGAATGTCCTGAAAAGGCCATGTGCTTCTGATCACTGGAAATGTTTGTGAAGGAAAGGTCTCAGGTAGGGCAAAAACTATCATCGTGTTCTCTAGTTCTAAGTCCTGTGAAGACCCTGCCAAGGGGGACAGTCTCTGTTCTCCCCAAAGAGAGGTGCCCATCTGAACAAGGCTTGAACTGGGACAGCGGTAGGCTGGGCCCAGAAAACTGGGTCTAGGGCAGAGTGCACAGAGCTTCCCAGGTGGCTCTAGTGGTGAAGAACCACTCCTGCCGATGCAGGAGACGATGCAGTCTTGATCCCTGGGTCGGGAAGATCTCCAGGAGGAGGGCATGGCGACCCACTCCAGTATTCTTGCCTGGAGAATCTTATGGACAGAGGAACCTGGCAGGCTATAGTCCATAGCATCTCAAAGAGTTGGACATGACTGAAGCGACTTAGCATGCATGCAGGACAAAGTACCACCTGGCCAGGCCTTTTTATTATCCTGGTTATGAAGTACATCCGCAACGATGCCCAAGTCATGCCCAGATGTCAGCTCTGCTGTGTCCCGGGCCCTGTGCTCTTAACTTCTACCTGCTAGTTCAAAACCCCACCCAAGTGTCCCAAGATAGATCCCTATAGCTTTCTTGCAGTCAAACTGAATCTCAGAGCTGCAAAGCTCATGTGCAGATGGAGGTGGAGGGGGCTACCATCTGCCTCATCCCGTCTTCCCCACGCTCCTGCCTGGAGCCCTTGCTTGGTCCTCTCCTGGCTCTATGGGACCTGAAGCTCTGTTCCCGTGGAGATGGAAAGCTCGGCTCCCGTGGAGATGGAGCCAGTAGAGGGGGAAAGGATGTTCCCAATGAAAGACCAGGAGGCTGAATTTGGAGAAGGGAACAGTATCCTTGGGGTTCCAGAGCACCTTGGCTGGAGACTGAGCCCCGCCCACCTCACAAGCTTCAGCTGTTCTCGCTGCACCCAGAGCTTCTCTGTCTGGGATGGATGTGGTGCCTCACCCCCACCCTTCCCTTCTTTTTTCTTCTGCTTGCACCCATCTGCCCATTCCCCTGGGGCGTCTGGGGTGGCTCCTTACTGGTCTCCCATTTAAGAGAGGTTTACCGAAAACCTCAGTGAAAATGCTCAGTTCTGTAGGATCTGGAAGTAGGGGAGCTGGGATACTGGACTCTCAGAAGCCCTGAACTGACTTAGAGATGAGATCTGGGGGAGGAAACCTGGGAGGCTGTGGGCCAGCATCGCTGGAGAGAGGGCGCTCCAGGCTGTTTGCTGGAGGAAGTGAGGAAGAGGGGGCCTGGGTAATAGCGGTGGTGGGCTTCCTGGAGGAGGTGTGACCTGAGAGCTGGAGCGGCTGGGGCAGGTGGACTGGAAGGAAGCATCTGAGTCAAGGGGGTGGGAATGATGGGGCCTGACTGGAAACAACCATGGGGAGGGGAAGGGGGTGCCCAGTGCTCCAACACTGCAAAGAGTTGGGGCTGGGCCTCTCTCGACCTCTTGAGCTTCCTTCTACCAGCCTTGGGGGGCGGCACAGGGTTCCCAGCCAGGGCCAGGCTGGGATGGAGAGGGTAAAGATGCTCTGGAGGTGTCTCTCTTCCTTTTGTCCCAGGAGACACTTGGGACAAAAGGAACAGGGAGCCACATCCGACTTTCTCCTAAGGGCCCTGGGGTTGGGTGCCCACCACCCACTGGGTGCAAAATTCTGGAGTGCCTCCATCCTCCCTTCTCTAGAAACAGGGAAGCAGAGGAAAGAAAAATGTAAATCAAGTCAGGGAGACTTTCTTTTTTTTTTTCCTTAAGAGAGAGAAAGAGAACGAGAGTACAAGTGACATTTGGAGCCATAATACCTTAAAGTCAATATCATTACCTCTGATATTTACTGTCAGCTCCGTGGCGCCGGTGAAGTGGGAAAGTTCATCCATCTCTCCCTCCGCCAACTGTGGCTCTCTCCCTCCCCCTCATGCAGTTCCAGCTAATTGTTTGGCTGCGTTAACACCCCACCCCCGACACACACACACACACACACACACACACACACACACGTGCCTGCATCAGCCTTCCTTCAGGGTCAGGGGAGGGTGGGCTTGGTGAAGAGGTGGGCCACTGGGGCGGGTCCTTGGAACCCAGAGACACGGGCTGGGTGATGTGGGAGGGATGCCGGCCCTGGGATTCTCAGAGCCAGGTTCCAGCCCCGCCTCTTAACACAGCCTGTGGGTCATGTGGGTCTCAGAGACTCCGTCTGTGACCTGGATGTGGTGACACGAGATAGGTCCCAGGATACAGATTTCATTCATCTACTCATCGACTTGTCAGGTGAGAACACAACCTCCCCCTCACTCCCTGCCCATAACCCCCACCCTGCTTGTGATGCCGGAGGAGCCCCCATGCGCCCCCTTCTCCCCTCCCTGCCAGGTTCTCTGCTCTTGACCCCTCACCCTGGTACTCATCTTACACAAGTGTCTGTTTCAGCCCTTTCTGCCTGTTCAGCCCTGGGGTCTTGATCCTTCCCCCCAGGAGGGAGACAGCAGGGTCTGGCTCCCCCGGGGAGGGGAGGCCTGGGAAGGGGGCTGGGGGTGGGTGGGGAGGGCACTCTCTACCCGTCACCCTTGCCCCCAGCTGGCCTCTCCAGCCACTGCCTGTCCTGACGGCTGTGGCCTCGGACTGGCCCTCTGCCCAGGGACCTGGTTTGATTTCAAATCCAATTTTCTGCCATAAAACTTCCTCTCTCTCTGGGTCGGCGGCCAGCCTCCGTCACTTTCAGCCAGCAAAGTCATTTTTCCAGGCTGACCCCAGGGTTTGGGGCCACCTTGGCCGCAGAGGGAGCAAGCTGCTACGCCCACCCCCTGCCTTCTGCCCCGCCCCCAGTGAGCGAGCTCAGGGCTGCCGTCTGCACGGCCCTTGCATGGTAATGCATGCACACACGTGTGTTGTTGGTGCTTTGTGTGGTGCAGGTGGGCCAGCCCCATCTGTGCGTGAGCAGGTGTGGGGCTGGGAGGACCTGGGTGAACCCTGGGGTGCCCCTGTGTGGGCGGACACGTGGTCCCTGCAGTGCCTGGGTCTGCACACAGGATCCTGAGCAAACCTCAGGGGCACCTGCCTCTGGCAGGGGTGGGGGGTGGCCTATGCTTGTTTGAGCAGTGCTAAGAGAAGGGGGCGACTTGAGGGGAGGATCCCTTAGAGATGCTGCCACAGGGAGACGCCAGCTCCTGCCCCACCAGGCCCTTTCTGCTGCTGAGCTCTGCCTTGGCCTGTAGTGCACACCCCAACTCATACAGGTCCCCAGCACCCAAAGGTGCGAACGTGTAACTCTCTGCAGGACGCTGTGGGGTATGAGGGACAGCAGGGGGCTGAGCTGGGTCCCAGGGCCTGGTGCAACCAAAACTCTCACCCAGCAGCTCATGCTTACTCTCCCCACCCTGATCTCTCGGAGGACTGACTCTCTGGGCTTCTGGAAGCATCTACAAGTGGCCTGGGACTCCACCCGGGAGGGAGAGAGAGACGCAGGAATGACCCCTCCTCCTGACAGTGAGTGTGTGTTTCCCCTGGGTTTCCTGAGGTCTCAGGGTGGCCCCTGATGACCTCCCTCTCTCCTTGCTGGAATTGTCCCTTCTTCTCTAGTCTCACCATCGCTGTCCAAGGTCCTCTCCTTTCTGCCCACCACCTCTGCCTGATTGCACCATTCAAAGAGATGCTAGGCTCCGCTGTGTCAGAGGATCAGCCCTAAATCCTCCGGGCCAGCGTTCACGGCCCCTCTGTGGTCTGGTCCCAGTGTCTTGCCCAGGATCACTGCTCCCTCTAACCCTGTTCATGCCTTCTGCTCCAGCCAGGAAAGGCCATGGCCTGAGGCTCTCGGGGGGCCCAGCCATTGCAGGCCACAGCGTATCCTGAGAGGTGCTGCCCAGGGAGCACGCCAGTGCTGTGTCCCCTGCCTGAGACCCTTGCTTGGCCGCTCTGCGCCCTGGGGCCCTGGGCTGTGCAGACTGCGGGGAGCCTCAGCTCCACTCCCCACCTTTGCTCTCTCTCTGCAGAGCTGCCCGATCCTGTCAGGTGTTCATCTAAAGCAGACAGTGCCTCCTGCCTGAGACCTGGGAGACCCCAGGCCTCGACTCCCAGAGCCTACAAGCTAAGGGCCCTCAAAGCTTCCCAGCTCCTCTCCCACTAGGTGCTATCCTGGGAAGCATCTCTGGGCATAGAGCTGTGTCATTCCTTCCTCTGAGGGACCAGCCACCCCACCTTCCTGAGCCCAAGGAGAAGCAGGAGAGGATGGCTGCCTTGCTCTGTCCAGGGTGGGGCCACCTTCCCAGGATTATATGCTAATGGACTCGTTCTGCTGCTCTGAAGCAGGAGTGGGGGTTCCACTCTTCCTGCCAGCCCCATGGATGTTATTGGAACAATTATTCTTAGAAGGTGTACATCAGGGTGCGTGCGTGCCAGCGTGCTATGCTGCTTTAGTCGTGTCTGAGTCTTTGTAACCCCATGGACCGTAGCCCACCAGGGTCCTCTGTCCATGGGATTCTCCAGGCAAGAATATTGGAGTGGGTTGCCATCTCCTTCTCCAGGGAATCTGCCAGACCCAGGGACTGAAACCACGTCTCAAGTCTCCTGCGTTGGCAGGTGGATTCTTTACCACTAGCGCCACCTGGGAGGCCCGTGTGTCAGGGTGGAGGTGTCCCTAAGGTTTCTCCGCATGCAGGAGGGACTGAGGAGCCCAGGTGCACTGTGAGGCCATCTGGCCTCTCCATGTCCTAAGCGTTAATCCTCGCAAAATGACCCCTACTCTGAAGTGTCCAGTTCATCCACGCGCAGTAACCACCACCCCAGTGGCCACGCACCCTTTGTATAGCAGTGAAAGCTATCAGGCTTTCAGTCCTTACCCTAAATCTGACTCATGAGTTTCCATAAGTGGTCCTAATTTCATCCTTTGGAGGCACAGCAAACAAACTTTCTCCACGGGCTCACCCATAGGAAAGAAAATGGTCCTTCAAGGCTGCCGTGTGTGTAGTGTCACAGGTCATGCTTGTGCATCTTCCATGGCCTATCTCGTGCCGACCCAGCGTCTGCCTCCCCTCCCTGGGGCCCAGACCTGGTTCAACAGCACAGAGCAGAGTGGAACCGACACTTCTTCCTTCCAGATACTTCGCTTATCTTAACACAGCCTCAGGTGCTCCTGGATTCCAGGGCCGCAGAGTTAGACTGAGTGGGAGAATCCCACTGAGTTAACAAAGCTTCTGGAAGCTGCATGCCTGCATGCGTGCTAAGTCACTTCAGTCATGTCCAACTCTTTGAGACCCCATGGACGGTAGCCCGCCAGGCTCCTCTGTCCATGGAATTCTCCAGGCAAGAATACTGGAGTGGGCTGCTATGCCCTCCTCCAGGGGGTCTTCCTGACCCAGGGATCTAACCTGGGTCTCCTGCATTGATATTTCTCCACTAGTGCCACCTGGGACAGCCTGGAAGGAGCGGCACCTTCTTCCTTCCGTGCGTCTGCAGTTAGAACGTCAGCCCCAAGGGAAAGGTCCTGGATTTCTCCCTGTTGAGTTTGCTGGAATCTGCCCATCACTTTTATCTGCTGAGGTGTTTTTGCATTCTTATTCTGCCATCTTTCCTCTCAGTTTTAAGCCACCTGACCAACACCTCGGCAGCCAAGTCACTGATTATAACATCGTTCAGGGCAGGACGGGGGCCAGAGGCAGCTGCTTTATCTTGGAGGCATCTCCCTGGGTTGTGGCCCTCCTAATTGCCACTATGCCCTAGGAACAGGTCTTCAGCGATTCCAGACTATACTTTGTCAGTTGCCCACAAGAGCCTCAGGAGAAAACTGGCAGAGGCTCCCCCAACTCAAATTGACCTGTCCACAAGGGAGACAAATTGTCTGGCCCAGCTTCTTGGGTTGTGCTTGGGAGGTCCTGAGGTTTACTACTTCTTTCTCTAAGCATTCACATGCCATTTCTTCTAGAATCTTGGGGGCTGGCACGTTGCGTACTCACTGGTGTGTTGTTTGAGGAACCACCCTTCTCTTTGATGGAAATCAGACTTACACGTGCCTTGCATGATCTCACAGCATCTTTCCCACTTGCCATTATTCCCCACAGATCATTAACCAAGAATTCAGTCAACACACACTTACCACTCTTGCTAGGAATAGGCAGTATTAAGCCCCCAAATCCACGGTACCAGGCCTGGGTGGTACCAAGGCCCTGGGGTGCTCAGCAGGTCCTTTGGGGCCTGACTGCTGACCAGAAGCCCTTGACCCTGGCTTCTGAAGATGTGCAGGGCCCCTCCTGGGGTGGGCTTTCTGTGGACAGCTCATCCAATGTCCCCTTTGCCCAAAAGTCTGTGGCCATGCCTCTCTTGATGGAAAGACCCCTCCTCCCATGTGGTCCTCAAGCTGAACAACTAGAGACCTCACATGATCTGAGTGTAGAAAACTCTCTGAGCAGTGCCAGGATCCTAGTACGGGTTTTCTTGCTTTGTCACTGGATTGAGTGGATGGGGGTGGAGGGGGTGGGGTTGGAGGGGGAGAGGCCTGGTCTTGCTACCAGGACCTAGGATCTTGGAAGCTGGGAGGGGGCAACAAAGGCCCTCGGTTATCCCCAGGGCAGTTCTCAGGGAGTGCCAGGCCTTGGGGGTGGCACCCAGGATGACAGACATCCATGCGATTCAGGGGCCCAGAGAGAGCAAGACTCGGGGCCAGAGAGGTCACATGACTGGCCTGGGGCCAGGCACTGTTTAGACCCTCGGAAGCATGTGCTTTTTTCCAGTGTGCAGTTGAGTTGGGTAAATGAAGTGAAAATGATAGTCACTCAGTCGTGTCTGACTCTTTGCGGCCCCATGGACTGTAGCCCCCCAGGCTCCTCTGTCCATGGGGATTCTCCAAGCAAGAATACTGGAGTGGGTTGCCATTCCCTTCTCCAGGGGACTTTCTCAACCCAGGGATCGAACCCAGGTCTCCTGCACTGCAGGCGGGTTCTTCACCGTTTGAGCTACCTGGGTAAAAAATAGTCTTAGAAAGAGAAGCGTTCTCTTTGGGGCAGCGTCCTACTGGAGCAAGTGATTGGTGCAGCCTGTTGACAGCTGGAGTCGGGGATGTGCCAGGGCTGAGCGAGAACCCCAAGTATCAGAAGATTTCAGCTGAGGAGATGCCATCGACGACATCCTTTACATTCCCTTTACTGGATACTTTGAGATGTTTCACTGGTCTCCCTCCATCTCACAACAAGCTGGGAAGACGGGGAATAGAGGACCCAGCTTACAGGCGAAGATGACTAGGTGATCCTGAGAGACCAAAGCAGGATTGAACCCCATCTGGTTGTGTGTGCCTCGCACACCTCACCCACCCACTGAACAGAGAGGGCAACGGCTCTGGACCAAATCCAGACACTGAAGAGCCACGTGACGGAAACAAACACCCACGGTGCAGAGCCTCTCACTCCTGGAGGATGTTGGTGGGAACAAGGAATGTTGTCATAGTAACAGTGATGATTCGTTACCGACGATCAGCAGATCTGACTATTTACTCCTTTGATTTTCACCAGGAGAGCGGCACTTAGCATCAGCACTTTACAGATGAGGAAACTGAGGTGCAGGCAGGTTCACTGGCCTACCCAAGGACGCCCAGCCCCAGAGCCCACTGCGTCCCAGCACCTCCCTGCCTCCGAGGGACAGGGGCGTCATAGGAGGAGGCTGAAACATCAGGATGGGTAGGCGCTGGCAAGCCGGAGAGGAGCTGGGCAGGCTGTCCAGCTGAGGCATCGAGCCAGCTGGGAGCTGGGGGGTGGGGGTGCCCAGGCATGAGTGGCCCTGACAGGCTGCTGGTGGACACGAGAGGCCCAGGTGGGCGGGCCCACAGCCTCGGGAGAGCTGCCCGTGGGCTCCTTGACGGCCGATGATCTACAGCTGCCAGGTTAAAGGCCTGCTTTAATCGAACAATAATATTGGGGAGTGCTGAGCCACTGTACAGCAGCTCTCGCCAAATGAAAAATTCCAGAAGAGAACGTGGGAGGTGAGCGATGGATGGGGAGTGTGCGTTTTACCCAAATCTATAGCAATTTACATGCTAGAGAGACAGCCGTTCCCATTGCCAAGCCTTCAGCTCCCAGCCACAGATTGGCCCAGTCGTCCTGGCAGCCCCCAACGCTCACCCTACCCCCTGCCCTTAGTCCAGCCTCTCGCAGGCTCGACAAGACTACATTTCTTTCTTTCTCTTTTTAAAATTAATCATTTTAAGCTCCCCAATGGCAGGCTGTTTATTTTTACAATTAAGAAAATGTGGTGAAACTCGTAAACATGAAATTGACCATCTTAACTCATCTTAAGGCTTCCCAGGTAAAGAGTCTGCCTGGCAAGGCAGGAGACTTAAGGGACGTGGGTTTGATCCCTGGGTCGGGAAGATCCCCTGGATGAGGAAATGGGAACCCACTCACGTATTCTTGCCTGGAGAATCCCGTGGACAGAGGGGCCTGGCGGGTGCAGTCCATGGGGTTGCCAAGAGTCAGACAAGATTGAGCACAACTCATCCCGACCCTCCCCTGCAGGAGGCCTGGTCTCTGATCTCCATGCTCTCTGGCCACCACCAGGCTCCCGGCCTGCCCCCAGATCAGAGTGCTGCCTACGACAGGCTAGTGTGCGGAACTGGGGTCTCCCTGGTCTTGCCCTTGGGTGCACAGAGGTGCTCCCAAAGTCTCGGGCAGGGGTTGTTTTGAATTAATCCTGGTGGACAAACCTCAGGAAGGCCACTGTGTCCCTTCCTGCCCCTCCAGCAGAGTGCAACCCCGCAGCACTGACCCCAGGCCTTGGCCCTGCTTCTCCCTGGGCCTGCAGCTCGGGCCCAGCCCTGTCTCCCTGAGCTGCGGGTCCTCTGTGGAACAGAGACAGAGTGAGTTGGTGGCTGGTTATAAGCTGGTGGCACAGGGCTGGCCCGCCGGACAAAGCTGTGCAAGCGGCTGTGACCGTGGTGTGGCCTGGCCGGCCCTGGGCGTGTTTTCAGGTCGAGCAAGCGTACGGGGTGGCAGCCACTCATCCATTAGCTGAAGCCGGCCACAGCGGGGTGGGGGTCACGAAGACCCGTGTGTTTGTGTGTGTGTGACCTCCAAAACCTCCTTGCCGCAGAGTATAAATATTTATACAGATACCTGCCATAAATCTGCCCGCCTGGCAAACAAATGAATTGCAAACGTAACTTTGGGAGTCTTTATGAAAGTGCTCAGCAGGGATGGGGTTGAAGAATGAAGGGAGAATTAGGGTGATGAAGCCACGGGGTCCAGTCCCAGGGCAGGCAGCGGGGTCCCCTTAGGGCTGGTCTCCTCAGTAAGGAGGGAGGGACTCCTAGCCTGTGGAGGTGGAGCCCCGCCAGCCAAGACTGAACTGTGCTGGCATCATGGGGTGGACGCCCAAATCATCCAACCAGAACCAGCCATCCCTCTCTGAACAAAGTGCTCATTGAGTCCTCCACATCCCATGAGATGGAGGAGGCTGAGGACCACAGAGGGAAGTGGCTTCCCTGGGTCAGGGAGCCAGGATGCAAACCCAGGGGTGCGTGAAGTTGGACCTGGCTCCTACCAGCAGGTACTGACTGCTGCCCGTGGCCTGGCTGGAGCTGGAGGCCTGGGTGTGGGCGAGGATCTGGGGCTGGAGCCAAGCTCCCTTACTCTTTCACCCTCAAACATCTGCTTCTGATGACCACCTCCCCCCGCCCCCCAACTCTCTCAGCCCCTGTCCCATGCAAGTCCCTGTCCACGGGCTGGAGAAAGCCTCTTTAATTGGGTCCACAAGAACTTTATTACCTGGGAGCTAGTTCCTTTGCTTTTCCTGTAACAAATTATCCTAACGATGTGACCTGGGACCAGATGTTAATTGCAATGGAAAGTAATCAATTTCCTTTACTGAGCCTGGACTTGGGGGCAGGTTAGTCAGGAGCAGAGAGGGGGTTCTTAACCAGGAGGGCACCCAAAGCATCCAGCGGGCTCAGCAGCGCACCCACGGCTGTGTCTGCCGCCCCCCTCCCCATTGGCCCTCACCCCTTCCTACCAGGACAGCACCACCACCACCCCCCATGACTCCATCCAGCCCTTTCCTGACCTGGCAACCTCCCATTGCTCAGACCACGTCACCTCTTTTGGCTGTCTACTTCTCAGGAGCTTCCACAGCTCCCTGACCGGTGGGATCAGCTGAGAACTTCCTCTGTGCTCAGCCCCAGGTCCCTTCCTGGCCTGGGCATCAGCTGCATCCCCGCTGCAGCCCAGCCTGTGTACCTCTGCAGACATGCCACCCTGTTCCTCTGGCTCTCTCCTGCAACCCTGCCCTGCACGGCTGTGCCCCTGCCTGCTCACACCTTTCTGGCCAAAGCACCATCCTTTTCTGGCCTTCAATGCTTCCGAGGGTCCAGTGATGGGTGCGGGACAATTCCAGGGAGGCCTCGGGGACCCTGGCCTCTGGTGTTTTTCGGCTCCTTGGGTGCCTTTCACATGCAGGGTGCAGGATGGGGTGAGGAGGGGTGCTGGCTGAAGACTCATTTCTGAAGGTCTTCAAAATGAGAGGGAGGCACCAGGAAAACAGCCATGGGAGAGGAAATGGAGAAAATGAACCCAAGGTACACGAATGGGCTGATAACCCGAGTCCTGGGACTGGGCTGTCGGGAAAAGGCAGGTGTGCTAATGGTTTGAGTTATCCAAGCCAAATGCTTCTGGGGTTAGAGATGGACCACCATCCCCCATCCTCCCCTGTCTGAGAAAGGAGCACTCATTCACGAGGGCAGGGTCGGGGACGGAGGGAGGGCAGACAGGGAGAGGGAGGCATTCTTGGCCAGCCCTGGCTTGGGTCCCAAGACGCGGGGTCTGGCCTCACCTCATCAAGGTTCCGTCGCAGTGGGGCAGACAGACCAGCGAGCGGGCAGCCCAGGGAGGGAGGTGGGCACTGGCTGGCCATAGGGGTGGCCAAGGACACACTCCTCCGACTTTACAATTTCCCTGAGAGTCTACAATTCTATTAAATAGGATAATGGATTTTAAAATGCCCCGAAAAGCAGAGAGTGCTGTAAGATGGGCGGCATTATTGTTATTAACAACCACATCCTTCTTGGAACGTTGAGAGGAAATAAATCAGACGACGCTTGCAATGAGCAAGTCCCTCGGAAGCATTCATTGCCATGAAATAAACACACGTATATTATAAACCCCAAATTAAAGGGAAATAGCACTTGGGGGTAAGCCCTGCTTTTAGATTTTAGAGTCCTGTGAAAACCCACAGATGCTGGGCGAGCAGATCTTCCAGGACACAGTGAGGGTGCACCCAGGAGAGGAGTAGGGGGGTCCACAGCCCGCATGTTAACACAGGGGGCAATATGGGGTCTTGGAAGGCCGGACGGCCCCGGGCAGCCAACACCTCCTGATTTCATGGCATAAACTCGTCCTTTGTACCCGTCAAGGCTGACGTGTCTCCTTCTCCAGAGAGTCCCCCGTGACTACCCACCTGCTCTCCTTTCTCAGCCCCCCTGGTCTTCCTGTTTTTGTGTCTGACCATGCCACCCTGCTCTTCAGCACCTGCTGTCCTGACTTCCGTAGCCGGCGTTGCTGAGGCAGGGCGGCGGAAGTGGAGGTGCGGTGGTCATCCGAAAAAGGACTCCCGTACCTCATTAAGCTTAGCTTTCAATTACATGTTAATGATGCTGGCCGCCTTTTGCCTTTCGTAGGCTGGAGTTTACTGCAGTGTCTTTAAATTTAATCACCTCCATAATGGCCAGCTCTGGCATCACAAATAAGAGGCCATGAGAGGAAAAAAAAAATACAGCCCGTTGCTCCTGAATGAGCTGGCAAGATCTGGGGCCCCACTGAAGCCAGAAAAGTCCTTCACTATGTCCACACCCTGGAAAAATTCTAGGATCTGAATCTGAGGGTGAGCCACTGGTGACAGGTGGACCCTCCCCAAACTGGTGTGATTTCAGAGATGCACAGAGAAACTCTCCTGACCTCACCTCCTCCTTAGACCAGCTGCCCTCGTTCTTCCAGCCTGTCAACCACCATTGCCCTCTCCCCACTTAGCCTGCTACTGACTCTCTGGGGAAATTTCCATTTCCTCAGTGCCGTGTGGTGCTGAGGTCTCTGCTCCTCGGCCTTGGGTTACAGGTCTGTGTGCAGCCTCCCTCTCCCCACTATTCCCACCAAGTTGACACCTGTGTCCTCTCCCAACTCCACACCCACATCCTTCTCTCTACCTGGCTATTTCTGACACTCTTTTGCAAGGACTCTTTCCTTCATTCCTCCATCTGCCACCCATCCATCCATGCACCTATCCATCCACCCATCCATCCATCCACCCACCCATCCATCCATCCACCCACCCATCCACCCTCCACCCACCCATCCATCTATCCATCCATGCTTCCACCCACCCATCCACCCACCCACCCGTCCACCCATCCATCCACCTATCCATCTACTCATCCATCCATCCATACATCCCCCCGCCACCCACCCATCCATCCATCCAGCATTCACCCATCCATCCACCTACCCATCCACCCACGCATCCACCCATCCATCCATCCACCCGCCCATCCATCCATCCATCCATCCATCCATCCATCCATCCACCAATCCATCCATCCATCCATCCACCCATCCACCCATCCATCCACTCATCCATCCACCCACCTGCCCACCCATCCATCCATCCATCCATCCACCCACCCATCCACTCATCCATCCATCCATCCACCCACCCATCCACTCATCCATCCATCCATCCACCCACCTGCCCACCCATCCATCCATCCATCAATCCACCCATCCATCCATCCACCCTTCCATCCATCCATCCATCCACCTACCCATCCATTCATCCATCCATCCATCCACCCACCCATCCATCCATCCATCCATCTACCCATCCATCAATTCATCCAACCATCCACCCACCCACCCATCCACCATCCATCCATGCATCCATCCACCCACTCATTCACTCACCCATCCATCCATCCACCCATCCAGCCAGCCAGGCATACATCATCCATCTATCCATCCACCCATCCATGTGCCTATGTACCCAAGCATGCTTCATCCATCATTCATCCATCCACATCCATCTATCTACTCATCCAACAACCAGTATTTTGGCCATACATGATGCCAGGCCCTGCACTGGTACTGGGATAGGTCTAGTCCCAGTCTTCAGGAGACCACGTTAGAGTAAACAATGTAGATAATCTACTAGACGATTATGTCATAAAGTAGGGAAGGCTTCTGGAGAAGAGGAGCTTTAAAGGACAACTCGCCGTCTGTCTAGCCTCAGCTTAGGCCCCCAGGCTCCAGGCTCCAAGCTCTTGGGATGCTGAAGGCTGTATCACACCACATGGGAGATCCAGAAGGCAGGTGGGCTCCCTTAGGTGAGGGAGCCTTGCCAGTGCCCTCAAGTAAGGACGGACCCCTCCATCATACTAGCACTCCCTTAACAGGAGGGAAAGGAAAGCCTTGCCTCTGCCATTTGAATAGGATCTTCCTGATGCTAGGGTGATGCCGTTTATTCCTCCACATCTCTTCCCACCACCCAGGCCAGGACTCAGATGCTCGAGTTGGTTTTAAATGAGCTCACAAGATATCCTGTGACTGATTGCTGACCCCCAGCTGCCATCTGGATTAAGACTCAGATTTCTGTTGGTCCCCAAACCCTCCCTCCTCCTTGACCCACTTCTTACACCTAAAGAATTCACAGCAAGATCCTGTCCTGCCCCAGTCTCAGCCTGAGCTCTTTACCACTCATCAACACTGACTGGATACTTACTGATGGGCCCCGGGGAGGCAAGGAGTGGGAGGGCAGAGACAACCCAGGGGCTTGTGAAGGAGGCCTCCACCTGCTCCAAGACCCGGGAGCAGGAGCCTTGGGCTTGAGAGGTGGCCCAGAGTCATACCCAGCACTGAAAGACCACTCTTTACATTAAATCTTGTGGTCTTTTAAAATGACCTGCTAAGGACATTCAAGTGGGAAAAAAAAAAGCAGAAATATTTACTGAGAGCTCATGATGTGCCGACACAGACTTTTGAGTGCTTGGCATCAGTTATCAGAGGACAGCCTGGTAATGATGAGATGAGGACTGTTGCTGTCCCATTTCAAAGATGGGAAAACTGAGGCACAGAGAGAAGAGACAACTTGTCCAGGCCCACAGAGCTGGCATCAGCAGTCAAGCCTGGGTGAACATTTACCCACCCTTCTGTTTCATGTCTCCTGGTAGAAGTCATGTACTTCCCTAGTAGCTAAGTTGGTAAAGAATCTGCTTGCACTGAAGGAGAGCTGGGTTCAATCCCTGGGTCGGGAAGTACCCTGGAGAAGGAAATGGCAACCCACTCCAGTACTCTTGCCTGGAGAATTCCATGGATAGAGGAGCCTGGAGGGCTACAGTCCAAGGGATCACAAAGAGTTGGTAGAAGTCATTTGTTGAAAATGGGAAACATGGATCCAGGGAGGTTCGGGGTCTCCCCACACCCACAGCTAGTCCATAACCCAAGCAGTCTCCATCTCAAGTCTGGCAACCACAGACTAGGGCTCCTTCCCCTGCCTTGGACCCTGGGCTTGGGAGAAGAAGGTTCAGTGTTTCCAGAGGTCCTGTTTATTTCTTCCAATGGTGCAAAAGCCAGTGAATTTACACACACACACACCACGTGTGCACGCTCATGCATGTATAATGCCTTTTCCATCCTCAGTGCAACTAGCAAGCATGCTTTCCACTCTTGAGAACACAAGAGAACCAGGAAGTAGGTCATAAGGGGCCCTAAGGTTTATTAATCCCTTCATTGATTCGACAAATGTAAAATATTTACGGTCCATGTATTAAAACTCTTGTGTGCTTTGCTCATGGAAAACCCACTCCAGGGCTATTAGCCACTAGTTTACAGTGTTGACAAGCTGCTCCCTGCTCCCCTCCCCAGAAAGGTGAGCGCCAGGATCAAGTCACTACTATTGCCCGTGCCAGGAATGGAGCCTGGCACTCATTCTCCTGGATAGCTCAGTGAAGCCTAGTGATTCTGGTTTCCATCACCAAAACTGATGAGCAACTGGTTTAATGAAGGACCAAAAGCCACCACCACCATGAGGAGAAGCAAGAACCTCCAGAACACACGGTGGCCACTGACTGCCCAGAGACCAATCCACAGCCTCTGGCAGTCTTGACTGCAACACTCTGCAAAAGGCATACTTGAGTCAGGAGAAAACGTCAGGTGATGTTTTTATACCAAATAAGAAAACAGCACTGGAATGCATTTTAGGAAGATGTTCCCTCCTAATAGTTAAAATGAAAGTTTAAAAGTTTGGATGGTTGAAGGCGGCAATCCTCAGCCAGCTGAGAACTCTATTATACATAATCCTTAATTTCCAGATGGTTCATGTATAATACAGAAGTCTGTAATACACAGCCCCAGGATTTCTTCCTCCCATGCCAAATGCCATGTGGCATCTGTAAACCCCTCCTTACTTTTCAAAGCACGTCCACATCCGTTATCACGTCTGATTCCCATGATAGTCCCGTGATGTGGGAAGTCAGGTAGAAACCTATTATTTTACAGAAGACGAAACAGAGGTCCAAAGAGACCCTGGGTCTTATATGAGGGACCCCAGGTCTTGACTGAGATCTGCACGGAGCCAGGGCTCCTGACTCGCAGTCCAGGGCCTATGCTCCCTCCTGAGTCCTTCTCCTTGCTGACCAGGAAGGCAGAACCCTAAAGAGAGAGTGAATTCTCCCTCAGCCCACCACGCCTGTCCTGTCTTGGGGCCCAGATGGTTCCCCCTGTCTCTGGTAGACTTTCCAGATACCTGGCCATTCTGGCTGCTCTTGACAAGCTCTGCATAGCCTTTCCTCAGTTCTGAGAGGGTCCTGCCTCCTCTAGCTAACTGTGAGATGGGCAGAGAGGCTCCATGCTGGGCGCAGGGTGGGGCAAACGCAACAAGGAGAGAGAGAGGTAGGTGGATAGATAGATAGGGAGATGATAGATGGATTGATGAGAGAAAGTTGTGCAGGTTAGGGGATGGGAGGGGGGACAAGTTTGGCTTCTCAAGACTGGTTAGCTTGCTTATGGGGGTGGGGGAGGGGAGACTGTCCTTCCAGAGCTGCTAAATGCTGTCACAAAAACATTTATTAATATGCAAATTCTAAGTGGCAATCTGGACCCAGTCGGGTTGTGCTAATTTGCACATTAATATCTGTCTTCAGGCCGGCCCGCTGCTCTTGGGGGGCGGGGAGCGGGTGGGGCTGGGACTGGGGAGGGAGGAATTAGGTGGGGCAGGCTGGAGGGGGCCCGGTGCCCCGTCCTGACAAAGGGGGGCCTGCAGTGGAGGCAGTGGGATGCACTTTGGTTCAGCAAGTTCAGCCCATGATCAAGGGGGGACCCAACTCTGTCCTTTGGCCTCTTCTGGTGCCTGCAGTTCTCAGGGCCGTGTCAGGAGTCATGCGAGGAAAGAGAGGCTGCAGAAGCCTTCGCTGAGAAAGGATGCTGGTGCTGACAGACAGATCAGAGCGAAGGTGGTAGGAGGAATAAGTGGGGAGCACCACAGGACATGGGCCTGACAGGGCTGTCGTGGTCCCACTCATGGAAATGGGGATCTTGTGGGTGGAGGGGCTCAGGCGTGCTCCTGATTGATCTGTCCCTTCCTGGACCCGGGCCCATCCCCACACCCAGAGAGCTGGCTTCCTCTCTCTGCCCTCCACAGTGGACTCCTAGCCCCCATTTTGCACCCACGAGTACAGAGCCATTCATCTAAATTTGCTGGGTCAACCGCATCCCAAACCTTTGCTCCCTTTGTCCCTGTAAGTACAGTTATATTTGTCGGACTGAGTGTCAGACTTTTATGTTAAGAAAGTGACGGTCACTTGTAATGGATTCAGCGATGGTGGTAGCGGCAGTGACGGGATGTCAAGAGAAAAGTGGGAGCCGGGTGCAGTGGCCTCTCCCGACCTTAGCTGGTCCACATCCCCGGGTCATCAGACAGGCCAGTGGCTGTCTGAACTGAAGTGCCCCATCCCTTCCAACTCCCTCAACCTACAACGCACCCTCCTGCTGACTGGCTATGTTCTGAGGGGATTCATTCTCCAAACCCTGCTCTGTGCTATCAAGCCCTGTCGACATCCTGCCCAGAAGGTTTCTTTCTGTGTCACCTTGTGCCACCCACCTGCAGTCTTGAATGTCTGTCTGTTTCAAGGGTGAATCTTGTTTCTCTAGCTATATGGGGAGCTCTCTCCTCTGCAGTTTCTGGCAGGGAGCAGACATGTGGCCTGGGTTAAATACACTTATTAGTTTTCCAAAGCACATTTGTCAGTTAATACCTTTCACTTTTGCTCAAGCCCGTGGAATGGCCGGGCTGTTACTTCCAGACACTAAACTCATAGCCCTCAAGCCTGATATTTATTGTTACTTCACAAGTTTAGATTTAGGGATTCACTTGAAAGTGAGTGAAAGTGTTAGTCGCTCAGTTGCATCCAACTCTTTGTGATCCCATGGACTATAGCCCACCAGGCTCCTCTGTCCATGGGATTCTCCAGGCAAGAATACTGGAGTGGGTTGTCAATTTTCTTTATCAGGAGACCTTCCCGACCCAGGGATCGAACCTAGGTCTCCAGCATTGCAGGCAGATTCTTTCTTTACTGTCTGAGCCACCAGGAAACCAAAGGATTCACTTCAGTTCAGTCACTCAGTCGCGTTCGACTCTGTGACCCCATGGACTACAGCGCACCAGGCCTCCCTGTCCTTCACCAACTCCCAGAGTTTACTCAAACTCATGTCTATTGAGTTGGTGATGCCATCCAATCATCTCATCCTCTGTCATCTCCTTCTCCTGCCTTCAATCTTTCCCAGCATCAGGGTCTTTTCAAATGAGCCAGCTCTTCGCATCAGGTGGCCAAAGTACTGGAGTTTCAGCTTCAACATCAGTCCTTGCAATGAACACCCAGGACTGCTTGGATCTCCTTGCAGTCCAAGGGTCTCTCAAGAGTCTTTTCCAAGAGGATTCAGTTAGTCAAAATAAACTAAACTTGCAATTCTGAGGATGGCCACCAGGTGGTGATATGTGCATTTGGTACAGTCTTTCTGCATTGAGCATAATTTTTTGGAGACAACGAATTAATGTATTTGTGTTTTTTACATTTCTACAATTTTAATTTACCTGTCTTTATGCTACAGGCATATCCACTCCCACCCCCAAAAGACTGTCTGATGTGAGACTGAAAAATGGACAAAGAGGATGATAGTATCTTGTGGTGTGTGCTGAAATAAACTGTGTTCTAGAAGCTTAGAGAAAGGGATAATCAGCTCAAAGAAGGAGAAGCCTGCACAGAGGAGGTGACATCACAATGAAGAAAGTAAGAAGAAAACCAGAGTTTTCCAGGAATGCGTGAGTCCACGAAAAGGAAGGAGCTCTTGGCAAGAAATCAAGGTGTATAAAGAAATAGAGGTGATGACGGGAGAGATGAGAAGTGATGTTGCGGATGGGAGAGAGTTCCCGGAAGAAGAGCAGGAGCGGAGGGCCTTCAGCAGCTGCTGAGCGGGACCACTATGAGCCTGAAACAACTTCCCTTCTGCGTGTGTGGGCAGCGTGGAGCCCATCACGAAGATGGCAAGTGTTTCACGGCTGGAGAAGCAGTGCTGGGGCAGAGTGGGTGAAAGCTGAGTGTGCCAGCTTTCCATGCTAGGAAGTTGAGCTGGAGCTGAAGGGTCCTGGGGACTGAATGAGGGCGGTGATGCGGAGACGCAGAGAGGCCAGCCTGGGCACGGGAGGGAGGGCTGGAAGGGCAAGGAAGGGAGGGGTGGGTGAGGCCGAATCGGCACAAATGACACTGAGCTCTCCTGGTCGGGAGGCAGGGCAGATGGTGACGACTGCTCACCAAGCGCAAACACGCGCTTTCCCACTCATTGTCCTCAGCAAAAGTCAAAGTAGAACTTTTGATTGGATTAAATTAACTTGAACATGGCGCCATTAAACAGGAGATTGGAAAGTCTTAGAAAACAAGCTTATAAAGCAAAAAAACCACCTAGGTACAATTTAGTCCCTTTCTCAATAATCTTTAACTGTTATGGTCCTAAAGAGTTCCTGTTTTCCTGAAATTGTTTCCCCTCTAGGGTGTCACGAAGAAACCCTTGACTATGGGCTCACCCTTCAGTCTGCTTGCACAGCTCAGGGTGGCTGCAGAGCTGGGTTCTGTGAATTCGCTTTGCAATAAAAAGCTGCTATTGCCTCTGATGGGGTAAGTCTGCACTCTCTAGCAGTGACCTGAAGAAGCCACCAGCAGAGAAAAATGAACGTGCCTCTCAACTGGCTCTGGGGCTCTCTCAGCCCCTAGTTTAACTGGTGACATCAGAGAGATGGGGTCCCTGGGGCTGCGTCCGCGGCTCAGAGCCCTTGGGGACCTCCTTGGGGGATGTCTGGATATTGCTTTGGCCCTTGCCCCAGGCACAGATTCTAACAGCGCAGGCAGGGAGACAATGCTGAGTGTAACAGAGCAGGACCCTATGAGGCCTTCCTGGGCAGACTCCTCCCCGCCCTCCCCACCTCTGCTTTAGATCCTCCCTGAGCACCTAAGTACCTGATGCACATTTCCGGAGCTGTTTTAGAGATGCTATTAATAAAATCCCCACCAAATGGAAGAAGTTAACTGATGACCATGAGCATAGAGCCCCCAGACCTACTGGAGTCTAAGGATTGGTAACATTAAGCCCTGCAACACCATCCAGTTATCTCACCATTAACAAACCAGACAATTGCTCACAAGCTGATCACATAACTTGGGACACCCTTCCCTCATCTTGCCTTTAGAAATGCTTTGCTGAAGCCCGTTAGCAGGTGTTTCGAGGGGGGAATACAGTCCCTCTCTCTCAATGGATGGCATGACCGATGCAGTGGACATGAACTTGGGTCAACTTCGGGAGATGGTGAGGGCCAGAGGGGCCTGGTGTGCTGCAATCCATGGGGTTGCAAAGAGTCGGATACGACTGGGCGACTGAACAGCAACTCTGAATGGCTGCCCACTGGCCTCTGACTGGCTTCTGCTTTTCCGGCCTCCTCCTCCCTCTCTGCTCCCCATCCTCCTCCCCCAGGGTATCAGCAGTGCCTGGGCCCCAGAGGTGACCTCAATCCAGTTGGGTCCGAGGCTGGGGCCCCTCCCCTCTGGCTACAGATATCCTTTAGGGCCTGTTGCTGGAATTTATTAGCATAGCAGACCACACAGTAGCTGTTGGAAGGGTTGTTGTTCAGTCGCTCAGTCGTGTCCGACTGTTTAAGACCCCATGGACTGCAGCCTGCCAGGCTTCCCTGTCCGTCACCAACTCCTGGAGCTTGCTCAAACTCATGCCCATCGAGTTGATGATGCCATCCAACCATCTCATCCTCTGTTGTCCCCTTCTCCTCCTGCCTTCAATCTTTCCCAGCATCTTTTTCAATGAGTCAGCCTTTTGCATCAGGTGGCCAAAGTATTGGAACTTCAGCATCCTTCCAATGAATAGTCAGGGTTGATTTCCTTTAGGATTGACTGGTTTGATCTCCTTGCAGTCCAAGGGACTCTCAGGAGTCTTCTCCAACACCACAGTTTTAAAGCATCAATTCTTTGGCGCTCAGCTTTCTTTATAGTCCAACTCTCACATCCACACAGGACTGTGGGAAAAACCATAGCTTTGACTAGACGGACCTTTGTCAGCAAAGTGATGTCTCTGCTTTTCAGTTCTCTGTCTAGGTTTCTCATAGCTTTTCTTCCAAGGAGCAAGCAGAGGAACTCTGCAGGAGTGGAGGTGCTTCCCAGGATCTCCACAAGGCACTCAAGGGCCCCTCTCCTCTTTTTCCGTCTCCCTCTCCACCATTTGCCCCCCTACCCTCTGCTTCTGCCCAGAGCATTCGGCACTCTCCATCTTGGCCCCTTTGGTCCAGGAATCCGTCCCTGGCGCCCTGGAGGGCAACCTTTGTTCATCGGTGGACAGGCATTTCTGGGGTGTCTGCTGGGGCACCTGGCTCCCCCCTTAGCCTTTCTGAGCTCCAGGTGATGCTCCCAGCCTTGGCCCCGCCCCCCGCCCCCCACCGCCCTGGAGCAGAGTCAGCCCCACATGAAACAGAGTGGGAGCTGGCCTCCCGAACTCCTGATGGCCAGTTTAAAGTGAGAGGGAGTTTAAAGGTGGAGGGAGTCAGTGGTCAACTAGTGAGCACTAGTGACACACCTGGCTGGAGCCACCCTCCAAGATGCAACAGGGGCAGAGAAGAGGGTGTGCAAACCTCTCTCAGGCCACCCAGCCCTGCCCCCTGAGGCGAGCCCACACCCACAGGCGGTTGGTCTGGCTGCCAAGCGTGGCAGGCCACAGGAACGCGAGGCTCCTAAAATTTATGGCTAGACTTTATGACAATGGAAATATTTTTTTAATTGAGGTTTGCACCACCATTACACTGCTAATTTAATTATTCCCTATATTTCATCCGTCACCATCTGATCCTCAGGAAGCAACTAGCTTGTCTTCTTGACAAGAAAGCACCAAATTGATTAAAAGCATGTGTGGGAGCGGGGGGCTGGGCTGTGATTTGCTCCCTGTGGCCGGACCTCTGGGTGCCCAGGGGAGGCAGAAGGCAGCGGAAAGCAGACAGCAGATGTCTCCTCCCCACCCCGCCCAGCGCGGTCACCTCCCGTCAACCCGCACCCTGCCGTCATGGTCACACCCACGCCCACGCGCACACAGGCGCTCACCCTCACGCACATGCTCAGACGTATTTACAGACATCGCCTCAAGTAGAACAGCAAAACACTCGGCCCCGCCCACACCCAATCTGTCTCCCCGGCCACGTGCAGGGAATCCACCCTGGTCCCAAACACACAGGCGTGCACGCGTGCACACACACACACACACACACACCCCTGGAGAGTCTCACATGGCTGCTTTGCAGAGGACACTGTCAGGACCTCGTCAAGACCCCTCATCCACCCTCAAGCCCCATGGATCCCTCTGGGCAGGCCCATGGTGCGTTCTGGGGATCGGGGTTTGCTTCTGCACGGGACTCGGGGCCTTGAGCCTGCCTTATGCCCTGGGTGAGGGGCGGGGTGGAGGTGGAACTGACTGCTCTGGTCCAATCATCACCCCAGGATATGTCATAAGATGCCTCCGCTGCCCCTACGGGTGAGCTGGGGGCACTTGTCCACGCCAAGTGGCCGGGCGGGTGCCTGCCGTGTGGCAGGTGAGATGCCCAGGGCAGTGTGGCAGTTTCTCCACTGGATTCTTTCTCTTCTTCGTTCATGACACCCTGATGCCCCTGGAGCCCCGAGAATGAGAGAGTGGCCGGTGGCCGCCCCACAGCTCTGGCTGGCATGCACACACAGCATCTCTGGGCCGTCCCTGGCCGGGCTTGATTTTCCAACAACCTTGCGCTGGTGGGTCTTTTCGCCCCACCTGGAAGGCAACTGTTCGCAGGCTGTTGCCGGGGGCGGGGGCGGGGGCGGGGGCGGGGGCGGGGGCGGGGAGTGCATTATTCCCCTCTTTTCCTCTGCTGAGCACACTGGCCGGTTAAGTCAGGGCTGGTGGGCTGGGACAAGCCCCCTGCGGGGTGACTGAGGGCAGCCGTACTATGCTAGGGTGGCAGAGTGGCTGGTGAGCAGGGAGGGGGATGGGGCAGAAGCAAGGAAGGAGGGAAGGAAAGAGGAAAGGAAGGAAGGAGCCGTCAGAACCAGACCACGTGGGAGGGAGCCAGACACGGACTAATGGAGAGGAGCGAGGTGGAAGTGGGGGCTGGGGGAGGGGGCGGGGGCCACCTCCGCGGGGCTGCCATCAGTCATTGTGAAAGCTGCAGGTGACCGGTGCAGGCCCAGCAGACCCCTGACCCAGCCTGATCAATCCTAATGGAATGCGGCAGAGGGGCAGCCGCCGGAGGGAGCGGGCCGCCCGTCCGCCCTGCCGGCCCCGTCCTTGTAACTTTGTCAGCTGTCATGGCAGCCCGGCCGCCTCCGTCATGTCTGGTCTCATCTGGCTGGATGGGCTGCCACAAGACAGGGGGACACAAGGCGGAGGGGGCAGGGAACGGATGACCTGGGGAGGGGGCCCCAAAACACAGCCGTAGGTGGCCGGAGACAAAAGCTCTAAGGAGCAGGCAGAGAGAGGCTGTTGGGCAAAAGTCCCCGATCCGCTAATTCACTTGTTTCCCGAGACGGGCAGAGGGCAGTGACTCCAGACCTTCTTTTAAGCATTAGGACACACGAACACATCCTCAGGCAAATCCCCCCCTTAGAGGTGCAGCCCCTGCCCATGCCTGCAGGAATCGGAGTCCCTCTCTGCCCTCTGAAGCCCCACAGTAGCGTCTGTCCTGCTTGCTCTGAACTCAGTGGGGCGCCTTCCAGGCTCCTAGTCACACAGGACAGGACCCCTGTGCTAGTCTCTGGGTTCGAGTGGTCCTGCCTTCCCGTCTTGGTGGCCTGGAACGTTCCTGTCGTTGCTGTGATCCGCTGGCATATCCACTTCTCCCACCAGATCACGCTTTCCCTGAGCTGTTCCTCTCGAGGCCCTGACTCCCAGCATGAGGGGCAGAACTCGGCTGCAGCCCAACCACTTTGGGCTTCGGGGGTGAGCGCTTCTCTCCCAAGCCCCTTGGGGTCTGTGCAGGGCCAGGCGCAGGGTACAGGCTGGAGCAGGGCCGGTTTCCTGAGTGTCAGGTGAGGATCAGGGGGAGGACGAAACTCAGGTGAGGTGGGCAGGGAGGGAGAGACGGAGCTGGGCAAATAGAACGCAGGCAGTTGAGGCTTTTCCCAGCTGCATCATTCTGCCTGCTGCACCCCACCCTGAGCGCCTGTATCCAGGGCACCACTGGTCCCAGGGCGGCTTTTAGTGAGAGCAGGGAAGACTCAGTGATGCTGCCTGCAACTGGGTCACAGGAATCGAATATGGGGGACCCCGGGGGCTGTGGGCCTCTCTGCTCCCCTTCAACTAGAATTACTTCTGTGATGATGATTCAGCTGTGAGTGTTCAGATCTGCTCTTCGCTGTGGTTGGGGAAGCAGGGGAATGAAAGATTTTCCCAGAGAACAGGCTGGAAGCTGAGTTCAGTGCAGGGGCGGGGAGCTCCATCACCGCGACAGAACCAAGATCCCTGTTGTCCCCCTACCCAACAGGTCTCACTTGGGAGGCACAAGAAAGTGCTTAGAGCACCACCCTCAGCCATCCTCATTTTAACTCCTGGGTTTGCACCTGGCCATCCGTTTTGCATATAGGCAACCCCTGAATGTGCTGTTGAAAGGCTCCTATTTATGTGCACAGGCTGTGAGAGACATGGTGGGAGCCTGACCCACATCCTGTTGAACTTGACCCCTAGAACCCAGCTAAGCTGAGCGAAGAGAACAGAGCCCACTGCAAAGCCCTGGTCTGCCTTCCTGAAAACAACAGACTGTTTCCTGCACTTAGAAAATTCCTTTGTGCTCAGTGGGATCTGGCAACTCTTTCCAGTGGGGCTGTTTCCCAGGAATTCCTGGTCCCCAAAGAACTGGACCTGAATGTGCAAAAACACATTCTGCAATACACAAACTCAGACCCATTTTTTCTGTTACAGTGATGTGTGTAGGCACACACACACACACACACACCTCACACTGCATCTTCTGCAGTCAGAGGAAGCTGGGGTCTCTGTTTTGGTACATCTGAGAGACCCTCCTGAAGAAGGTGAGCTTTGAAGAAGACAATAGGGTTCAGAGAGGTGAGGATGAGGGAGGAAGCAGAAGAGAAGCAGCCTGTTGTGCTAATCAGGATGTTTGGGGCCCTTCAGGTCTCAGCCAAAGTCACTTTAGAGGGGACTTCCCTGCCACTTCAGCTCAAACTGCCCCTTCCCTTTCTGCCCTGACACCTGCCTCCTTCTTTGTGATGGTATTAGGAGGTAGGGCCTTTGGAAGGTAATGAGGGTTAGATGAGACTTTGAGGCTGGGGGCCTCACGATGGGATTAGTGCCCAAGAAGAGACAGTAAAGGGCTTGCGTCTCTCTCTGCCACGTGAGAACCAAGTGAGAGGGTGGCCATCTGCAACCCAGGGAAAGAGTCCTCACAGGCAACTAACCCTGCCAGCACCTTGTTCTTGGATTTCTCAGACTTCAAAACTGTGAATATAACTTTCTTTTGTCTCAGCCACTGGGTCTGTGGTATTTTGTTACACAGCCTGAGCTGACTGATACAGGCTCTATATGTTGAATGAACACGTGGATTGGGGGACCAGAACAGAGGTATGGAGAACAGCTCTGGTCCTCTCAGGAAGACCCTTGTGTTCTCCCATGACCTCTTGGTCAAGGGGTGACCAGCTTAGCCTGGCAGCCAGCAGAAGCCCACCCCAGATCCCAGACCTATCCTGATGGATGTTCTGGAGACTTGCTCAAAAAAAACCACGCAGAATCATGGTAATCCCAGGTGGTATGAATGTTATACAAAGGGGACAGTCTTTGCTTTCCAGAGATTGTCAGGCCGGCCAAGAATTCACCAAAAATCCCTTTGGAGAATCAGCTGTCTCCCTGCTTACATGGGAATCTGATACAAACTGACCTTTGGGGGTCAGACTCTCACCATCAGGGGGTGCTATCCAGCCCCATGTGAAGGAGATGGGGAGGGGTGTTGGCAGGAACCAGTGCTCTGGGCACCCAGGTCCAGGTCAGAGTGGGCAAGACTGGACTTGGGTTGCTAGGGGTCCCAGAAGAATACAGTGCTCAAGGACGGAGACCCTGGTCATGGGCACAAGCCCACCAGTAGAGGACTGTGGGGGCGGGGGTGGGGAGGCAGAGGTTTCCTGCCAGAGGACTGGTTTTTGGAGTTGGGCCTGGGTGCCTAAACCAGGGTCTGAGTCTGTCTCTGGGATGGGGGTGCCCATCTAGATTCCTTCACCTCCTAACTATCACTCCCTACCCCAGCCTTGGCATGATCTGAAGGTGAGCTGCACACTGGGGAGCCACACATGCTGAGTGCAAATAAAATTAAATAAATGATATTCCTGTATATGCCTTTTCTTTCTTCTTCTTCTTCTTCTTTTTTTTTTGGAAACAACACAATTGCCACAGCAAAGGCCAAGGGAAGGGGAAAAAAAAGAAAAAAGAAAAAGGTAAAAACACCCCACCTCCTCAGAGCCCAGCGCCAGCGGCCGGCTCTGGGATTTGCATGACAAAAGCACTCGACAAACAACAACAAATTGCCAGCTTGTCGGAGGCCGCGGGGCGCTCGCGACAACTGGCGTGCTCTCCGGGCGGCGATAGGCTCCGGGGCCGCAGGAGGGGCCCGCGGCAGATGCTCGGGACCTGGGCGGCCGGCCGCGATGCCAAGGAGCCGTGACCGCGACCCCGCGCGCTGCGCAACCGCGGCCCCCCACCCTCCTCGACGCGGGACCGGGCAGGAAGGGCAGGGCGGAGGGCGTGGGCGGGGCAGCCCAGCGCCGATCCCCCAGGGGGCAGAATTGCCCCTCTTTCTCTACCGGTTTACAGTCCATCGCCTGGCCCCTTGACCTGGCCTGCTCCCTCGGGTACACCACGGAGAGAACCGCGGGAGCCCACCCCAGGCGGGCTGTGGAATGAGGTCCCCGCCGACAGGCGGCCCTCGGTCCAGCGTGCCCGCCGATGGGCAGGGCCGCCCCTCTGTCCCTAAGGCTGGGCTGGGGCGGGAGAGCGCGCAGGCCCCTCCCTGCGCAGGTCTGGCTCCCCCCACGTGAGGCCCGGGCAGATGGCTGGTCAGAGCTAAATTGATTCATAATGATTTGTGTCTCTCCCCTGCCCGGCAACGGGTAACTTTTCATTAGAGACACAGATGTCTTAATAACGCTGTGCCAGTGTCCTCCCAGGGCAGCTCCAGCATCTACTCCACACCTCTGCAGACAGGTGGGGGTGCAGGGGGTTGGGGGGGACTAGACAGCGACCCCCCTGCCGCCCAGAGGTGCCGGCCCAGCTGGGTGGCCACCTCCAGGCCCCAAATGTGTGTGGCCCATGAATCTGAGCAAACTCCAGGAGATGGTGAAGGATGCAGTCCATGAGGTGGCAAAAAGTTGGAAACGACTTAGCAACCAAACAACAGCAACAACATTTCCCCACCCAGGAGCTGCTGACCTGCCCACTGGGCCATCGCCTAGCTTCTGGGCTGTGTGGGTGCCCCCAGCGTTGCTCCTGGAGCCCCTCCTGTGGCCCCTCACTCCTTCCCACCCTCCCTGCCGGTTCCCAAGACCTGAGCCTGTGAACCGTACCACCACGTGCAGGGCCTCTGCCGCTGCTCTTAGATAATCCCCAAACTCCAGTCCCCCAAGTCTGTCCCGATGAATATTCTTCCATAATGGAAAGTAGCTGTCCAGCCCCTTGGCCATGAGGGTCATCACAGCTGCGTGGCCTCACCCCCTCTTTCTCTGTCTAAATATGCCCGCACACAGGTCCACACATCTTCTCAGCAGAGCTGAGCACAGAGGTGGATGGGTATCACTCTGGTGGTTTCTCTGCATCCTTCCTGTAACTGTGCCCCATGCTTGGTGGATACCAGGAGTTCACTGGCAATGTGTTGACAGAATGAGCAGTTTCTCCCACTGGTGATTCATCATCTTGGGATTAGGAGCCCCTCTCTGGGCTCTGCTTGTAAAACATTAACCCCCAGAGAGGTTGGATCAGGGAGGAGTGAACACTAGGGTCCCCGTCTCCAAGTGTGACGGTGTCCCTTGGGGGTTTTCAGACCGGGGGCGGGGGGGGAAGACTCCTTCAGCTGCTGCAGGTGCTGAAGGCTAACCCAAGCATACTTGGCTGGCAGAAGCCAGCTCTGCCTGGTGGGCAGGGCAAGGGGATTCGGGTGTCACACACCAGTACCAGACCCGGTTCTGATGCCCCTGCCTGTGGTGGTGAGGCTGTCACCAGAGGAGGAGGGAGTGGGCATCGCGGAGCTCTGCCTTCAGTGCTCTCTGCAGCCCGCGGTGCCAGCCTGCGGAGCCAGGGCCCCCAGCCCACCCCACGTCCTGCTCTCCTGTTGCGCTGCTACCTCACTGACCCCAGCCACTGTTCCTCACTCTTGGTTGGAATCTTTGCTCACCCCGGTTCCACCTGCTGTTCCATCTTTCCCTGTCCTTGCCTGTCTGTGTCGGTGCTAAGTCACTTCTGTAGTGACTGACACTTTGCGACCCTAAGGACTTTAACCTGCCAGGCTCCTCTGTCTGTGGGATTCTCCAGGCAAGAATACTGGAGTGAGTTGCCATTTCCTCCTCCAGGGGATCTTCCCAACCCAGGGATCAAACACGCGTCTCTTATGTCTCCTGCATTAGCAGGAGGGTTGTTTACCACGAGTGCCACCTGGGAAGCTGTCCTGGCCTATCTAGGGAAACCCAGTTCACCCCTCCAGGCCAGGTTATGGACCTGTCTTCTCTGTGAAGGTTAGTTTCTTGTCTGTGAAGGCTAGTTCCTTCTCTCCATTCAGACCATGAGCACAAGGCCCCTGACCTCTCACATTTCCCTGGGACCCAGCCAGGGTGCCTTTGTGTGACCTCGTGGGATGTCTCCCGTGAGGCTGGAAGCCCCTCTGCTCTCCCCACTCTCCCCCACCCCCACCCCCTGACTCCTGACCTCAGATTCCCTTGAGCAGCCCATGGCTGCAACCGTAAGAATGTGCTGCAAGGCTCCAAGAACGTGCAGTTACAAGACGGGAACCCACATTCTTGTCCTAGCTGTGCTGCCCTTTTCCCATCTGTACATTTTGGCTGTTGAGAACATGCTCAAGATGGTGGATGGGAAAAAGCTCTGAAAAGGACTAGAAACAGACAAACACAAACAAGGATGAGTCACGCCCGAAGGGCGGGGAGTGAGCGGCTCTGAGCGCACGGAGCTTGCTTGGCTCTCAGCTTAGTAGGTAGTTAACCAGCCCCGGTGGAGGAAATGCAGTGGCCCTTCTGGGAGGCGGCAGGGTTGGGGGCTGGCGTCAGTCTGGTACAGCGGATTAGGGTTCTTTTTCCCGGGGCCTTGTGGGTTATGCACTGAGACTTCAGCGTCACTGACGGCCCGGCCAGGCCGCCGAGTGCTCCTTGCAGACAGCCCTCCTGGAGGAAGCCAAGAACCCATCCTTTTCACCTCCCCTGGCATCTCCCAGGCACATTTGCCCGGCTCACGTCTTTTGTTTTTCTTAATTAAAGTAGCAAGAGCCAGGATTCCGTCTCAGAAGGGGCAGCCTCGTGTCTGGATGTCTTCATCTCGGCTGTGCCATTGTTGTGCCCGCCTGTGTTGGCAGCTGGATGCTGGGGCTCACGAGACCCAGTGGGGAGAAGTGTGCCAGGGCCCTGACCACTGCAGCTCAGCCTACAGGTCTCCCTGCTGCCTCCGTCACCTCTGTGTGTGTGTGTGTGAGTCCCTCAGTCATGTCCGACTCTTTGCGACCCCATGGACAGAAGAGCAGGGCTCCTCTCCTCTGTCCATGGGATTCTCCAGGCAAGAATACTGGAGTGGGTTGCCATTCCCTTCTCCAGGGGATCTTCCCGACCCAGGGATCAAACTAGTGTCTCCTGCAATTCAGGCAGATTCTTTACTGTTAAGCCACCAGGGAAGCCCCATCACCTTTAGCTTCCTGCAAACCCTCACCCCTCCCAGACCTTACTGGGCCTTCCGCTCTCCCTGCTGCAATGCGGAGTGGCTGCCAGTGCTAGGCACCTGGCTGTGACCCTGACTTTCTGGGTTTCCACAGTGCCAGCAGCCCCTCGCCTCATTCGAGGGGTCCAAAGTGCATTCGTGCACATGGAGTCTTGGTAGACCCTTCACTCCTTCAGGGAAGTTTGTGGGTATGCTGTGGTATGCTGGGCTGGACAAAGCATGGTCCCAGGAGAGCCCCAACTCTGGGAGTTTCCACTAAACTGGGAGGGGGCAGGCCCAACTGGGTAGCTCAGGGAAGGTCTCCTGCCTTCTTTAGGCTTCAGTTTCCTCACCTGCAGATTGCAGGCATTGGCTGGGATCTACACTCTGCATCTCAAGGGGCTCTGGGGGATCCACAGAGGCACAGTCTGGGCCCTGAGCCCCTTCTGGCCACTTCCTGCTGAGTTGCATGCACAGGTCATGCTGTCTGAAAACGGGGCTCAGGGTGGGGAGACACTGTCTGGTCATAAATAATGTCTATGGAAGAAACCAGTGAGGCGGGTGTTGCTGGCTTTTCACCAGGGAAGAACTGCAGCCTCAGCTGCGGGGAGGGGGCCCTGAGCTGACTGGAACCCAGGCCTGTCTCTGAGCCCCAGGAGCTCCTGGGAGCCCTAGGCCCCGACCCTGGATGGGGGCAGGAACCTTGGACATGCTTTGCTTTGACACAAGGTCACTCTGCTCTCTGCAGCAGGGGCTTCTCGGGCCCTCTGTCCTGGTCATGGGCTGTGTCCTCTCTCTGGTCTCTCCTCGCCAGGCCTGGGCTGGGCAGCAGGGCTGTAAAGGGGCCCCGGGCCCCTCCAGAGTGTGAAGGGCAGGCGCGTCAGAGAGGACGAGTGTGCGGGCCCTGCTGCTGGGAGGCAGGGAGCGCTTTAACGGCCCCGGAGGCCTGCACCACCCCCTTCCCTGTTAATAACAGTCTGACCCAAAACTGTTTCCTCCTCTATAGTTCTGGACTTTGGAGGTCAGCAGGAGGTGGGGCAGGGAGAGGTTAGCCAAAGCGGCAGGATTGACCAGGAAGGGAGGCATGGCTGACGCTTCTCGAGCAGGAGAGCTGGTCTATTCTGGGCAGTGACTTCTGCTGAGAAGGGGTCCTCCCCGCCCAGCTGTGGCCCCACACCTGGGGCTGCTCCATGGCCTGGCTCTTGACTGTGAGGGGCTGTGCGGAGTGGACCTGTTTCCGTCTTGAGGTAGAGGCTGGGCCAGGATCCATGGGAGGAGGCGTTAAGCTGTGTTACAGAGCAGCGGTTTCCTCCATCCCCTCCTTCCCGGCCAGCAGGGGTCTTCCTGAGGATGGGTAGGTGGAGAGGGGCAGAAATGAGTCCACTGCACAAACTGCGTGCCGTCCCGGCCTTCGCCTCCATGGCTGGGGGACTCGAGGGGAGGAGGGCTCGGTGGGCAGGGCACTGCCACGCTTGCAGTCCGCCCGCTGCCATGTGAGACAGGCAGCCCCATGCTCTTCAATCGGGTGAGGCAGGGACCACATCCCCTCTGGGGGGCTCCCTCACGGTAGGCCTGCCCTTCTCTTCGCTCCAGGAGACCCTCCTTAGGGTCAGCATCTGTGAGGCCCTTGTTCTGTGCCAGGCACTGGGCCAGACGACAGCGTCCGAGCTGATTCATGAGCACAACAGTTCACAGCCATTTCTCATTCAGAAATACTCAGTTGCCAGCACGAAGCTGGGCATGCGGACGGGGCTTTTAGTAACAACCAGACGACTGTCTGCTATGAAGGCTCCAAGTAACGGGAACACTGGGCGCCCGAGACCCTCCAGCCCCTGTCCGCTGGCCCACGGTGGGTGTGTCATGGAGCTGCACAGCTGGAGGCCTTGCACTTCACCTGCCTTTCTAAGCACATGACCCCATCCACGACCTGGAGGCGGGTGCAAGAGCTTCACCCAGGTGGCCGGTGAGAACACTGCAATCTTGACCCCTGAACTCACCTGCTTGTCTAAGTAGCTGTGGGACCCTGGGCAGATGAATTTCAAGCTCTTGGCATCAGTCTCACCAGGAACATCCTCCCGGGGGTCTGATCGGTCTCCAGCGTTCCCTGACTCTTTGCTTCCTGCCCAGTCAGGTGAGCCTCACTGGTTTAGGTCACTTGGGGGCGGAGATGCCAAGGGAAATACAACTGTCAGAAGCCGACCTGGAGAGGGGGTTCTTTCATAGGTCAGCTCGGGGAGGCTCTTGCACTTAGGCAGCCAGTCGCACACGCATCTAGGTGGTGTAGTGACAACATTTTGTAGACATGGGTAACATCCACATGGACTGACTTTGAGCAAAGGAGACTATGCTCTATTTTGTGGGTGGGCCTCATCCAAGCAGTTGAAAGGCCTTGAAAGCAAGCAGGGGTTTCCTTGAGGAGGAAGAGTATCCTGCAAGACTTCGATGATGGCTCCCACCTGAGAGCCTCTGCTGTTGCTCATGGATTTCAGACCCAGCAATGCCCTCCCAGTCACCTGAGCCAATCTCTTGAAAAAGACCTTTTAATACATATTAATATATATGGTGACTCGGTGGTAAAGAATCCACCTGCCAATTCAGGAGACACAGGTTCAATCCCTGAGTCGGGAAGATCTCCTGGAGAAGGAAATGGCAACTCATTTCAGTATTCTTGCCTGGGAAATCCCGTGGATGGAGGAGCCTGGTGGGCTACAGTCCATGGGGTCACAAAAAGAGTCAGACATGAGCTAGAGCCTAATCAACAATGTAGATTATGTATGTGTGTATGTGTGTGTATTTCTTATTGGTTCTGTTTCTCTAGAGAACACTGCTGATACACCAGGGCTCAAGAACCCTTCAGAGAAAGCATTTCTTGCTTTCATGTTCTTTAAGCAAATTGTTGTTGTTCAGTCGCTAAGACCATGGACTGCAGCACTCCAGGCTTCTCTGTCCTTCACTATCTCCTGGAGCTTGCTCAAAGGCATATTCATTGAGTCGGTGATGCCATCCAACCATCTCGTCCTCTGTTGTCCCCTCCTCCTCCTTCCTTCAATCGTTCCCAACATCAGGGTCTTTTCCATTGAGTCGGCTCTTTGCATCAGGTGGCCAGAGTATTGGAGCTTCAGCTTCAGCTTTGGCCCTTCCAATGAATACTCAGGGTTGATTTCCTTTAAGGATTGACTGGGTTGATCTCCTTGCAGTCCCAGGGACTGCAGATACTTAGAAACAAATCAGGAGGACTTCAGTAATGGAGACTCACTCGCGGTTGCTCTTAAATATGTCCTCTTCCTCACCAGGCTGCATGCCCAGCCCGTTTCTCAGGCCAGACTTGGAATTCTCGGCCCATTCCATCTGCTCAGATTCCTAAAGGCAACCTGGATTCCATGATCCCAGACCTTGAATGCATGAGGTTCGCTGGGCTATATTTAAAAAAAAAAAATTTGACTAGTATCTATTTTACTGTTCTGAGCAGATGATGTTCTTTGTTTATGAGAGAAATTAGGCCAAATCCAACTTTTCCACAGATGGAGAAACCTGAATTATTTATCAGAGGATCATGAATTTGGTTCTGGCAAATGGCAGGGCCGAGGGCGGCTGATTTGTGTTTCATTGTTGGAACAGCTTGCTCCCAGCAGGTCCGGGGCAGTCTTGACGCAGAGCTGGCTCTGGGCAGGGACTGGTGGTGGAGACCTTCCCGTGACTGTTTCTGCTGGGCTCCACTGGTTCCCAGAGGTTGTGGGAGAGGCCCCGATGAGGGCTCTGGCCAGCCACTGGGATGCTCCAGCTTCACAGGGGTGCAGCAGGTGGGCCCAGGTGGGTCTTCTTCAATCAGAAAAGAGTGATGGAAATAGAGATGGTGGTCATTACAATTTCCCTTCTGCCATCAGCCCATTCTTTCCTTTAAAATTGAACCGTTTTGTGTGGGCGCTGTGTCTGGTGGCTCAGCAAGCAACTGGGAAGGCCTTGTCCTGGCTCCTATTGGGTGTAGCATCATGGAAGAGAGTGGGCTTTGCATTTATTAGGGAAGACCTCAGAAAAGCACCTTTTGGTGTGAGCTGGGCCATCTTAGGAACCAATAGTAACTTGTGTTGACCCAGTCCTGATCATGGGTTGAGTACTGTCAAGGCATTAGCTTATTAACCCTCATAACAGCCCTGTGAGCCAGTTCCACAGACAACGCAGCCAGGGAGAGTCCAGGTGCTTGTCCAAGACCTCCCAGCCAGTGAGCCACAGGGCCCAGCTCCGGATCCTATGTGACAAGGATCTGGGGTTCCCTGGCACCAGCCAAGGCCCAGAAAGCCCCCGGACTTTAAGGTATCTGTAGATGATTGGGGAGATACAGGAGGAAACAACTCAGCATTGTTCCCACTGACCGTACTCACACTGACCATGACTCGCACCTCCCTGGTGCTGTGGCTGTCCCCAGCCCTGTAAAGAGATGAGAACTTTGCACTTCAAGCCTGGAGTTGCCTTGACCAGGGCCTTCGGTGCTCTGTGAGGAGGCGGAGCCAGACCCCAGGTCTCCCTGCCTGTCCAGATATGTCACTCCCTGGCAATGCTCCTGCTGCTAAATTGCTTCAGTGGTGTCTGACTTTGTGCGACCCCATGGACGGCAGCCCACCAGGCTCCTCTGTTCCTGGGATTCTCCAGGCAAGAACACTGGAGTGGGTTGCCATTTCCTTCTCCAATGCAGCAAAGTGAAAAGTGAAAGTGAAATCGCTCAGTTGTGTCCGACTCTTTGAGACCCCATGGGCTGTAGCCCACCAGGCTCCTCCATCCATGGGATTTTCCAGGCAAGAGTACTGGAGTGGGGTGGCATTGCCTTCTCCACCCTGGCCATAGCCTGGCCTTAAAACCTCATTATGAGTGTTCCCAGGCTGCTGGGGGCCTGGGACAAATGCTTGCACCTCTCCAGGCCTCAGGCTTCGGGCATCTGAACTCCTGGGCTCTGGGCTTCCTTCCCTTTTTATTTGCAGGGTCACTTGAAAGGGGGCCAGTCCCGTCTCCTGATTGAGTGGGAATGAGCAAGGAGGCTGCCAAGGTGAGTCTTTAAGTGTTTGATTTGAACCATTTTAATGTGCATCAAGTTTGATTAGCATCGCCTTTCAGGTTGCCCACGTGGAGAAGAGGCATTTGAGCCCCTGGACACTTGCTCCTGCTTCTCATCACTCTGTCCCCTCTAACTGCTTGGGATGGACTCTGGCTCCCCACCTCCAGCCAACCACTGCCTTTGGCTCCCCCATCCTGCTGCCCCCTCCCTGACTCCTCTTGCCCTGAGGTCCCACAGGGTTGAAGTTCTTTCCTTGTGGCCTAAGCAGGAGCCCCCTTCCCAATCCTTGCAGCTCGGAAGTGGCAGGGGGGTGTGGGTATGCGGTGGGGTGAGGGAAAAAGCTCTTTGTCCTTCTTTATTTCAGCAAAGAGCCAGGGGTCTGGGTGGGGGAGAAGGTGAGGAGGAGAGACGATAAATAAGAAAGAAATCGAAGTTCAAGTCAAAGGGAACTTCTAAAATTCAAAATGGTCTGCCTTCCTCCTCTACAGAACTCCCCCCACCAACCTCTCTGCCCAGTTCATTCCACCCTGGGCACGGCCATGTGCTCCTTCTCTGGGCCGCTGTGTGCCCTTGCACCACCTACCAAGTTTAAGGTCCTTTCCAGGCTTAATTCAAGGGCCCCCTCTTCCAGCCCCTGCCCCAACCTTGTTGGGACCTTCCTGCTTTCCACGAGCCCCCAGACATCCACCCCACTTCCCATGGCTGGTGTGGCGTGGTGTCTTTTGCCTCACCGGGCAGGCCTGCCAGCTCCAGGGCAGGGGGCCGGAGGGGTACCAGAAAGGGAAGGAGGCAGGCAGAGAAGGAGCAAGGGGAGAGAGACAGGGAGGGGAAGGGGAAAGGGTGGCAGAAATGGGGGGCCCAGAAAAGGAAGAGGAAGGTGAGAGAGGAAGGAGAGCCAGCCAGCCTCGCTCATTGAACTAGACACAGTCCCGGGACAGCCAGGGACTCGGGCCTGAGTCAGCAAGTTTCACCCACAATCTCTTAAGCATCTGTCAGGCCACCGCTTCCCCGCCCCCCACCGTGAAAGGAGCAGCCGCTGTAAAAGGGAGCCAGAGCGAAAGCCTCATTTAGCAAATGAGGGAAAAGCTTAAAAATACTGCAAGGAGTCACCCTCCAAGAAGGCGAGTCCACCTCCTCTCCTGCTGCTCTCCGCACCCCTCCCCCAGTCCAGCGAGGCCCAGGAGAGGGGTTGGGGACAAACGGTGGGAGCAGAGGGGTGGGGAGCAGTGCTTGCACGTGACGGGGTGTGACACGGGGACCGCGGGGCTGTGCGTGAGCTGCTGGGGTGGCCTGTGTGGCTGGGCAGGCGTGTGATGGTGCAGAGCTGGGAGGCCTGGCCCTGCCTGTGAGCGCAGCCCTCCAGGTGTGGGGCTTGGGACCGGGTGAGACCCGGCAGGGGGAGGTGACCCACACAGGCGGGGGTAGGGGTATGGATGCTATCCTGTGTGTTTAAGGCTGGCAGAGGGGGTGGCACTGGGCAAAGTGTGAGTGACACGTGTCGGTGTTGCCATTAGTACTCATTCAAACGATGTGAGATAGAACGTTGTATGAGACGGGCATCATAGCAGGGAAAGCAGCGCACAGATCTTCCGGGCTGCAACTGTCTTCGAGAAACAGGCCATAACCCCCTCTTTGGAACTGGTCTTGGCTCCCCCAGATTTGGCCCCAATTCTCCCTTCCTGTCTCCCCCACCTCAGCTCTGGTGCCAATGGCTGGCCTTGCTCCGGCCTTGCCCCTGCCGTGAGGCCATCTGTCCAGGAAGCCAGGATGGTTCAGAGCCAACGTCTTCTCCTCGAGTGGGATCTTGACCGCCGTCCACTCGTTCTATCGTCCGCTCCCAGGGCCTGGCCAGACCTACCGGCCTCATCTCCCTCACCCCCACGGCAGCCCCATGACAGGTGCAGCTGACCGCGAGACAGTGACAACTGGGAGAGGCCACAGCACGTGCTCGGGGACAGTGAAGCAGACCCACCGCGCTCCTGCCCAGCTCCTGGTCAGTTCACTGTCAACGGGAGGCAGAGGGTCCCTGCCACAGAATGGGCCTTCTCTGCTCTCTGGATCTCACCCCAGAGAGGAGGACGCTCCCTTTTCTGAATAACTCACCTGGGATTCCTTTGAGCAAGGTGTCTCTGGAGTTGAGTATTTTTCTGTTTTTTTTTCAGGTTATTAATTCACTGACAAAGAGGCTGGATGTAGTTTGGGGATGGGAGTCAGGGTAGGAGACTTGGAGAGCAGGGGCCTGGCTTCGCTCCGTTGGAGTGTGTGTACACAGCCAAGGGTCCTCGCACACTTGGGCTGTGCCTGCCCATCACCCAGCCCTCTCACCCCTTACGCTCTGGTTCTCAGGGAGCTGGGCTTATGGAGGACTTGCCAGTGTCCCAGGAGGGCTCAGAGAAATAGGATGGAGGGTGTGTCCCTTGCAGCCAAGGCCAATGAGGAGACGCTAAGGGTGAAATCTAGGTACATGAGAAGCCCCTGGCCTCCCAGCATTTCCCCTGTGAGTCCGCCCTGGTGGCAGAGATACTGCGGTCAGCACTTGATCTGGGGTTAAACATTGCCTATCTCGTGTGCTGTGCTGTGCTTAGTAGCTCAGTCGTGTCTGACTCTTTACAACCCCACGAACTGTAGCCCACCAGGCTGCCCTCTCAGTGGGGATTCTCCAGGCAAGAATAGTACAGTGGGTTGCCAGGCCCTCCTCCAGAGGATCTTCCCAACCCAGGGATCGAACCCAGGTCTCCCGCTTTGCAGGTGGATTCTTTACCATCTGGGCCACCAGGGAAGCCCCAAATTACTGGAGTGGGTAACCTATCCCTTCTCCAGCACACCTTCCTGACTCAGAAATCAAACCAGGGTCTCCTGCATTGCAGGCAGATTCTTTACCAGCTGGGCTACCGGGGAAGCCCTGCCTATCCCTTGCACTGTGTTTTTTCTTGTTTCGATATTGCAGTACTTTTATTCATTCTGCTCTACCCTAGGAAACATCTTTTCTATTTGTCCCACCAAACACACCCTCCTTGTCCTGGCCCCAGCTCCCGCACCCAGCCCTTTGGCTCATAGGGATTCCTCCCTGCCCTTAGCTGGCTAGGCCGGTGTCTGAAGGCAGGGCTCACACCTCCCCAGGTTGCTTCCTTTAGATCCTATGAACTGTTCCTCATGGGATTTGTTTTCCAGGTACTTCACCTTACTCTCGGGTCATTTTCACTAGCTGTTGAATGTCTCATCACTTTAGTGTTGTCTAGAGGTCCCACAGAATTGGGTGTCCTGGTGGTGAGGGTGGGGGGAGATTTCCTCACATGGGGGCCTGTTCCATGGAGACAATCCCTATCATTGGTTCAGTTGCTAAGTCGTGTCTGACTCTTTGTGACCTCATGGATGGCAGCAGGCCAGGCTTCCCTGTCTTCCACTATCTCCCGGAGTTTGCTCAAACTCATGTCCATTGAGTCAGTGATGCCATCCAACCATCTTATCCTCCGCTGCCCCCTTCTCCCCTTGCCCTCCATCTTCCCTAGCATCAAGGTCTTTTCCAGTGAGTTGGCTCTTCCCATCAAGTCGCCCAATGGTCCGCAGCCTCAGGACCAAGCTGCCCACTCTGGGACAGGCCCCCTCTTTTCCATGTGGCATGCACACCAGTTCTTGTGTCTACCCTGCCCAGGGTAGGGGCACCTCCTCGGGGTGAGGAGACCCAGAAGACCCTTAGAACGAAGATAGAGGGGTGTATCTCTTATGGGCAAAGCCAATGAGGCCCCTCTCTGTGTTCCCAAATGCAGAACAAGCCTTTCTCTTTACCACCATCATTTCCTTCGTCTATGAAACCAGGTGGAGAGGGTAACACTGGCTGGGTGGGTGGGGGTGGGGGTCCTACAATTGCTTCTGGTTTTCAGAGCCTGTGGCTGTGCCCTCCCCTCTTAGAAGCGGCTGGAGCCCCCCTTTCCCCACCTGTTGAGGGAGGGGCCTGTGGCAGGGGTGAAGTCTGAGAGCAGAGTGCCTGCATGAAGAGCGCTGTGAGCTGGGCTCCTGATTCTGGACCCCTGTCTGTCCCTGTCTTTCCCTTCACATGTCCTTTCCATCATTTTAGTCAAGAGTGGGGTTGGGGAGGGGGCTGGCTGGCCCCTCTCCAGTCGGGAGTGGAAAAATCCATCACGCACCTAACATATATTTTAAAATAACTTACACGCAAAACACCCCCACGCTCCCATTTCTGTGTCTCAGATCTGATTATCTGCAGCTCTCTCTCTCTCTTTTTTAATAAAAAATTGCTATAAATCTTTTTGTCACAGGAGATATAAGACGCAGGTTTGCTGGAGAAACTGCCTTGCAGAGTTGTTTTGTAGATGCTTTGGTGCCCTGCTCTGTTTTTTTTTTTTCCTTAACTCCCCTACAGCTCAAGCTGAATTTCAAAGAAGACGAGAGTAAAGGAGAGATATCTCTGGTTGGCATTAAAGAAGGAAAAGAAGTCAGCAGGGCTGATGGCACCCATCCCTTCTCACCCCAGGAGTCCCACACATATTTCCACCACACCACTTGCAGATTTGGTCACTGGGATCCACCATGTGATATAGCTCATTAAAATCACTCATTTCATGTGTGTGTGTGTGTGTGTGTGTTGGTCGCTAAGTCGTGTCTCACCTTTTTGTGACCCCATGACTGCAGCCTGCCAGGTTCCTCTGTCCATGGAATTCTCTAGGCAAGAATCCTGGAGTGGGTAACCATTTCCTTCTCCAGGGGATCTTCCTGACCCAGGGATCAAACCTGTGTCTCCTACGTCTCCCACTTCGCAGACAAATTCTTTACTGTCTGGGCCACAAGGAAAGCGCATCCTTTGCCTCCCACATATGTCCCTATCTTCTGGCTAAGACTGACATCATGTGCTGTGGGCCCTTTGGGACTGGGAGGGAGGGGGATGGGATATTGGGAAGCCTAATCCATGGGGCCACCAAGGACCTGAATCACAGATAATCCACAGATGGACAACTTGGAAGGTAGCTGTTTCCTGGGAAGTTGTCCCAGCATAGCTGACCCATTTGTTAGCCCAGCCACAGAGCAGGTTGAAAGGAGAGAGTATTCCTGCCAATGCTCCCCTGGGGGTCAGGGTTGAAGGAAAGGGAACCCAGCAAAGCTGCCTGTGGAATGTGGCCCTCTGTGTGCAGGGCCCTCCAGGCCTTGTATTCAGCAGGTGCTCAGTGGGGTGGGGAGGCGAGGTGTAAGGTGTGTCTGTGAAAGAGATGCTGGGATAGGTCTCGTGGGGTGGGAGGGGGAAGGCAGTGAGCCAGGGAGTGGAGGGGGGCGTATCTGGGGGGTAGTGAGAGAAGCCAGTCTGAACAAAATGAACATCTGCTGCTGAGCCGCCTTCTAGTTCATCCGTGCAGGCCGAGTCGGCCTCACGTGGATGCCCCTCAGGGAAGGAGCCTGGCTTAGGGAGAAGGACATGGATCTTTGGGTGGGTAGATCTACCACTCACTGTTCTGTGGATCTGGGCCTCTTTTCTTACATCTTTGTGCCTCAGTTTCCTCACTGGCACAATGAGGATGATACTGTCTTTAGAGTTACTATGGGGATTAGAGGACCCTATGAAGCTACCTCGGGCTTCCCCTGTGGCTCATCGGTAAAGAATCCGCCTGCAATGCAGGAGCTGCAGGAGATGTGGGTTCAACCCCTGGGTTAGGAAGATCCCTGGAGGAGGGAATGGCAACCCACTCCACTCTTCTTGCCTGAAGAATCCCATGGACAGAGGAGCCTGGTGGGCTACAGTCTACGGGGTTGCAACGAGTCGGACATGACTAAAGCAACTTTGCACGCACGCAGGAGCTACCCCACAAATCTAAAACTGGGTGCAGAGGGGCTTGGCAGGTGCCCCCGCCTCCAGCATCACTTCAGGGAGGGCGCTGCAGGGCGTCTGCTCCAGGCCTCTCCAGGTCTGCTTGAAAACCAGGCTGGTTTTGCCAGTGTAGCACGAGTGAGCAGGACCCAGCGCTGCCCAGCCGTTCCCCAGCCTGCCGTCTCCCGGGCCGCTGCCAGAGGAGGCGTCTTTCATTTGTATTTAATAAAGTCCAGTAATGCGGCAGTGTGTGAATCACAGGGTAACGCACAAGAATGGATACCAGATAAATGTATATGGATGTGTGTGTCTATCTATATATACACGTGTGCACAGGTTTATTGGGATTTTCAGGCCCACTACTGTTATTAATCTGATTCAAAGCCTGCAGCCTGGTTTAATATATTAAGTGAAATGGCAAGTCTTTATCCGTCTTTGCCTCCTTCTGCTTCCTACCTTCTGTCTGCTCTCCAGGACAACACCATGCATATGCCATATTAGATTCCATTTTGGTCCTGTTCTGATAAGCAGGAGATTAAATAATGAATGAGATTCCCATTAGCTGGATTTTTTTGGGGGCATATTTCAGGCAACCTTTTCCCTTTTTAATCAAATCGGCTCCATACCGCAGAATATTTTTACATTGATTTGAAAGAAAAGGATTTTTAAAAAGACCCGGTTACACTGACATTTGCCATGTGCAGGAAACTTGGCTGACAGAGTCATGGGCGAGGGGAAGGGGCTGGAGTGAAGCTGGAGGGCTGCAAGTGGGGTCTGGAAAAGACCCTGCTCCATCCACCTTCCCTCTTCGCCACCTCACTCCTTTCCTCTTCTTTTCCAGATTCTTCTGCTCTTAGACTGAGGAGCTGGGGGTGGGGTGGGGGGGACACGTGGCTCCTTTGTTTTTGTTAGAAAGCAGGACTGTTCATTGGAATGTTATCTCATGCATGGTAAGAACTATGTGTAAGTTCTAACTGTGTGTAAGGCACCCATCCTTCTGGAAGCTTTCTTTGTTTAGCAGGGGCCACTGCCTTCCTCTTAGGAAGACCCTGAGGCTACCCTACCTTTCAGAGGCTGCGCAAGGGACTCAGCGCCCCAAGTCCCTCACCCCACCCAGGTGCTTCTCATCAGCCCTGACTAAACACGTGTCCTTCGTGGACGAATCAAGGCTTTTTTTTTCTCTAGGGGGCGGATAGGAGAGGAGAAGGCCTGGCAGATCTGAAGACCTCATCACATGTCTCTGCTTGGTTCTTCCCATTTTCCAGACGTGCAGGCAGAGTTCAGAAGACCCAGGTTCCAGGCTCCTTTCCCTGGGGCCCGGCTGGGAATGCCTGGACTCCCCTTTGTTGAGTCCCAACCATGTGGGAGGGGGTGTGATAGGTGATGTAGGACTGGGCTTCTTCACAAACCTCAGGCAGGTGTAAACAGTACCCACTGAAGGGATGGAGGAGACTGGAGCTCAGCATACCCGGTCACTCGTCCACAGGCCACAGCTGCTGATAAGCATGAGGGTCTGGACCCAGGCCTGGGCGCTCTCTCCCCCGACCCAGGCTGGCTGGTGGTGTCCCGTGGTCTTCCTGACACAGTGTCCGTTGCTTCTGGCTCCAGGGCATGTGGGGTTGTCTCTGCTCCTTCCCTGTGCTCCCTGTCCCCAGAGCTGGTCTCCTGGCTGTGTGCTCAGTCGCTTCGGTCAGGTCCGACTCTTTGCAACTCCATGGACTGTAGCCTGCCAGCCCCCTCTGTTCGTGGGATTCTCCAGGCAAGAATACTGGAGTGGGTTGCCATGCCCTCCTCTGGCCTCTTGGCTATAGGGGACAAACTGAGGGGCTGAGATGAGCAGGTGGCAGCTGCATTAGCCATAACCTAGTCCCAGTGGGCCCCTCGGGACAGCAGACGGGAGCTGTCTGAGGATTCACCAGGGGCCCCCTGCACCCTGGTCTGAGGATTCACCATGGGGTCCCTGCACCGTGGTCTCAGGACTCGCCATGGGGCCCCCCTGTTCAGGACACATGGGTTGACTGTCAGTGAAGGCTTGGGAGGGGGCCTGGCTGACTCCTCCCAAGGTCATGAGGAGGAACCCAGAGCCTGACCTGCACACCTATATCCTGAGGAATGTGTCTCTCCCCAGGGATTTCCCACACAAGCACTTTCCCACTTTCAGACATGACTGGATTGAACTCACAAAGCAGTTTCTGCTTCTCTGTCCTCTGAGAACCCGGGGCTGCTGGCTGATAAGAGGCAGGCGGTGGGATATGCTGGTTCCCACTGAGGGGCTAACTGGGGCCCATGGGCAATGCAGAGTCGGGAGGAATCATGGAGGCTTCATGAACCCCCACGCGGATGCTTCCAGGCTGGGGCAGCTGGTCCCTGCATGGGAAGCCACCTGTGTGCCGTGGGACACCCCTGCTCTATGCAAGCTCTGCCCGCTCCGCTCCTCCCTCCTACACGCCGGCCCATGATCAGGGCCAGGCAGACCCCACCCTACCCAGCCATTGAGATTCACAAAGCCTAGGGTGGGGGCTACATCCGGAAGGGGCTGGATGGCAGGGAGCGGGGTGTGTGGAGACAGGGCCTGGGCAGCGATGCCCTCCCAGCCTCCTGGTGGATTCCCAACACGTGAACGGGATTGTTCACGGCCAGCCAGTGACAGGCAGGAGGGACAGGGAGTGAGGGTCTGCTGGGGATGACAGACATAAGAGACGCTGGGGGCCAAAGCTGAGACCCACCGCAAGGACAGAGCTTCCGTTTACAGATGTTCCTTGTGCTACCCTGTCCAGACCACCATCCCTCCCTGGCTCCCTCTGGGCAACTGAGACATACTGCTTCACGACACTTCATCTGCGGGGCATCAGGGCCAAGTACCCTGGCAGAGTAAACTGCTCAGGCCGGGCCTGAAAGTTGTGGTGGTTGGCTGTTAGTATCGGAGGTGAGAAAGGCATCGTGGTTGGCTGTTAGTCCTGGAGATGAGAAAGGCTGTGGGAGGCAGAGGCGGCCTCGGGGACATTTTCAGGTGTTGACTGGCCAGGGGCTGCCCCTCCCTGTGAAGATGTGTGTGAGGTCCTTGGGAGAGTGTGATGAGTAAAGGACAGAAGGAGGAGATAAGAGAAGGGAGCTGTGGACGCCCCCCCACCAGCTGCGCCCCCCCTGCATCCCTGGCAGCCCGGGCTTACACAATCCCTGGTCTGTGTTCCAGGTCCAATTAATCTCCGCTCTCCCCTGTCTCCTTTCTTCTCCTGCTCCTGAAGACGAGGGAAGGAGAGTGTGCCCTTTTGGCTGATGCCTCTGCTGAATTATTTGAGAGATGAGACTTTAAATGGACGTTTAAAGGGCCAGAGGCCTGGGCCTTCATGCCAGGGTGCCCGAAGGTCTGGGCCTACAGTGAGGTGTTGGGGGGGGCATCCATGCCCTCTGTCTGCCCCCTCCCTGTGCTGCCGTGATCTCAGGCTGATGACCCAAGGATGGGGCCTGACATACCCATGTGCTTGGGGGACACATGTGGGCACCCTGCACGGGTGTGTGCTGGTGGACACTGTCTCAGCACACAGATCCGTACACAGTTTGGGCACACAGTTCTGTGGACACCTTGGGGAAGACATGGATGTGGAACATGAAGGCTCTGTGTGTGCCTGGCAGTGGCCTTTTGTGCACACGTGTGTAGGTGTGAATGCGTGAATCAGGGAGTACGAAAGTGCATGAATGTTCACATCCCCGTATGTGAGCCAAGTGAGGAGGGTCTGGCAGGGGTTGGCCCCACGGCCTGGCAGAGCTGACCGGTGGGAGTGCCCTCTTCCTGAACTTCTGGTTCTATGTCATCCAGAGACTTCTAGAGGGGCTGCGCTCCCAGAGACAGAAACCAAATTGCCCACACTTGAAGGAAAGAGTCGGGATTTCTTCTGAGTGCAGATAATCTAGAAGGGACAAAAGACTGTCCCCAGACTTGAGATCTGTGTGTGTTTGTGTGCATGTGAGAGTGTGAGTTTGGTACAAGCTGATCCCATGACAGCTACTGGTTCCTGGTGTGTGTGTGTGTGTGTGTATGTGGGGAAGGGGGAGATGGGAGGGTCAGCTTTGCTCAAACCATCTCCAGGACACAAGGCTGTGGGGTAACTTGTCTGTGAAAGTGAAAGTGTAGATCTCAGTTGTCTCTGACTCTTTGTGACCCCATGGACTATACAGTCCATGGAATTCTCCAGGCCAGAATATTGGAGTGGGTAGCCTTTCCCTTCTCCAGGGGATCTTCCCAACTCAGGGACCGAACCCAGGTTTCCCGCATTGCAGGTGGATTCTTTACCAGCTGAGCCACCAGGGAAGCCCGACTTGTCTGTAGGGTGTCACTTCTGCTCTCTATTTTTCACACTAACCCCTCTGGTGGGTGAAAAACTTTGGGAGTTGACTGACACTTAGGCGAAGTGAGATACATGAAGTCCTACAGTGTTAGGTCCAGCAGACTGAAGGTCTCTGAAACAGGGAGAACAGCCAGCACTGAGACAGAGCTCTGCCCCAGTCTTATCCAGAAAGTGAAAGTGTTAGTCGCTCAGTTGTGTCTGACTCTTTGTGAGCCTGTGGACCGTAGCCCCCCGGGCTCCTCTGTCCGTGGGATTCTCCAGGCAAGAATACTCTAGTGGGTGGCCATTCCCTTCTCCAGAGGATCGTTCCGTCCCAGGGATCAAACCCAGGTCCTCCTGCATTGCAGGCAGATTCTATACCATCTGAGCCACTAGGGAGTACCCAGAGGGGTAGCCGGATTTGGGGCTAGGCTGGATGAGGGCTGGCAAACCTCCCACATGCCTAGGTCACTGTCCTTGGGGGCGGGTTCAGCTGTTGACTGGCCCTTGCTCCCAGCCAGGAGCTCTGCCCATGTCACCTCTCCCAGCCACTGTTTCTCCATGTTGCAGTGGCCTGGTGCAATGAGGGCGCCTCCTCCTCGTCTGCCTCCTTCAAGAAGCAAGTCCCGGCCACTCAGCATCGCTTTCTTTGCTGTGTTGATTTCTTTTCCCACTCACTCGCTCCTGTGTTTATGCTGGTGCTCAGTAATGTCCTACTCTTTGCAGCCCATAGACTGTAGCCTGCTGGGCTCCTCTGTCCATGGGATTCCCCAGGAAGAACCCTGGAGCAAGTAGCCTTTTCCTCCTCCAGGGGATCTTTCCAACCCAGGGATCGAAGCTGAGTCTCCTGCATTGGCAGGCAGATTCCTTACCCCTGAGCCACTTGGGAAACCACTCACCCCTGTAAGTACTGATCAGCCATACACACTGCTGCCAGCCAGGTGCTGGGGAATGAGAGAGGGCGAACTTCAATTCAATCTCACACATGTTCCCCAAGCATTCATTGTGCACCTACTGGGGGTTAGGTGCTGAGAGTCCATTGCTGGACAAGACAGATATGGTACCTCCTTCCACAGAATTTATAACCTACTGGAGATTGCTAAGGGTGTGGTTATAAACGGGAATGTCTGGTGCCATTTCTAATATGGGAGTAGGGGGATGGTTGGAGCACACAAAAGGTCTCCAGGCTGGAGGTCCCTGAGACACACACCTGATCCCAATCAGAGTGGAAGCTTCCCAGGTGGCGGCAAGGATAGCATTTTTCTTCTTGCCAAGCTACAGCCTTTATCCCAGATCTGTCTGGGTTTTCATAGCCTATGAAAGGATGGATGGATCCCTAGATGGATGGATGGACGCATGGGTGGAAAGATGGATGGGTAGATGGGTGGGTGAATGTTGCTTCTATCTCATTCCGATCTCTCAGCTTTGGAAGCATGGGCTGCTCAACCAGGTCAGGACTCGGTGCCCAGTGCCAGCAGAGACACTCACTGCCCGCCCCTGGCTCTTCCCAGGGGGTGGGGGCTGGGCAAAGGTGCCTCCCCTCCCAGCCCAGGCTGTGCACACACATTATTGGCTTGCTCCTCAATCATGCCTTTTCCAGCTAGCCGCTCCTGTCACAGCACATCTTGTTAGCCCTGGAGGCTCAATGAAATGGAAATTCATGTTTAAATTTAAAAACAACATATTGACCCTGGGAGCCAGCGATGTCTACATTTTTAATAACTTACTCAGAGCGAAGGCTTGGATGAGCACGTGTGCTTCTTCGTATCTGTGTGTCCCACGTGTGTGGACTTGTGTGTTGCACGGGGTGCATCTCTGCATTTGTGTACGTGGGTGTCGGTGAGCGTCTGTGTGTGTCAGCATTTGCTCTGGAGCGCTGAGTTGTCCCACCGTGTGGTTACAGCTGTGTGAGGCTGTTGTGGGGTGTGTTGGAAAGGTTTGATTTGACTGGGATGTGTTCAGGGAGCTCAGAGAGCACTTCGCCCCTTCCGTCTCTTGGCAGAATCAGCATCCACCCCTTGGGACAAGTGCTTCCTTCCCACTCAAGCCCTGCAACCTTCCAGAGCCCCATTCCTCAGGAGGCCCAGGATCTGGCCCAGTACCACCAGCTGCGTGGTTGAGCTAAGTGCCTGCACCCTCTGTACACCCTACGAAGGAGACCCTAGGTCGTCTTTGCAGGGTAGGGGCCCACAGTAAGACCTCAGAAAGGCCTATCCTAGGGTCTGTCACCTGTCACATTGTGATTCCTACTCTCCAACCCAGTCTGATCACTATTATCCTATTCCAAGCACACTCAAGTGTTCGGTCATTGACAGTTTTTCTGATTTCCAGCCTGATACACCAGAGGTAAACCCCCACCCTAGATGTATGGCAGGGGCTCAGCAAACACTGGCTCATAGACTGAAAACAGTGTGTTGCCAGTTTCAAGCATCTTATTCCTTCACCCATCCATCCATCCATCTACCTACCATGGGTTCATTTACATTTCTTTCCTTCTTACTATATTCAAAGGCATAGTCAAGCATTGTATTCCTTCATCCATTCATCCATCCACCTACTATGGGTTCATTTTACATTTCTTTCCTTCTTACTATACTCAAAGGCAGCTTCACCTCTTGAGATGTTTTCAGCCTACTAGTGAGGATGGTATGTAGGGAAGAGCTGGGTAAGAAAGAGCCCGGGTGCTCTGGGGAGGACTTGGAGGGAGACAGCATGTGCAAGAAGTGGGAAGCGAGCATGTGCGAGAAGAGATTTCATGAGGGAGGTGGTGGGAGTGGAACTGAGCCCAGACGACTAGATTGGTCAGATGGGGAAGGAAGGAAAAAAGAAGAGACCCTCTCTGGTTGGGTGCATGGAAGCATGTTTGGGTAAGAACATGGACAAGTAGGGGGCAGCAGTGGAGAAAACTCAGCCCAACTACCCATCCATGGCCTATAGCACTTTCTTTCCCATCACCTTGCAGTTCTCTCACCCTTAGTTCAAAAGCAGAGAGGCACTATCATCTGTCTTTCAGAGATGGGCAACTTGGTCCAGGATGGTTGAGAATCTAGCCCAAAGTCACACAGCAAGTGTGCGACAAAGTGAGGTCCAAACCCAAGTCTCTGGACCCGATGACCTGGAGTCTCCTTCTTAATGGTGAGATAAAGAACCCATCCAGGAAGTTTTAAAAGTCTTATTTTTTAACTTTAAGAGAAGTGGGAAAGGGTCTGTGAGCACTTTGTTTCTATTACCTATTGAAATTTGACATAATGCCTTGGCAGCTCCCCCTTAATATTCTGCTGTATATGGAGCCTGACGATTTCCACCATCGAATGTGACAGGTTGGGAAGATTAAAAAGAGGAGCTAAACTAGCAGCAGTTGGAGATGAGGAAAAGTAGCACATTTATGAATAATTTCAGCTGAATCCTCACAACACGACACTCCCTGGACAGAACACATTCATTATCTTATTCACCACGACTACCGCAATATTAGTGATTTGTTACTGAATCAATTATTAATTCATACAGGAGAACGAGGCTCTGTCACTTAACTCTTCTCTGAATGTTGGGCCCAGGGTGGGATAGGGAGCGGGGAACAGCCAGATTTAACCTTCATTCCTTGGTTTGGACTCTTCTAGAATGTGGAAGGACAGCTAAGGGTGGTGGCAAGTAAGAAGTCTGATTAGAGGGAGCTTCTCACACCCCTCAGAGCCGTGTCCTGAAACAACAGACATCCAATACAATGGAGCAGTGCAGAGCCCAGAGGTCTGTCGGGGCCAACTGAGGACATCCATCTGTCCATCCATCCAATTATCCATCCAGCTATCCATCCATCCATCCACCCATCCACCCATCCACCCATCCATCCATCCATCCATCCACCCACCTATCCGTCCATCCATCCACCTATCCATCCATCCAATTATCCATCCAGTTATCCATCCATCCACCCACCCACCCATCCATCTGTCTATCCATCCACTGATCCATCCATCCACACATTCATCCATCCACCCATCTGTCCATCTCTCCAATTTATTGCCTGCCATCAGAAGTATTGACTCAAATATTTTGCTCTGTAATCCTCTCTCCTCTGATACCCATGCACACCCTTCCAACTGTGAGAGCCCAACTCAAGTGATCAACCTCCAGCTCCTATTCCAAGAATTCTCCAGCCCTTCACTCGAGGTGGATCCACACTTGACTGAACACAGTTTTCACATGAATTGTCTTGACTCCTTAGCTCAAAATTCCTCAAAGCATCTTGGGACCTGCTTCATACCACCTGGTCTGTTCTTTAAGAAGGCAGATCCCGGAGCCCCACCCCAGACACACTGAGTCAGAGCTCTGGGGCTGGGGGTGGGGAGTCAGCCCTTTAAAAGAGGACCCAGGGGATCCTTGGGCATGCTTCTGGACCAGCCTGAGAGACCCCTCTGTCTTCTCAGGCACCACGCCGAGGGCTGGGCCTTCAGGCAGCTGAAGGGCTATAGACTTCTGTTCATCCAGGGCTTGTTAACAGGCTATGGCTCTTCCTCGCTCTGCACGTTCCCTGTTGCTGCAACACATGTGCTCTGTGTTGAGGAGGCAGAAGTGCACCCTTCTGGATCAGGGAGGCTCAGAAGCAAGGCAGGTGGAAATGCTAAGGGTGGCAGTGTCTCCCTGGGGAAGAGAGGGGAGGAGGGAGGAAGGGGAAGAGAGGATGATGTAAGGCAGATAAAAAGGAGGGTGAGAAGGAATGGGAAGAGAGGAGGGGGGAGGAAAGTACAGAAGAAGAAAGAGTAAAGAAAAACATCAAAGGGGGAAGGGAGGAAAGGCAGGAAACAAGGAAGGATGGGAGGAAAGAAAGAAAGAGGAGATAAAGAAGCCACTCCCATCGGGTGAGGCTGCCCATAATCCTCAGTGAACCAGCTCAGTTGTAGCTTTCCAGACAGAGAAACTGGGCTTCAAGGGGAGGAGGGGCTAGGCTGGGAGCTGGGTCTTGGGGTAGACAAGCTTATCGGCAGGGGTGGCTCTGGCAGAGTGGAGTTGGGGAGCCACCCCCAGCTACCCCCTAGCCCAGGGATAGCCCCCACTTTCCCCTTCTTCTCCCTGTTTCTCTAACTTGACCTGTGGAAGTAGCAGAAGTGAAAGTCGCTCAGTCGTGTCCGACTCTTTGTGACCCCATGGCCTATACAGTCCATGGAATTCTCCAGGCCAGAATACGGGAGTGTGTAGCCTTTCCCTTCTTCAGGGGATCTTCCCAACCCAGAGATCAAACTCAGGTCTCCCACACTGCAGGCGGATTCTTTACCAGCTGAGCCACAAGGGAAAGAGTCTCCTTTTCCTGGGTTTAGGGTCCCTCCCCATATCTTCCCGGGGCCCTGCCAGCAAAAGACAGCAAGCCCAGTGAACATCTGCTGCAGGCCAGGGGGTTAGCAGTGACCTAGGGAGGTGCTTCTTCCCTGACCAGTGGCTGGAACCCTCTCCCAGGAGAATGCCCTGCCCCAGAGCCCACAGGGAAACCAGGAGAGAGAGAAAGCCAGGAGGACAGAGTTACAGGTGCCAGGGTTACAGGGACTCCAGAGCTCAGTCCAATCCTAATCTCAGCCCCTTTTAGTCCTATTAGACCCTCTGGGCATCCCAGTCTCTCTGCAAAGACCACTTAGAGATCAGACCTAGCTAAGAAAGGTCACCTGCTCATTATGAGTTGTGTGGGTGATAAGTTATCTGAAGGATGGTCTGCAGGATGTTTTGGGGCCAACTGAGTCCCAAGTTTCTAAAGCCTTCCTCTTAACCCCTCAGTTCAATGGCCGGCACCTGTCCACACCCTTGGTGTATGTGATCTCCTGGAAGTGCCATGAATTAGAGCTATCATGGAAACTTACCTCTCCTTCAAGGCAAAGTGGTTTGACCAAGAACCCCAGGCAAGTTCCCGCCTGGCCTTTTCTGTGCCCCCTCCACAGAGCAGGGAAGCAGTGGTCAGCGTGTGGCTGTGGATGCCAGCAGACCCAGTGCCCCGCTCCACTGGAGCTGGTTACCACTGGGGGAGTAAATAAGGGGGCTTCCCTGGTGGCTCAGTGGTAATGAATCTGCCTGCCAATGTAGGAGACTCGGGTTCAATGCCTGGGCCAGGAAGACCCCCTGGAGAAGGAACTGGCAACCCACTCCAATATTCTTGCCTGGGAAATCCCATGGACAGAGGAGCCTGGCAGGCTGCACTAGGAAGTTGCAAAAGAGTTGAACGTGACTTAATGACTAAACAACAACAAAAAATAAACCAGGGGGAACACTGTTGAAAAATCTAATTATTGCGTTGGTCAAGTATGGGCGGGTGTATTTACTCAGAGTCCTAAACCCTGAGCATTCAGGCTGTCCTGGCGGGTCACTCTTGTAGGCTCTGCTCCCTCTTCTCAGGACCACCCTCTCCTCTGAGCCTCCAAATGTTGTTCCAGCTTTCTTAGATTTGGGCTCTGCTTGTTCCCTAATCCCTTGGAGTCATAGGATTTTCAGAGTAAAGAGACTTTAGAGATCACCTAACCCTACCCCGAAGGAGCCAAGAAGAAGGAACCAGAAGGTTTGGGTTTGCCTCCATTCCCCCCACTGTGTGGCCCAAGTTGAGCTCCTCACCTCACTGACCTTTTCCCCATTTTCAAAATTTAACATGGGATAAAAACATATCCCAGCCTGCCTCATATGGTCACTGTGATGATAATAAAAAAAATGCTGCAAAGCATCTCTCAAGCAGGGGGAAGGCCACTGAACAGTCTTTTTAGAGGAGAAGCTCATGCCCAGAGAGACTCAGTAACCTCCAAAGGCGCACAGCTTCTCAAGCTGTCGGCTGGGCACCCACTGTCAGGGAGCACGTGTGTCAGACCCTGAGAGCCAGACTGACCTCCGGGCCAAGGTTAGCTGTGCTTCACAATCCTCTGGAAGTCTCAGCTGACGTGCATGCTAATCCGGTGTCTGGCATGGAGCTGATGCACAGGGTTGGGCAGGGTGGGGGCGTGGATGGAAGGGACCTGCTGGATCCTTGAGCCGCCACAGCTCGGGGTCCAGCCGTGAGCGCCTGGGCTGCTGGGCCCCTCTGTCCTCAAGTGCGGGCAGTGCCCTGTTCCTCTTTCTTTCCTCGATGCCTAGTGCAGGGCCTCACACTCACGAGGAGCTCAATCAATGTGATGGAACATATAGGCTAATTGCTAATCAATATTGGTTTTACTTTTCTATGTTTGATTACACGGGTTTAACAAATGAATTGCACGTTTAAGTGATGAAACTGCATTTCTTTAAAATGATTCCAGAAGTATCTTTGTGCTTGCAACTCAAGAAAGATGTACTGGGGAGGGGCTTCATCTCTCTGGGATGTTCCACTTGGGGGACCGCAGGCCCTCTGGGAATCAGGACAAGAGGCTGGGGAGAATGGGCTAGGGCTGCAGTCTGTGACCCCAGGGAAACCTCCCACCAGGGGCCTGGCCTCAGGGCTGCTGGCGGGGTGGGGCTAGAGTGGAGGCCAAGCCTGAGGATTCACATCACTGCTGGATGCGCAGACCCTGTCCAACCTTTCCAAAGAGAGCGGTCAGAGAGAGCTTGGAGCTCCCACCGTGGAGAGGCTGAGAAGCTGCTTCAGCTGCCTTGTCGCCTGGACTGCTGGTCAGGAAGTAAGCTGGGTGCCCTCTCCCTGGCAGAGTGGAGACAAGAAAGCCCTCAGGAAAACCCTCAGATACCAACAGTATAAGATCCAGGAGATGACAGGGTCCAGTCAACACTGGGAGGGTCCCTGCAGGATTAAGGGCAAAGAGAGCCCCCGTCCTGCGGGGTTCCTGGCCCATCTGTTTCTCATGGTCCCCGGGGCAGGGCCAGTTCACAGAACGATCGGGGGAGGGACTGAGTCCTGCGTGGCACAGGGGCAGTGTTAGTCCTCTGCAAAGGACTCACAAGATGGCCACTCCCAGCTTCTGGCAGCTGCTGTCTCAAGCTCGCATGAACCAGTGTCTCCCCTAGTCCAGCAGCACGTTGATCCACCAACTCTTGGCACCCTGTTGGCGGGCTTGGGGGTGGGGAGTGGGCAGAAGTCTTTTTAAATCCTGATCTTGCCTGAAGGAGGCCGGCCATGCAGCGAAGGGGCACAGGTCCTCCAAACAACGGAAGCAGCTGCAGGGGCTGCTCTTGTCTGGTGCCCGATGTTCCGCAGCAGCTGTGAGAGGCTGTGTGGCCTCGGGGTGCCGGCTCAGACCCTGGAGCCAGCCCTGTAGGGGTGGGAATTCTGACTCCACCCCGCACCAGCCACGTCACTCCAGGCAGCTCTTTCATTTCTAGGCTCCTCTGTTTCCTTACCTGGTATTAGGGATAATGGACTTCCCGGGAGGCGCTAGTGGTAAAAAACCTGCCTGCCAATACAGAAGACCTAAGAGATGCAGGTTCAATCCCTGCCTGGGTCAGGAAGATCCCCTGGAGGGGGAAATGGCAACCCTTTCCTGGAGAATCCCATGGATGGAGGAGATTGGAGGGCCTCAGCCCATAGGATTGTAAAGAGTTGGACACAACTGAAGCGACTTAATACACACACACACACACACACACACATAAGGGATAACAGCACTTAGCTCAGAGGGCTGCAAGGAGCAGGAGTGAATGAAGCAGTTGAGAACGTGATGCCACCTGTGGACGGACGGGATCCTCGGGGAAGGCTGTGTGTAGGAAGTGGGATTTGCACCCGTGGCCAGAGGGGGACGTGCAGGGGACTGCCTGAGCCCAGTGAGGAGGAGGGATGGGCTGGGAGTCCTGTGTGTGTGTGTGGGTGCTGTGTCCCCCTGCTCCCCACCAGGATGCTCTGCTCAGCCAGGCAGGGGTCCATGCGGTGTATGTGCCCTCAGGATGGCCTGGCTCCTGGCAGAGAACAGGGTCCCCACTGGTGCCCTGAACCTGGGAGGCTGGACCTGCCCAGAGGTATATGAGTGCTTCAGACAACAGGCAGAGCAGCTGCTTCTTGAACTTACGAAGGGAACTCTCCAAGCACAAACTGCAGACCTGGAGCACCCAACTCTAGCAGGAGGCGTGACCCCAGCTCCCGGCCTGTCTCCTGGTCTCCACGGAGCCTTGAGTGTCTGGAAGCCTGTGAGGGCCCGCAGGGCCTAACCTTCCCCAGTAAGAGCCTTGTGCCGTGTCTTACTGCCCTGTTCTGGTCCAGCTCGAATCTGGTGTCTTCCCATTCTCCTTGGCTGATGTCCCTGCCTCCCCCAACTCGTTCCTTGTTTTCTTTTCCACCATTTGATCCAAGTGTAGGATCCACTGGATCTTCGGTCCTGACCTTCCGGACTAACCCCGCTCTCCTGGCTGTGTGCCAGCCCACATTCTGCCTCTCAGCCCGTGGTGGGGGGCGGGATCTCCTTGTACCCCCAGTTTGCAGAGGTAGAAACGAAAGCTCCGAGGAAGCACCACAGGCAGGCCTGTGATCAGAACACAGCTCGCCGGCTCCCCAGACAAAACTCATCCTTCTCTACCTCCCTGGACTCTGGCTGACCCGGCTGCAGATTCCAGTGGGGTCTCTGCCACCTTCTGAAATACAGGGGGCCTCTTTGCTGCTATCCCCGGGTTAAAGCTTTGCTTTAACCACATCAGTGCACGCGTATCTCCGCCTGTAAAGGAGGAGGCAGCCCTGGGAGTCCTCCGGCTCTGATCGACGGCCACCCCTGCTCTCGATTGTGTCATGTGTGTGAGTCATGTCTCCCCAGCCAGACAGTGACCTGGCTGCCTGCCGCAGCAGCCACGTGCTCCTTTCCTCCAGAGCCCCGTGGCCCGAGCGCACAGTGGGGACTCAGCGGGAGCCACTGAGTGATAAATGGATTGGAGACTCAGGCATGAGGGTGATTGAGGTCAACCTTTGGTCTCTGTGTAGACAGTGCGCTCCTGGAGCAAATTAACAGGCTGGCAAACCCAGGACAGTCACGTGCAGCCTATGGAACATGAACTGTCAACATCCGATGTGAATTCAAGCCTCCCTGGGTCTGTGCGGATGAGTGTGGCCTGGTTCTCTCCATGGAAAGCAATCCTCACGCCTCCCCCACATTCCCCGGTCACCCACGTCAGTGTCTTTTCAGAACCTAGCAGAGTGTGAGCAAACAGGGAGAGGAGATATTCCTGGATCCTTGCCCTTAAGAGCTTTTCATTTCCAAAAGCTAGTCCTTTGTGTCTAATTCAAAGCTCTCATGTTGTAAGAGATGCCACTATGCCAGGGACAACAAATTACTATGCCCATTAGATAGGTGGGGAGACTGAGTCTGGGGGCAAGTGATTCCCTCAAGATCACAGAAGGGGTTGGTGCCTAAGCGGGGACCAGACTTTTTAGCACCCCTCCCTCCATCTGCAAGTGCAGGGCAGAGCAGCTGGCAGGCTGCTTCACTGGAGGATGGCCGGGCAGTGGTGACCCCTGTGGCCCATTAAGAAAAGAGTTGTTTTTTCCCTGCTGCTGCCAGTCTGCCCGTGAAACAAACAGGATATTTACCAGGGAGAAAGGAGGAGCCTTGGCTCCCAGTGGCCCCTACCCTTGCACTCCTAGCAGCTTTGACTCCAAAGCCCTGCCGTTATGAAGGGCACCATTCAAAAGGCAAAGCTGCTCCTGCAAGTGTCAGGAATAAGTGGGGAAGCCGGGAGTGGAGACTGAAGCCTGGGGGAGGGAGCAGCTGCAGCCAAAGAACGTGAGACCGAATGTGTATTATTGCGCGTGGGAGCATGCGAGTGAATGTGTGCAAGTGTGGATGTGTGTGTTCCTGCACATGGGGAGGGGTGGTGAGGGAGAGTCCTGTGACTAGGGGATGCTGCCTTTTACAGCCCCCCTGGTGATGTTCATGGCCACAGAGAAGCCTGTATCCTGCCATGTTTTGTCAAGGAGACTGACCAGAGCTACCCGCATGCCTGACTCTCTCAATGGGAAAGGCTCCCTTGCTTTACTTCTCCAGCAGAAACGACCCGCGTCGTGCCCCTGCTCCTCCTCGCTTCTGCAGTGAGCACAGCCACCCTGCAAACCTCTTCTGGGCTTTTCACAGGACATGCAATACCTTACCCTCTATCTTCTTTTCCCAAGCCACGTTCTCTGATACTTGACAAGGCTGGGAAGGATCCAGGAACAGCCGATGCTCCCAGTGTACGGGTCATTCAGGTAGAGTGGACACCCCCTGGTGCTCATCAGCTAAGACAAGCCCATGCAGTGCCCCAGGGCAGTGCTGAGAGTTCTAGAAGGTGGGCTGGGGCAAAGGAAGCCGACATGGGTGGGTCCTGACCTTGGCTCATCCAGGTCTGATGGAGCTGTGCGGGTTTTCCTGGTGAAATAAATGGCACTAAGGATTTGACTAGAATTTCTCAGGTCTTGTAGGGTGCTGACTCTAGGGAGGACTGGCTCTCACAGGGAAGGGAGTCCCCTGTGGGACCAACCTGGGTTGGGAAGGCTTCCTGGAGGAGGTGGGATTGGAGGTTGGGCTAGAGCTGAGTCTGCAGTGGGGTTAAGAGATTTGCAGAGGTGGGGCCTGAATTCAGCGCCCTTGAACTCATCCTTGGCGGAGCATGGGACACCTGCCTTCCTATTCTCTCCCTGTTATTGACACGTGTGGCCCCCTCCAGGCCCCGAGCTGGGAGACGTGGTGAAACCACTGTGGTGAGAAATCAGACTAGTGGAGGTACCCATAGTCCTGGCAACGGATGCGGCCTTGGTCTCCTGAAGCTACCCCCAGGCCCTCTGAAAAAGCAGGGAAGCCAGCCTGTCCTCCTTTCTCCTTGTCTCCACTCAAACCCTTCAGGGGAATGGCTTTGGGAGGCTTCCAGGAGACTGGCCGTGGCTGAGACTGTCATGGATCTTTCACTGGGGTTCATCATGCTTCATTTTCCACCTCTTGGTCAGATACCAGGCTGCTCATATACCAGGCCACCTTCTCCTTTTCTCTGAGTGTTCACCTCCTCCACCCTCCTAAATCTCTTCCTCTGAGAAGCCCTCCAGGATGCATGGTGCCTGGCCTACTGAGACAACTCCCTGTTCCATGAACTTGGGATGGTCCAGCCCTCTTCTCTAAGGTTGTGGCTTCCACAAAGCTCTGACTTGCTGGTACTCTCTGCCCAGGAATGATATGTTCTTGGCTTTATCCCGAGAAGGCCTAAACGGTAAAGTGACAAGATCTAAGACAAAACCCAGCTGTGTACAACATATGCTGTGCCAAGGAGCAGTGGGTTATTATGGGAGGCTCTGGGGAGTAGTGACATCTAGAAGGAATGGAGGGACTGGCCTGCCAAGAAGGAAGAGGTGCAGGGGGACTCAGAACAGGCACTAGGCTTGTCGGCATCAGAGGGAGATGAAGAGGGAAATGTGCCTCCCTGTCTCTCGCCCTGGACGGTCCTGGCCTGGCTCTAGGACCCAGCACCTCTTGCCTGGGGCACTCTGAGCCTCATGAGTATGTGAAAGCAACATTGTATGTTTGTGGGCTGAGTTCCTTCAGTCATGTCTGATACTTTGTGGCCCTATGGACAGTAGCCCGCCAGGCTCCTCTGTCCATTGGGATTCTCCAGGTAGGAATACTGGAGTGGATTGCCATGCCCTCCTTCAGAAGATCTCCCCAACCCAGGGATCAAAGCCAGGTCTCCTGCATTGCAGGTGGATTCTTTACCCGCTGAGCCACCTGGGAAGCCCAAAGTGAAAGTGATGGCTCAGATGGTAAAGAATCCACCTGCAAGACCCAGATCTTCCCTGGGTCGGGAAGATCTCCTGGAGAAGGAAATGACTACCCACTCCAATATTCTTGCCTGGAGAATCCCTTGGCCGGAGGAGCCTCGTGGGCTATTGTCCACAGGATTGCAAAGGCTTCCCAGGTGCTTGGTAGCCATGCCTGTGGTCACCATGGGAGCACGTCTCTCACAGCTTATGGATGAGGGGTCACATCTGCCATCCCCTGCAGTTCCCCCAGCCCGGCGGTTAGGATGGTCTGCCCTGCCCTCACTCACAAGGCCCCGCTGTCTCCTGCCCCTGCCCCTTCTCACACCCCCTGCATTCTGGCTGGAAGAGGAGGTCTAGACTCCCCACTCACTCCCGAGGCCTGGGCCCCAGAGACTCCTCTCCTGCTCTGTGACCTTGCTGTCACTGGCCACCTCCCTGGCGTCCTCTGTTCTTTCAGACCCACGTGCATCCTCTCTCCCTACCACATCTGGCCCTCATCCCAGGCAGGTCCCCTCGTGCCCTCCCCAACAGCATCCTCTGACCTCTGACCACTGCGGTCCCCACAGCTGGCCCTCCATGCCTGACACTCCTGTCTCCCAAAGCCTGGGCTCCTCTTTGGATACCTGGTCTTGCCCCCTGTCTTGCTGTGGGACCCAGCTGTCAGGTGTGACCGTGGGACTCCAGAAGAGAAAGACAACTTATTCCAGTGATCTGAGCCTCCCATCCTGGCACAGCCAGGGCTGGCACCTGAACATGCTTTGCCCGTGACTGGGAAAATAGATCATCTGACCATGATGTCACCTGTCCCTCGTGGGCTGGTGACTCGGGCAGAATCCCTCAGGTTAAAATGCGGAAGCTGTGTACACATCTATTAATATCTCAGCTTTGCAGCAAAGACAAGGCCCTTCCGGGTTCTAACCCTTTCCTTGTGCCTCAGCCAGGATGACTAAAGGGGTCTCAGAACAGCCACCTCAAGAAGATCCCACCCACCTTACCTCCCAGTTTGCCACCTGAACCCCCCCAACCTCACTTCCCTGCTTGCCTCCTGAGCCCCCTCCTCCAACCTCACCTCCCAGCTTGCCAACCGGCTTTATTTAATTGCCCCTCGGCTTTAACGGTACCTCCTAGATTAGAATACCCGAGACCTAGAAAATTCATAATCATGTGATTTAAAAAAAAAAAAAAGAAGAAAGGACAGAAGAAAAAAAGTGCATTGCCTTTCCACCGAGTTGTTCATAATTACCTAATTAGAGCGGGTACCGTGCACTTGTCCATGGGGAAAGAAACCTCATAGAGATTCAAGAAGGAAAAGTGTGGGTTCCCTGGGAGAGCTCTAGGGGCAGGAACCGGCTCCCCCGGCACAGGCTAGACCATTTGTACTAGCAACAGCTAAAGTTACTGGGTGAAAGCAAGCTGGGGCTGCTGTCCTCGCCAGCGGAGGGACGTGGTGAAAGACGGGCACGCCCCGGAGCACAGAACAGGGCTGCCCGCCAAGGGCGCTTTGGTCTGTACGTGGATTCTCTGTTGGGTGCTGGGGGAAGCGCCTCCATCCCTCAGGGAGGATGCAGTTGACGGCGCTGATGGCGTGGAGGGACAGAGGGCAGGCTGCTGGTGGACGCAGCCCCTGCCCTCGAGTGAAGGTGGTCCCCACTCTGTCTGTGGGCTGCCTCCCTCTCCTCAATAGCAGGGGACAGGCACCTCGCCTCCCAGCCCGATCTGCCCCCAAACATGGATACTGGCCGAGGGGAGAAGTAGGCTCCCTGGCCCCCTCCTCCCCCTCCTGAATCCGGCTCCCTGATTCACGCACCGTAAGATGCGGGAGGGTGCTGTGACATGGGCTCTCGGGTGGCAGCCTAGACTGCCATTTTCAGTGTCCCCGGGAGAGCGGACGTGGACAGGAGATGGACTATGGGGACGCTGGTCCTCTGCCTGCCATGGACACTCGAGGTGACTGAGGGGAAATCAGGTCCCCCTCTGGGCTTCAGTTTCCCCCTCTGTAAAAGGAGAGTGCTGGCCCCAGGCACCCATCTTTTCAGCTCACAGTCCTGGTCCTAGGCTTTGGTGGTGGGTTAGGGGCTGGACAGGCCCAGGGTCTGGAGGAAGACAGACTGTCCTGTGACAGAGCCTTAAGAGGGACTCAGGGCCACAAAGACCTTCCTGGTGACCAAGTAGGGGCTGAGCTATGGGAGGGCCCATGGAGGGCAACTGCCTGCTGTCACTTCAATCGTGTCCGACTCTTGGTGACTCCATGAACTGTAGTCTGCCAGGCTCCTCCGTCCATGGGATTCTCCAGGCAAGAATACTGGAGTGGGTTGCCATGCCCTCCTCCAGGGGACCTTCCTGACCCAGGGGTCGAACCTGTGTCTCTTACGTCTCATCTCCTGCATTGGTAGGCAGGTTCTTTACCACTAACACCCTCTGGGAAGCTCCGAGAAAAGCCACGATGGCCCACAAAAACAACAGAAACCTGCAGAAAATTGAGAGGGACAACTTAGCTTCCCGAGGAGGCTGAGCAAGGCCGGGCTTGATGGCTTCTAGAGCACCACCTTCCTTTTTCCATCTGAAAGGCCATGGAACATCTCCGCTCAGGGAGGCGAGGAAGGAGGCCACAGGGTGTGGAGGGAGGGGGCAGGGCAGCCTGATGGGGGTCCTGTTTCCTTGAGACTCTCATTAGGACACGTGGACAACAACTGGCCAGGCCGTGTTGCGTCACCGCCTGTGTGGTTTGCTGCACATTAAATTCATTATTTTAACAGGTCAATGCCTCTGACAGATATTCATTTGTGGGAGATGAGCACGGCTGCTTCTTTAATCCCCGTGGATTACTTGGCTCTTCTGAAAGGCGATACCAGTAACTTGCAGAGACTTTAATCCCAATCACTCCAGACTGTTTACAAGGAGAAAAAAAAAAAAACAAAACCTGCTCACATGCAGCTGAGCACCATCTCCCAGTCCTGCCCCTCAATGCTCAGTCTTGGCAGGGACACAGAGGCACTGGGAAGGTGGGTCCTGCAAGTGAAGACCCTGGCCCCAGCAGCCTGGAGCCCACCCTGGTGGGCATCTGGGGAAGCTCCTTGTTCTGCTGAGGCCTCTTTCTTCCGTCAGCTAGATGCTGGTCTCGCCTGATCCCATCCAAGGCAACTGTGCAGATCACTGGCCTGGGTGGGAGGTGGGGGGTCCTAACTGACTTTCTGAACACATTCCTGTTTTTCCCTAAAGGTCTTGGCAACCCAGGTGGGAAACAGCACAGGGGGCCCATCAGAGGGGAGCCGATGTTCAGCTCCCCCACCCACCTGCCCCCGGGGCTGCTCGGGCCTCTGCTCTGTGGATGGCCCAAGGCCATGATGGACCTGCCCATGCTGCCAGCTGGGTCCCTCTGGGGAGCTGAGTGCCTCGTGCAGCCACAAAAAGAAGGGGACCCGGAGAGCCTCAGTCCTGCAGAGTCCTCAGTGGGACAGTGATAGAGGCTGGCCTGCCCCCAGAGGCCTGCTGTGCCACCTCTGCTTCCTCGTGGTCTCCAAACTCCCCAGATACCCTCTGCCAGGCTTGACTTCTACTGGGGAACGTGTCCAGGGTGTGTGTGTGTGTGAGTGTGTGTGGGGGGATGTGTGTGTGTGGGGGGGTATATTTGTGGGGTGCGTGTGGACATTTTTGTGTGTGGGATGTGGGTGTGAATGTGTGTAGGGAGTGTGTGTGGGAGGTGTGTGTGGGGGGGATGTGTGTGGATGTGTGTGTGTAGGGGTGTGATGGGGTGTGTGTGGGTATGTGTGTGTGTGCTGTGTGTGTGTGGTGTGGGTGTTGGTGTGAGTGTGTGGTATGTGTGTGTGGGTGTGTGTGAGTGTGTGTGTGGGTGTGGTGTGTGAGTGGTGTGTGTGTGTGGGGTGTGTGAAGAGTGTGTGTGGTTTGTGTGGGTGTGAGTGTGTGTGGTGTGTATGTGTAGGTGTGTGGGGTGTATGGCGTGTATGTGTGTGGGTGTGTGTGTGGACATGTTTGTGTGTGGGGTGTGGGTGTGGGTGTATGTAGGGTGTGTGTGTGGGATGTGTGTGTGTGGGGTGTGTGTGTGTGGATGTGTGGGTATGTGTGTCTGTGGTGTGTGTGGGTGTGGGTGTGTGAGTTTGTGTGTGGTGTTTGTGGTGTGTGTGGTGTGTGTGAGTGTGGTGTGTGAGTGGTGTGTGGATGTGTGTATTTGGGGGTGTGATAGGGTGTGTGTGGGTATGTGTGTGTGTGTGTGTGGTGTGGTGTGGGTGTGTGTGGTGTGTGTGTGTGGTGTGTATATGTGTGGTGTGGTGTGGGTGTGGGTGTGAGTGTATGTGGTGTGTGTGTGTGGTGTGTGTGTGTATGAGTGTGTGTGTAGGTGTGGTGTGTTAGCAGTGTGTGTGGTGTGTGTGGGTGTGTGGTGTGGGTGTGTGTGTGTAGGTGTGTGGTGTGTGTGGGGTGTATGTGTGTGTGTGGGGGGTATGTTTGTGGGGTGTGTGTGGACATTTTTGTGTGTGGGATGTGGGTGTGAGTGTGTGTAGGGAGTGTGTGTGGGAGGTCTGTGTGTGTTTGTGTGTGGATGTGTATGTGTGGGGGTGTGATGGCATGTGTGTGTGTGGTGTGTGTGGGTGTGTGTGGGTGGGTGTGGTGTGTGAGTGGTTTGTGTGGGGATGGGTGTGTGAGGAGTGTGTGTGTGGTGTGTGGATGTGTGTACTTGGGGGTGTGATGGGGTGTGTGTGGGTATGTGTGTGTGGTGTGTGTGTGCGTGTGTGTGTAGGGAGTGTGTATGGGAGGCGTGTGTGTGTGGGTGTGTGTGTGGATGTGTATGTGTGGGGGTGTGATGGGGTGTGTGTGAGTGGTGTGTGTGGGTGTGTGTGGGTGTATGTGGTGTGGATGTGTGTGGTGTGGTGTGGGTGTGGGTGTGAGTGTGTGTGGTATGTGTGTGGTGTGGTGTGGGTGTGGGTGTGAGTGTGTGTGGTGTGTGTGCGCGGTGTGGTGTGGGTATGGGTGTGAGTGTGTGGTGTGTGTGTGGGGTGTGTATGAGTGTGTGTGTAGGTGTGGTGTGTGAGTGGTGTGTGTGGTGTGTGTGGGTGTGTGGTGTGGGTGTGGGTGTGAGTGTGTGTGGTGTGTGTGTGTGGGGTATGTATGAGTGTGTGTGTAGGTGTGGTGTGTGAGCAGTGTGTGTGGTGTGTGTGTGTGTGTGGTGTGGGTGTGTGTGTGTGTGTGGTGTGTGTGAGTGTGTGTGTGGGTGTGGTGTGTGAGTGGTGTGGGGGGGGTGGGTGTGTGAGGAGTGTGTGTGTGGTGTGTGTGTGGGTGTGTATGTGCTCATGCATTTCCATGCACAACTGTTGTATGTGAGGCCTCGCCTGTCTGTGAGTGTGTCCAGCTATGTTATGGGGGCACCGGCTACCTGTCCGGTGGATGAGTAATTAATTGGAGGGTGATAAAGCGATTAGCCCCAGAGCTTTCGAAAATAATGAATGAGGGTCCTGTAGATGTCAATATTTGAAAATACTAATTTAAGGCCTATTAGCTGAAACAAATTTTAATTAAACAGGGAATAATCAGGGTGATGAGAGGAAAATAAAAGCTTCGGCCAGTGACTGAGTCCTCACGATGCGGAGTGAGGGGAAAGAGAGGGATGGTTTGGGTCCGGAGCTTGGACCTGGCCAGTCCTCACTCGGGCAAGGAACAAGGATGGGCAGGGGTCAGGTAAAGGAGCTGACGCCACGCTTCTGCTCTGGGTTTCAACCTTCTCACCTGTAAAATGAGAGGGGCCCCGGGGCCATTCTCCAGTAGACTTCCGTGAGGAAGGAGGGGTAGGGGAAGCAGCTAAGCAGAGAGGTTCTACTCTGTGAGCAGGTCCACTGGGCTGTGGCTTGTTCCCAAGGGTGTCTCCGGGGTGTCAGCCCGCAGGCACTGGGACAAAAGAGCTTGGACTGTGTTCTTGTCCCATGGACTGTACTGCACCCACAGAACAGTCCTTAGGACACATAGACCTTTGGAAGGATTCACTACGTGGGTTTTCCTGAACAGGGTCACGTAATTCCCTACAATCTCAGCTTGGTGCAAACTTTAAATCTGCATGCCCAGGAAGAAGGCCTGCTGTGAGTGGCTCACATGGGAGAGGGAGTCTGCTGGACAGGTGACTGTCTACCCAGCTGGTGGGTACCGAGGACTCAGGACTGGGTGCTTTTCCAGGGAGAGCACCTTGATTCAGGCTTCCCTCTTCCCACACTGCACCCATCCTCATGGAGTCCCCTACCCGCCGCCTGCCAGGTGTGAGTTGCTACAGAGCAAAGCCGAGGGTTGGGAAGGTGTGTGTATATGTGTGTGTGTGTACATTTGTGTGTGCCTGTGCCTCTAAACTTGTGTTTATATATGCAAATCTGTGTGTATGCAGGCCTATGTTTGCTTGTGTCATTAAATATCTACGTGTGTCTACATGTATGTGTGTGTGTGTGTGTGTGCACGTTTGTGTGACAAGGGTCCTGGAGTTTCCAGGTGGGCAGTGCCACCCCCCACAGGATTGCCCCCTTCCCAGGGCCTCAGCCCTACCAGGCAGAGGCAAGAACTTTAGCTCACACCACAGCGGCTTTGCTTGGTTATTTATTTATAACCCACCACATTCCACAAATGGTCGGAGGTGGAGATCTTGATTAGTCTGGGGCTCCCCTCTGGCCTCACACAGAGGCTGCCCTCTCAGGCTTACTCCAGGAATCCAGAACAACCTCGTGTCTGCTGACGACAACACCCTTGACTTCATCCTTCCCTCCCTCGCCTCCCGAGTCAGGCACCCACCTGCAGTTTCTGCTTCCCACTTAGCTGCCAGCAGCCTGTCTGGCCCCTCAGCCTGCCGACTCTGAAAAATTCCAGGCCAGCTGGTTCTTCCCAAGATCGTGCCCTTTGCCCCAGACTTCTCCTGTAGCATCTTTCTCCTGGCCACCCCTGGCTCTGCACCCTGTCCCCAGCACCCCAGCCTCAGCGTGAGCCTGCTGTATGCGCTGGAACCCCACGACCTCCTGCCCAGCCCCCTGCCCCCACCTCTGCAGCTGAGCGGGGGCTTGGCGGGGGAGTGGCCCACGCACTGAGTCAATGCTGCTGGAATTGAAAGTTGCCTAATAACCTGGGGCCCCTTGGAAACTTTTCATCTCAACACCGAGACTGATTAAATAGCAACAAAAATAAATTATGTATACACAGGGTTGTAAAAGCATCCAGAGACCGGAGACTTGGGGTCTGTGCCTCATATAAATGCAAATACTGTAATAGCATTGCCGTGGTCCCCACCCCCACCCCGCACACACCTGGGGAGGGGAAGGTCGGAGCCAGGCAGGATGGTGAAAAGCACAGCCGCCCCCGAGCTCAAGCCCGCGGGGACTTGAAACAAAACCTGAAGCCAGGCATGAAACCCAAGCCAGCGCAGAGAGAGACTGACCCCAGATAACGAAGGTTTAAGGCAAACAAAGGGATCCAGGAAGCAGTTGATGTGTCTTGACTCTGCGGGCAGGGGTGGGGGTGCAGTGATGGGAGGGTGATGAGCAGGGAGTGGGGGTGGCCTGTTTTCCTGGCTCCACAGCAGATATCACCCCCTGGCCTCTGCCCGAGACCCCCCTCCCAGGGGCTGAGCCAAAATGACCCCCCTTCAGGATGCCTGGCCCATGCTGCTCCTCTCGGGCACCCCGCTCCCCAGAGGAGGTGTTTGCTGCTTCTCCTCACCCTGGGGAGCTTGCCGGTCGCTCACATTAGCAGCTCTCACTTGTGCCGAAGCTGGGACAGGAGCTTTTTATAGCTGCAGGTGTCTCTGGGCGGGGCTGCCTCCCCCAAGCCTCCTCTGCTGCCAGCTTCCCCCTCAGCCCTGGTTCCCAGCTGCTGGAGGCCTGGGCACTGGGTCCCGCCTGGATCTGGGGATGAGAAAGGGCAGGAAGGTCTCCATACCCCAATCCTGTTGGGCATCCTGGTGAGTCGTGTGCCAGGGGCCCCCTCCACGCCCCTCTGCCCTGGGACAGCTCTCTCCTTATTCATCATCTGCCCACTGTCTAGTCACTCCCTGACATACAGTAGGTACCCAGTGAGAGCTGGCCAATGGTTACAAAGGCATTCTGTGGAGGACAAGTACTTTTTTTCCTGGGGGGCTATCATCCCTTTCTGATTTTCATGTCCCATTCTCCTTCCATTAGATAGCTGCTCTCTCCTTTAAGTTACCTGAAACCTCCATAAACCAGTCACTATAATGAGATTAAAGTATTAAACATCCATGGCAGGTGAGCTTAGCACTTTATACTTTGCAAAGTGCCATCTTATTAAATCTCTCGTCTTCCTAACACATCCGCAAGGCTGTCAGGGCAGGCACCATCATGCCCAATCTACAGATGAGGAAATTGAGGTCCCAAGAGGCTTGGCTGTGCTCACATAATTAGGCCTCCTGAGTCTTATGCTGCCGTCCTAGGGAAAAGCTGTAGAGGCATGAAATAGGTCTCCCCGCCTTGAATGTTTTAATTTTCCACTGATGGCAGGGAGTGAGAAGCACAAATGATGCCTGTCCATTGCAGTCTCTGCAGGGGCGGGGAGGCTGGGACACCTGGCTGCTTAGCCTTGGCTTCTATCTGGTCCTTCCTTTGGGTTCGCTCCTTCTGGATCCCTGATACAATGGCTGAAGAGCAACCAGCACTGCAGTGGACCCCAGCTCTCATCTGGGGGTGCTGGGGAAGGCTCCAGAGTTCACCCAGACTGGCCCCACCGTAGGAGCCCCCCATCCCCACCCCTACATCCCACCTGGGCCCAGAGAGGGAGCTGGGAAACAGGAAAGAGGGCCTCTGTGCTCCTATCTCTTATTTGAAAAGACTAAATTAGAGAAAGAAGGATTCAACAAATAAGAGAAAACAGGGCGGGTGGTACTGTCCTCCAGCTTTATAAACAACAACAAACAGTGAGATGAAGGCTAAGTGTGGCCCAGCCAAGCAAATTCCCACAGCAGAAGGGTGGAGCTTTAAGAGGCCACACAAGCGTTTCTAGATGGCAAATGCAGGGGAGAATATAACTTGTTCTCACTCACACCATCTGACATAAGTGTCTGACCAAGACTGTGTGTCCATGTCCTACTGGGAATGACCCTTAATGCTTTAGGGTCAGCGGCATCATTCAAGGCAGGGTCCCGGACTCCTCCTGGAAGCCCCTGAGGACAGCCCCCAGGAGCCATGCCTGGGTACCCTGCTGCGGCCCCCCTGGAGAGACTGGCTCTGGTGCCCCAGACCTGCGGCCAGCCTTCCCTTCTGCTTCACATGCTTCTCAACATACCTTCTTATAGGACGTTTTCTTAGATCGACCTCCTGCCTCTGATGATTTTCTTACCGTATCCTCTCGGCACCTTCATACTCTTTATATTTTATGCTCTTTTGATTTGTTCTTGGTTAGACGTGAGCTTGTAAGTACCGCCAAGTTTCCTTCTAACATCTGGCTCCTGTTCTAATTATGGGCTGTACAACACAGTCATGCCATTGCCACATACATATATTTCTGATGCTCAATAAAACCAATGAATGCATGGAGTGAACTGCATGAACTACCGTCGGAGGTGAGGAGTGATGGAAATTGTGCCAGTGGGGTGCCACCCTTGCACCTCCAGGATCAGTGACTCCCACGCTCATCTGCCCAGGGAGGTGACTGTGCTCCCAGGGATGTGAGAACCAGGGTGGGCTTTAGAGACCCTCTGGGTCCATACCTTTTTTCTGCAGGAAAGGATACTAGGGGCTGTCCAGGGAAGGATCTAGATCACCCGGCAGTTACAGGTGGCCCGCCTGCACACCCGGGCTCTGCTCTTGCCTAAACAGTATAGCAGGTGATGCTTTCTCCTCTGTGGGGTCAGCCTTTTTCCATTGTCTGGTCCCCGACTAGACTGGATGCTGCCTGAGGCCAGGATCACATCTTCCGCTCTGTCTGTCCCCAGAGTGTCCCGCAGAGCACAGAACACACAGTAGGCAACTAATAGTAACATCGAAACCATTGTTTTGGGAAATGATCTTAAAATTCCATGTGCTGGCCATGACTATCTTTGGGAACATCTATAAGTACTGGCCAACAACAGAATGGGCCACCTGGCAAGTGGGGAGTAAGTAAACCTGGGTGCAGGTAAAGACTGGTGACCATGGGTGAGAGATGCTAGGGAAGGGATTCCTAGAGCACATGGGGAGGGGCCACAGAATATTGAACTTTCATTCTCTCCCTGGTTTTATGATCCTGCCTGCCTGAGCATGAAGGGACAGATGGAGGTTGGTAGGGTGACTCGTGTCTGGAACCCTGGAAGATGGCTTGCTGTGTTGAAACCAGCCCTTGAGATGGGCCAACTCGTTTAAGACTTGAAATGCCAGCGAGAGGCAGAGTTCGGAAGGCTTTAAATAGAGAAATGTTAAATTGAGTGTCCAGGACATGGGAGGTGCTATTTAGCATCCTAGGTGCCAAGGGTAGAGGTGGTGGTTTAGTCGCTAAGCTGTGCCTGATTCTTGGGACACCATGGACTGTAGCCTACCAGGCTCTTCTGTCCATCGGATTCTCCAGGCAAGAATACTGGAGTGGGTTGCCATTTCCTTCTCCAGGTGCCAAGGGTAAGACAGAAAAATCAGGCCTGGTGTCTGACTTCACTGAGCTTACAGTTTTGTTGGGGAGAAGAGAAGCTGCCCATAAACTCTGAAACATAAACCATAAAAGCAAATTAATAATGAAGAGTTCAGAATAAAGAGAGAAGCTGTGTTTCAAGGCCATACACGATTAACCACCCAATGACGGGTGTAGACAACAAGGCCTGGGGTTACCCGGAGGAGGAGGGGGCACCCACTTCTGGCTGCAGGGCTCGTGCAAAGCTCGGGAGGCTGGTTTCTGGCATTTTCAGTCTGTTAACTGCAGTTGTGACCATAGGGATTTGACTTCCAGGGACCATTCAGGGGAGCCCCTTGATGGCTGGAAAGCCCCGAGCCACTCCTGCGGCTCCCAGGGGGGGGGCGCGCCACCCATCCTCTTCACCCGAGTGGCTGTCTGTGGCTCCTGTCCCCAGAGCGGAGCGATACACCTGGCCACTGTTTTCCTTGACCTGCCTGCCTCTGTGCGTGAGGTCTGCGCCTCATTACACCAGCAAGGTGTGGCATGGACCTGGGGGCAGGCTGGTGCCTCTCCCTAGGGGGCTGAAGGAGCAGTGGAGAAGTTGGACTCCGACAGGCTGGTCTGTGGATGGCAGGAGACCCAGCTGCAATCAACAAACACCTACAGCCAGCAGACTGTCCCAGCGGAGGGGGTGGGGAGGGCACTCTGCTCCCTGTACCCAATGCCCAAGTGTCCTCATGCTTGGTTTGGAAGGCAGCTCATAAGCTCAGCCTTGAACATGCCACCCAGCCCCCAGCCCCCACCTTCATGTCCCAGCTGAAGCCCCGAGCAGGGAACAAGCTTGTCTCCCTTTGCTGCTTCTTCTTGTCCCTGGGGGAGGATGGCAGCTCGTTGATGGTGGCTGTATGGATCTGGATCTTTGGACCACCTCCTCTGAAACCCTGGGTGGTAAGAATGACCAGGCCACAGGAGGGGAAACTCTAGGGGGCGTGGCGAGGGGCCAGAACCAGGCCCCACCCTCACTTGTAAGGGTTCCCATCTCCCCCAGCCCCTGTCGGGTCTTCCCTTGGCCCCTCTTTGGGGGCTTGGGGGTGCTGCCTTTCACAGCATCCCACGTGTCAGGGCTTAGATCCTCAGTGTCCTGGCTGCCTGGGAACAAAACCCCTTACTAGCCGAGCTGAGACAAGGGGGTGTTTTTCCAGCTGCATTTTCTCCAAGAGAGGAACAGGACCGTCTAGAAACCATGGAGGATTGCATATCTTGCAGGAGGCCCAGGGCTTGGCAGGCTGACTGGTGACCGCTGCCTCATTCCCTGGACCTGGACGGGCTGTGAGTTTTGGGGGGTGCTCCTGGCTTGTGTGCCGTGTCTGACACGTCACGGCCCTGTGTGTGTGGCTCTAGTCTGGGTCTGGGCGAGGCTGCCACGCCTTCCCCTCTCCACAGCCAGCGGCATTACCTGCTCCTCTGGTCTGGTTTCTGCTCCCTTGGCCACTAAGTTTCTCTCCCTTGTGGTGGAAGGTCTCCCATCCTCGGTTCTCTTTGCCGAGCTGAATGAGACAACTGACAGGTTTTGAACTTAACAAATGATCAAGCTCTTCTCAGCTCGGGATCTCAGCAACACCCACTTGCCTGGGTCCTCTGCGATGATTCATCACTCAGGTGCCTCCCGCATGCCCCCACCTCATCACACACCTACAAGGTCCCAGCTCCCTGGAGATTCCCAGAGGAGGAAGCCGCTCCCTTGGGTTCAGCCTTGATTGACACCCTGGTCTTCAGCGCGCTAGCCCATCCCAGTGTGTCTTTCCCAGGGAGAGCCCAGCGGGACCCCTGATCTCCCAGTCAGAGCCCCACCCAGCCTTGAGGCCACCTGCAGGGAGGGGAGGAGAAAACTAGTGGATATGAGGAAATGGGCCCTGGGAGGGGGTTCACAGAGTGCAGAGGATAGAGGGTGGGTGGGCAGTGCTCTGGACCCCTGCCTGGCCTCCCGCCCCCCCCACCTCCCCTCACCTCCCCCAGGAGCTGGGGAGGGCGGGCGGGGTGAGCTGAAGGCAGCAGGAGTGACTTCACATCTTTGTTGCTGTAGATGCTGCGCTGAAAATAGTCCTCTCTAGGGCAGGCTGGCTCGGGGTGTGAAAAGCTCAGCTCCCAGGGAGCAGCAGGAACCAGCTAGAGAGAAAAATTAACCACAGGTCTGGCGCTTACTTGCCTGGCTGAGGAACACAAGCGTCAACCCTGCCGCCCTGCTTACCGCTGTTTAAGACGTTGGGGAGACTACACGCTCACTGTACACAGCTCATGGCGACCCTCGTCTGTGCCTCTCCGTTTCCTGAGGGCTTCCTGCACATCTGGTAGCATCTAACCTCCAGCTACTCTGGACATAGGTGGTAGCGCCCTCATTTGATAGGTGGAAACTGAGGCTCAGAGAAGTTAATTTGCCAGCTTAAGGTCACACCAGGCTCCCCTGGTGGCTCAGTGGTAAAGAATCCACATGCCAACGCAGGAGATACAGGTTTGATCCCTGAGTCGGGACGATCCCCTGGAGAAGGAAATGGCAACCCACTCCCATTCTTGCCTGGAGAATCCCATGTACAGAGGAGCCTGGCGGGCTACAGTCCGTGGGGTTGCAGAGTCGGACGTGACTTAGTGACTGAACAACAGCAACACCACAAGGAACAAGGTCACATGGCTTCAGCAGTGGGGTCCTCTGACCCCAGTGCTTCCCCAGCAAACACTGGAGGCTGCACAGGGTCTCCAGTCTCTTGCCGTCTCCCAGCTGCTGCCTGCTTCCTGCACAGGAGGGCGAGTGGTGTGAGGACCTGAGTCCCCAGTGCTCCCTGGCGGAGTGGTCAGAGATGCAGGCATCCTCCCCACTGGAGGGAGTTTCTGAGGCCAGATGGAGCGGGGGCACTTCCCTACCTTGGCCCAAGGGCTGGCATTCTCAACCCAGTCTCAGTGTGATCACCGGTTAGTTTGTCTATTCCCAGCACGATCCCCACCCTCCATTTCCACCCTAAAGTACACTAGATAATTAAGTCTCTCTCAGGCCTTCTCAGTATTATGCAGATTAATTTATTATTTAAATCTGAATAGAATATTAGCTCATTGTCTTAATAGTTCTGATAAACGTTTTGGGGGGGGGTGGCACAGGATGGAAATCCTCCCACTCACCCCCTCCCCCCATCAGAATGGAAAGACCCCTCAGGCAGGTGTGTGTGTGGGGGGGTGCGGCTCCAGACCCGAGGGCACACAGGCGGCTTTGCGCACATGCAGGGTCCTGCGCGTGCCCTACACAGCCCTCTCCACACAGGCCCAGCCTCCTGCCCAAGAAAGAAAGAAGGGGCAGGCGGGGAATGCAGGAACCACAGAGAGTTTCCCAGTCTGGAGGCTCTCCCCCTGCTGTTTGGACAGGATGGGGTGAGGGGGCAGAGTGAGAGTGCAGGAGACAGCTTCTGAGTGTCTGTCAGCGGAGGGGACTGTGGTTTGAGAGCTGGGAAGTCTCTCAGCACTTCAGTCTGCCCTTCTCAGAAATGGTTCTGGTAAGGGAGGATCTCCTTACCAGGGGTGCCCTGGTGGCTCAGACAGTCAAGAATCCGCCTGCAATGTGGGAGACCTGGGTTCGATCCTTGGGTCGGAAGACCTGCCACCCCCCCCTCCGCCCCCATCAGAGAAGGGAATGGCTACCCACTCCAGTATTCTTGCCTGGAGAATTCCATGGACAGAGGAGCCCTGTGGGCTACAGTCCATGGGGTCACAGAGAGTCAGACACAACTAAGTGACTAACACACTTCATCACCACAATCCAGAGAAAGCTGCTGGTGGAGGTGGTTGTGTTGAGGGACGTCCTACAGACACCAGAAGTGTGGGGTGCAAACTGTCCTGGCTTTGCCAACACTCTGCCTCCCCACCCTATCCCACATTCCAGGGGAACCCGGGCAAGGCCTAGGGGGCCCCTTCCTGTGAGGCCCGCCTCCTCTTCTGTCAACAGTCTCTGGCAAAGAGGAGTTCAGGCTCATTCTTGCTGCTTCCACCTCCTGCAGAGATGTTCTCTTGGCCACCTGATCTCTACAGCACGTACAGAGATAATAAGACCCTTAACACTGAGATCAGCACTTGAGCACAGGAAAGGAACTGTGGGCCTTCCACTAGGCATGTCTGTTATGGACTGATTGTGTCTCCCCAGATTCATACCTTGAAGCCCTAAACCCCAAGGTGATAGTATTGGGAGGAGGGGCCTTTGATGAGTGGCTGATTAGATGAGATCATGAGGGTGGGGCCCTCATGATGGGATTAGTGCCCTTGTAAGAACAGCAAGAGACCAGAGCTCCTTCCCTCTCTGCCAGGTAAGGTTCAGGTGGCTGTCTGCAAGCCAGGGAGGGTGGGGGGAGCTCTCACCAGGACTTTGATTGTGGACTTCTCAGCCTCTATCATCATAAGAAACAAGTTTCTTCAGTTCGAGCCACTCAGCGTGTGGTATTCCATTACAGTAGCCTGAGCTGACTAAGACAGTAACTTTTTGTAGATGTGGAAACTGAGGCCAGAGAGGTCACATGTTGCCCTTTGGCTGAAGAGCCGGTAGGTGGTCACGGAATAGATGATGTGACTGGTGCTCCAGGCACCATGCTGCACACTAACACAGGAGTCAGTGTCCACCTTGGGGGTGCGAGACTGGGTAGGGCCACAAGGGGACTGCCATTTGGTCCTGTGCTCAGAGCACTGACAGGGTAGAAGGTGTCTTTTCACACGTAGAACAGACACAACTCAATCCCTGAGGGATGAAGAAAGTGGGACCCCGATGAGCCCTCCTGGTGGAGGGGAGGGAGGCAATGCCAGGTGCCCCCACGTCTGAAGCTCCCCTGGCTGCATCCTACGTCGGGAAGGGTCGGTTTAGGGTCATTTTTACCCTAGCGCTCCCCACCCCAAGGTCTGGAATTGAGCGGGTGCCCTTGGCACAGACGGTATTGAATCCAGCCAGGAAGAATATATGGGACACATCGTGTGGCTGTGGTTTCTTTGCACCATCCAGTCATACAGCTGGCAATTAATTTCCCCTATAAATGAAACACCTTTCATATCACTTTATCTGGAGAGCTTGAATTGACAGCAGCGGGTGTAATTTATACATACTTTTTACCCATCTGTTAGCATTCAGGCTTCAGGCTGCTTGCGTTTTTTTTTTTTTTTTTCCCTTCAATTCTCTCCCCAAATTGAAAGGATTAGGTTAGGATTAGGTGAGTGTTTTAACCAGATATTCACAAAGATGGATGGCGGTGCTTCCAGACGGCCGGTGCCCAGGGGAGGCCCTCACACGATGGTGGCCAGGTGGGGCTCAGTGATCTGGGAAATTGCCTCCACCTGAGAGCCAGCAGCCCTGCAGTCCGAGGCTGGAGCTGCAGAGGGCCTCGGGGACTCTCCGGGCCGTCCTTCATTTTACAGACGAGAAAACTGAGGTTCAGAGAAGCAAAGAGACACATGCAAGGTTGAGCAGCTGGTCAGAGGCGGAGCTGGAAGGGGGTCTGGCTGGAGAGAGTGCCAGAGGGAGGGTTGCTCCATTTTACCTGATGGAGCAGAGGGGCACGGATGAGGCCCTGGAAGTACTTGGCTGGCCAGGGTACAGTTCCTTCTGCCCCTTGGTGTCCAAGGACGTGGGCACAACCCAGCCTCAGGCTCCTGGGATACGAGAGATGAACGCCGCAGGGCCCGGCCTTGAGAGGTCAAGGGCAGAGCTCTGGCCTTCTCGATGGCCCACCTCCGCCTCTCCTGGCTATTGCAAGGTGTCTGTGATCACTGCCTCCTTCATCCCCTCCTTCTTGCCCAGCTTCAGCCCTGGAGCCATTAGCAGTGTGACTCTGTCTGGTAAGAACCAGTAAGATAGTTCTGTATTAACGCAGGGGCCTGAAGAGATTTGGCCATTAAATGTTACATTAGACCCAAGGTGTCCTGTACATGCTCCCGGTGGAGTTTTTCAGGCAGCCTTGGCTGGGGGGCCTCGGCGAGGGGGAACGTGCTGGAACTGACAACCAGGTGGAGGTGGGGGTGTGGATGCTGGGCTGTGCGCTCCCCCTGGAGCCCCGAGGACATCCTGGAGAACCGTGGAGGAAGGGCAGGCGTGTCCTTGCCTCCCGTTCAGCCCCGCGGGCCCTGCTGGCTGTGGCTGAGTGCCCAGTTTGTCCCCAGCCCAGCGGGGCAGCAGCCCAGCTCACCTCTCAGTTCCGGGCAGCCCTGATTTCGCGTCTCCTATCGTCTAGGAGCTCATCCTCCTTATTGGACCAGATGTCCTGAGTTTTAGCTCCAAAAATACACACATGGAGGTGAGGGAACAGACAGAGGAGAAGCTGTTTCCCTTTCCAGGGAGGACGTGAGACCTGCAGGGAATAATTAGTGAATAGCATTGGCTTAATCAAAATACAACTGCCTGCCTCCTACAGGGCAGGTGATTACTGTTTGAGTGGCCAGGAGGGGAGACATGGCTGTTGGCTGAAGTCAGCTAGTCTTCCTGTCATCCTAAGTACCCAGCTGCCCAAACACCTACATGACCCAGCTAAATACCCATCCACCTAACTCCCCACCCACCCAACTAGCCATCCATCTGCTTGTTCTCCTAGGATCCTGGGTAAACCGTGCAGTCTCTCTGGGCCTAAGTTTCTCTGCTGAAATGGAGATAAGAATTCTCCCCTGATCTCCTCCTGAGCTTGTTAAAGGATCTGATGGACCCGAGGACGATTCTGGCAAGTGGTGCAAAGAATACAGATATCAGACAGTGGGTATATTAACGACTGTTACCATTACTACCACGCTGCTGCTGTCTAAACCCTTCCTGACTTGAGATCTCGGCTAACTCTCCCCTCCCTTGGACCGGTGACTCTGCACATCCGCGGAAGGGAGGCTTGGGAACTTGTTTTAAAGATTTCCTCCCAGCCCTGCAGGGCGGGGCAGATCCTGGAGGAAGCTCAGCTGCCCCGCCTCCTCCCTGCACGGGCAGCTGGCTCCTCCCCCTCCCAGAACCCAGCAACGGGAGGAGGAGCAAAGCGGGGAGGGCCGCTGTAAGAGCATTAATGGCCGGGCAGGTTGGAGGGAGACCGCAGACAGATGCTGGTTGTGCTTGTGTTTTCCAACGTTAGGGCCTCAGAACCAGAAAAAAACAACAACAACAACAACAAAAAAACTGGGAGCTTTAAAACCAGGAGGCTAATTGTTCGGATGGGAAGATGTTATTTACAGTAATGGGGTAATGAGGAAGGAGGCGCAGAATGAGAAGGGTGGTTTTGGCTGGAGCGGCCCAGTCCATCCGGGGGGTTTCTGGGGGCAGCCAGGGGGCCATCCTCTTGAGTTGGGCCGTCTACCTGCGGTTACCCTGTATCTCACAAGTCACCCTCCTTTGGGGAAGGCCCACATGAAACAGAAGCAGACATCTCCTCGCCCAGGGTTTCTGGAGTGGGAGACAGATCACCTCCCCAGCCAGCATGAAACACGTGGCCCTGGCCCAGGGAGCCTTCTATTCTTTAAGGCCCAATCAGTCACCCCCTCTCAGGAAGCCCTCCTGACTTCTGCAACTCACAGGTGGTCTCTTCAGACCCCCTGGATCTCTGAGTCTGAACTGCAGAGACCCTTGACCACACAGCTTGCTGGGCTCGAGTTGGGAAAGGAGGATGAATTACACTGGGGGGCTTTAGGATAAGTGGATGGAGTTGGGGAGGAGGAGAGGGGTTAAATTCTTCAGCAGCTCAGCTGAAGGAAGAAATTGGAAAATCCAGGTAACAAGGGCTCTGTGGGGCCCCAAGCCTCTGGCCCCTCATTCATCTGCCTGCTCACTGGATCTTGCCGTAAAAAATGAAAACAGACGTTGAGAATCCACACTCAACATGCACCAAACTTGATCTTAGATCGATTCTGGCTAGTCACTTGAGAATATTAAAAAACTGCAGATCTCAGAGGGGGAAAAAAAAATCATCTTTCCTTTGAAGCAGAAAATGGTCCTTTTGCAAATTAATGGCCGGGTGGGCCAAAAGCCCCTCCTGGAAGGGAGAAGGGGGCCTGTCAATATCTCAGGAGAAGCAGAAGGGTCTGGCTGGGGTGATGGGCTCACGGGGCCAGACACTGCTGAGCCGAGCTGGACACAAACCACAGGTGCGCTGTGAGACGGCCTAGCAGTGACTCTGGGGGAGAAGGAACCCAGACAGGCTGCTTTCTGTAGACAGGGCCCACTTCCAAATGCCAGGAAACAGATTGTGCTGTGCTTCTCCGGACGTTCCTTAAGAAGTGGCTGGGCAGCCAGTAGTAGCACGGGCTGCAGGAGGGGTGGGAGCTACATTCACAGGATTGCAGGTGACTTGGAATCTTAGACTTCTCCAAGGAGCAGCTGGGCTGGGCTCTATAATCTCTCTTGTCTGCTCTATTAAGCTCTCCCTGTCGCCTGCACAGAGCCCACTACCAACCACAGAGCCGTCTCTGTCTCCTGAGGCGCTAGGTTGGTTTACACCTATCTTCCTGTCTTCTCCATGCTCCAAAATTCTACCTGGTTCCTAAGCCCCCCTGTCTCCCCAGCACACAGCCCTAAGGCACACATGGCCCAACACTGGGCTTCTTCTTGTCCCCACAGCTGTGAACTAACCAAGGGGTGAGAACCCCAGTTCTCTGTGACACCCCATGTCCCCTGTGGGACCTGGTGGATTGTGAAGCTGGGTCCCCTGTGATTTAGTGCCAGACCATGAGGCCACGCAGGGGCTGAATCTTCACCCATATCTGCCTGGACACCTCCTGGGATTTCTTTCTTCTCCTTCCTTTGCTTACAAAAGTAGAAGAAGATAAGATAGGAGTCATCCTTCTGCTTAAAGGTAGATGCACAAGGCAGACTCTGGGTTAATTAGCAAAGGTCTTCCAGCTGCACCCCTACCTTGCCCCCACCCCACCCCAGTGCCAGCACACAGAGTGGGTAGGAAGAGGAAGACGAGGGGTCAATTCCCCAATGGCTGGAGAGAGGCTGTCAAGCTCTGTCCCTCAAAACCCTCAAGAAGAGGAGCCAGCTCTCCTGCCCCAATCTGGGAGAGTGGGGAGCAGAACCCGAGCCCTCTGCACCCTCTGCTCCCTGGGGCGGGGGGTGGGGGTCATCAACACGGAGGCCCAGTCTCTTCCCACAACCACAAGCTCAGCCCCCGTTTGGGTCCAATTCATCCAGCCTTCATCTACCACGTATGCACTGCCCACCACAAGATGCCGGCAAGCTGTCAGCTCAACAAACATTCAGTGTGCATATTCTGAGAGCAGAGCCTAAAACAGATGCTAAAATCTAGAGGTTTATGTAACTGAATATAGCCCGATGACACAGTCACGTGTGTCCCTGAGAGTTTCCTTCTGATCTGTAACGCCTGACCTTGAATCCCAGCTCTGCCACTTTGGTGCTGTGTGCATGCGTGCTCAGCTGCTTCAGTCATGTCCGACTCTTTGCGACCCCGTGGACTGTAGCCTGCTGGGCTCCTCTGTCCATGGGATTCTTCAGGCAAGAATACTGGAGTGGGTTGCCATGCCCTCCTCTAGGGGATCTTCCCAACCTAGGGATCAAACCTGCGTCTCCTGAGTCTCCTGCATTGCAGGCAGATTCTTTACCCATGGAACCACGTGGGAAGCCCAATGGTAGTGTGACCTGGGACCAATTACTTAACTTCTCCCTGCCTCATCACTCCCATCTGTGAAATGAGCCACTGTGCCAATTAAATGTTAGACCTGACCTATTATACTGTCGTTTCCTGGGTTCCCGCTGGGTGTGAGAGCCTGGGTGAAATGCTGAGCCCACCGCCCTGAGCCCTGTGGTGTTTACCCTGCATGCAGGGCCCTCACAGCCCTACGGACCCCCCTGTATGGGTGGCATGGAGGAGACCAGCATCCGGGTCAGATCTGGGAACACCACGAGCAGGCAATCAGGAGCTGTTGCTTGAGGCGCTGATGAGTTCCCTGAGAAAGGCCACTGCTCGGGGAGCTGGAGGGTGTCATCTCTGAGTCCTTCTGTAGCACCGGAGTCCATTTATGGGGAGGTCACTTATGAATATTAAACTCTTTGCTCCGGGCTCCAAAGAGTCCCGCTGCCCTGCTCTACCCAAAAGTCAAGGTTACAGCCCAAATAAACAAAGCTGCCCTCCTCCAGAAGAAACACACTGTCTCACACACACACACACTCGCATTCACACCTGCAGTATCTGAGGGGGAAGCAGGAGGGGGAAGTGCAGGGGTTGGGGCAGCTGTTTCCTCACCCTGGCTCCATGGGGAGGGGTGTCCTGGCCCACAGGCTCCCCTGACTTGTCTCCCTTGCTAGTTTCTCAGACACACCAGGCTCGGCTTCCCCAAGCAAGTGGGGTCTGACTTTACAAACAAGACAGGGAGCTTCCAGGAGAGGGCGCTGTTGGAACATCCTGGGAGTGGGAGGCACCGGGCGGGCCTGCAGCGGGCACACAGGGCTGGCTGGAGCCCTGGGCTGCGCCCAGCCCCGCGGGGAGCGGGAGGGGCCCTGCGGGTCTAACTTTGGTGCACTTGCTAAAAATGCAGTAAGCCTGAGGGTGGGGCCGGGAGCCTTAGCTGCTTCCTGAGAGGCTGACTCAGATGGCCTCCGAGGCCAGACTGAGAGAAGCTGGATGGGACGCTAGGATGGCACAGCCCCCCAATCTCCCCTCACTCACACCCAAAGAGACCGAGGCCCCCAGGGCTGCTCTCAGCCCCAGTGAGTATGACGAGGGCTTGCCTCGCTCCATCCCTCCCCTGGGGACAGAAATAGAACCAGGCAGGGCTGAACAGCGGTTATCAGGAGGCTGAGTCCCCGAGGAATGTTTGGGGCCAGCTGAGGAGGCGCCTGGGGTCCGGTGGTCAGAGCTGGCATCCAGGCACGGGTGTGTAACTCTGGGGCTGTCCTCGTGCGGGACGCTGCTACCGCCAGATAGCCGGGCTGAGTTACAAGGACACAATGATTAAGGTGGCAAAGCCAAGGAGAGAGTGAGGGGACAGGGTGAGAGAGGCAGGGTGACAGACACCGGGAGACAGAGGCAGGCAGCAGGGCAGAGGGACAGAGAGACCGGCAGCAGGGGACAGACACACTGATGGGAACTCGGAAAGAAGGGAGAAAGGGGAGGGCTGAGTCGGATTCATTCTGTGTCACCCAGAGCTTCTCCCAGAAGCTGAAAGAGGATCTGCTGAAGGAGAAGAGACAATGGTGGAGAAGAGACCGTGGCAGCTACAATGCCCGGGGAGCTTTATGCGGTCTCTTGGCCTGTCACCATGTCTCCATCCTCCTCCTCCTCACGATTATTATCTACCCTTTGAGCGTCTGAGCCACGCCAGGGACCCCATGTGTGCCAGCCTTTATCCTCCTAAATCCCTACCTCAGGGCCAGTATGAACACCTCTACTTTATAGAAAGGGGAAGGGGGGCTCTGACCTGCGACTTTCTAATACCATCTTCCCCTCAGGCTTCTTCACTGCTCCAGAGAAGTTTCCAAACACGAAGGGTTTGCCTCAGCAGGAAGAGACCAAACTAGACCTGCGAGGGTCTGTCCAGGTGGGCGTGTGTGTGAGGAGGGGGCTGGGGCAGTTCAAATACCACAGCCCCCCATTCACTTCTGACCTCTCACCATCCACATGCAGGCGCTGAATAGATCAGAGAGTGTGAACCTTCTGTTCTACGTCCCAGGCCAGGCAGAGGTGGTGGCCCAGGCTGCTCCTGGCCCCTCCTTTCCCTTGTGCAGCCCCAGCCTGGAGGGGTCACCCCAGGTCTGAGTGACTGGTGCTAGCCCCCCAGGGTCCTCACCTTGGGGTGCTCCCCTGGGAGCATGGGGACAAGGAGCTAGTTAGAACTGGAAAGAGAAAATCTCTTGTCCCTACTCCCCAGTGAGGCTGTGGGTCTCACCACCACCAGGCTGTGTGGGGGAGGGCAGGAAAGCCTTGGGCTGCTGATCCACAGGGTCGGGCCTGAGTCCCAGCTCTGCCACTCAGCAGCTGTGTACCTTCAGTGAAAGGTCCTTAACCTCTATGTGACAGCTTCACCGCCTGTGAAATGGTCCCGGCGTCCGGGGTGGACGATCAGATGAGAGTCCATGTGATGCACTCGGTCCTGGCACACAGCAAAGACTTGGCAAATATCTGCTGACATCTCTTTAATCATGAGCATCATTGCTTTGGCCTCTCACACCTCCTCTCTCCCTACTCCTTAGCCCCATCCCCTCTCCCTCAAACTGTCAAGCCTGTTTTCAGAGGGTCTCCAGGCGCTGTGCCTCTGCTATGCTTGGAGCCACTCATGGGAAGGCGGTGAGGAAGAGGGGGCCAAATTAATTCAGTTCAACATTCCTGAGTGGTTTCCCTACAGAACCCTGTGACCAGCACCAGGCATGTTGCTGCTGCTGCTAAGTCACTTCAGTCGTGTCCGACTCTGTGCGACCCCATAGACAGCAGCCCACCAGGCTCCCCCGTCCCTGGGATTCACCAGGCAAGAACACTGGAGTGGGTTGCCATTTCCTTCTCTAGTGCATGAAAGTGAAAAGTGAAAGTGAAGTTGCTCAGTCATTTCCGACTCTTAGCGACCCCATGGACTGCAGCCTACCAGGCTCCTCCGTCCATGGGATTTTCCAGGCAAGAGTACTGGAGTGGGGTGCCATTGCCTTCTCCGACCAGGCATGTTAGACTTTCTTTTCCCCTCAAGGAGCTTCTACCAAATAGGATGGTGCGTATATGAGTAACTTTCACTCATTCACTCATTCATTCACCACTAAGCTTTCCTTCACGATCATCAGTGATCCAGCAGGGTGTGATCAGTTGCAGGAGTGAGGAAACAAGAGTAGAATTCTGCCCTGGCACGAGAAGTGGAGTAAAATAAAAGATTCAGTCTCATAAAGGGAGGGTCCCATTCTTGGGAGGCTAATGTCACATCATGGGGGTGCCTGTGTAGCCACTGCCAAAGGGATCCGGAGCTTAGGAGCCAATCAGCAGACACACGGAACCTGAGTTACACAACCTGGTGTTGTCACAGAGAGGATTCACCCTCACCTTCATGGTCAAGATTTATGAAAAGCCTTGTGTGCCTTTTTCATGGCATTGCTCAACAGCCCTGGGAGGCAGCCAGGTTGGGGCTGAGTGTCCCCAGCTGTTGCTATGGACACTGCACAGGGAGTGACACAACTCACTCACAGTCCCCGGCACTGACTGTCAGAGCCAGACTGAGACCCTGGCCTCCCTTGGGTCTAGGACTCCATTTAGGCCCCATTGTCCCCACCTAGGCCTTCTTCTCCAGGAGCTGGATGTGGGGTGACTGCTTCCGTTTACCTCCCTGGGGAGCTCATCCCCCATCCTCAGGGGGCCCCTGAGCAGCCCCAGTAGCCCCAGTACATCCTTGGCCCCTGGAAAGAGCAGAACCCTCTGTGAAGCTCAGCTGCAGTGCCTGGGGTTCCCAGGGGCCCCGGGGGCGGGTGATGGTATCTACACCCTCCGTCCCTTTGGCATTTGACCTTCTCTTCTGATTTGCATCTACCCCAAGTGAGGTCCGGAGAAGGCAATGGCACCCCACTCCAGTACTCTTGCCTGGAAAATCCCATGGATGGAGGAGCCTGGTGGGCTGCGGTCCATGGGGTCGCTGGGAGTCCGATGTGACTGAGAGACTTCACTTTCACTTTTCACTTTCATGCACTGGAGAAGGAAATGGCAACCCACTTCAGTGTTCTTGCCTGGAGAATCCCAGGGACGGGGGAGCCTGGTGGGCTGCCGTCTATGGGGTCGCATGGAGTCGGACACGACTGAAGTGACTTAGCATAGCAAGTGAGGTCTGGGGCAGTGCTCCCAACCTTGTTGACTGTCTTGTCTTTTCTGGGGGCCTCATCAGGTCCTCAGCCCCTCGTCCCACCCCCGGCCACGCGCTCCGCACAGGCTGACTGCACCCCCCTCACCTCCCGCCACAGGCAGCTCCAGGTCCCCCCAGGATCCCGGGGCCCCCCGCCCCCATCCTGCTGACAGGAACGTGTCTTCTGGGCCCACAGGTGGGGCCCTCAGCGCATCCCACATTAGAACCCGCTGGAGCTGTGAGGCGGCCAAAGGGCCAGTTGTGTAGAACCTGGAATGGTCGGTAGGGAACTTCCGGGCTCTGTGGCATCACCAAGCATCCGCTTCCTGCCTCAGACTCGGGGGAACGAACCAGAGTCTTCTCACAGAGGCCTCGAGGCAGTGATGATGGCGGGAGCCTGAGGCTTGGGCAGGTCTCAGGGACCTTTAATTTCTCCTCTGGGAGGTCCCAGGCCCGTCTGTGGAGAATGGGGTGAGGCACCCCCCACCCCCCCGCCACCTCCCTGAAGCCTCTCAGACCAGGGCAGCCCCCTCCACGGCTGAGGCCCCGGCTCGGCCCACCTGCCACCCTCCCCAACCCCCGCAGTTGTCTCTTCAGGAAGGTTTTCTTCTTTCCCCAACGCTGCTCTCTGCCCCCTCAGGGGGGTGTCTGGCTGACAGGCATTCGCTGGCTGGCGGGGTCGGGAGGGGCAGCCGTCCCCATGCCCCTCCTCTTCCGCGTGGGCTCTGGGAACAGGCCGTGGCCCCCAGCCGAGCTCCAGCATCTGCCTCGAATGGCTCTGACCGCCTTCAAGGGCATTGCCAGGAATAGATGCGGCCACCCCGCCGCCCGCGTGGGCCTGGCAGCCTCAGCCTGCCCTTTCTCCAGCCTTTCTGTGCACTTCCCAAGGAGCGTCCAGCCCCGACGTGCAGGTGAAAGCCCTGTGGGACGCCACCGTGTGCTGGCTTCTTCAGAATGTGCAGAGCCGTATCCCTAGACAGCCCAGCACACGCTGCCTGGCCACCTCTCAGCCACCAAGCTGCAGCCCCCGGCCCCAGCCGGTCACCTAGCAGGTCTGTCAAAGCAGGAGCCCTTATTGATGGAGCTGTACCCCTTGGATTCATGGCCCAGAAACCAAGTCAGAGAGATGAGGTGCTTGCTCAGTCACAGCTGGCCACCAACCACAGTGCCTCACCTTATTCTAGTCAGGAGCCCTAGGCGTCTGCAGGAAAGGTAATACTCTGAGGCCGGAAGAGGGCAAGGCGCCGGGGAGAACAGGGCACCTGAACCCCTCTGGGCAGGTGGTGTTCAGGTCATGAGAGAGGAGGTGGGACTTGGTCCCAGGATGCAGGGATGAACGGATTACCTCTGATCACCACAGAGTGGAACAATGAGGCCTGGGACGTGAGGGACAAGGAAAAAGGAGAGGGTGGGCTCTGACTATGTGGAACCCACGGAAAGAGATGTCAAGGCACTGGGAACTCAATCTTGATTCTGCTATGAGGGTGCCAGCGTGACTCCAGCAGGTGGAAGAGATTCTGCCACCAGCCACGGCTGCGCAGGGTTTACAAAGTGGCTCCTTGACACCGTGGGGCAGGCCCTGTTCTAGGATCCAGAAAGAGCAGAGAGAACAAGGTTCCTGCTCCCATGAAGCACATGGAGAGAGGTCACGCAGGTCAGGACAGGACAGGTTGGGTGGAGACCGACACAGTGAAGCAGAGGAACAGGGAGAGGATGCTGGTCCTGGGGCCAGGGCACAGCTGTTTTATACTGAATGGCCAGGGAAGGCCTCTCTGGCAAGGCGACATGTGAGAAGATGCCTGGAGGAAATGAGGGAAAGAACCAAGTAATCGGGTGGGAAAAAGAGTGTTCCAGGCAGCAGGCAGAGCAAGTGCAAAGGCCCTGAGGCGGGGGTGTGCTGGGCCGGCTAGGGGAAGAGCTGTCTACAATCACAGGAGTGTCTCAGCTCACTACCCCAAGATCAAGCTTCCTCAAACAGAGCCCCTCCTGCCTTCACGCTCCCATCTTTCCCCCTCCCCCAGGCCGGAGAGCATCTTTGCCGAAGGGTGATCCAAAGATGGAATTTGGAATCTGGGCACAGCCAGGAAGGGGAAAAAAAACAAGACTCTGAATTCTTAACCTCAAGGTGTGTCCCTTATTTAGTGTGAGGCTCTTTTCTCTGCCCACTGCTCCTTCGTCCGTGTGCAGGACTCTGTGCCTATCCCCTGGGAGGACAGAAGGGGAGCTGAAGTCCCCGAGTGTGGAGGGAGTCTTGGGGAGGAGGGCCCCAAGGAATGTAAGCCTTCGGAGTGGCCAGGCTTGGGGCAAGAGAGGAGCAAAGGCTTAGGGGGTGGATGACTCTGTGTGTGTATGTCTGTGTGTCAGGAGTAAGGGGAAGCCAAGAGGCCCCATGGCGGCTGGAAAACGATTCCCCTGTAAGAAAGGGGAGGGCGCGGTGATGTTCCATGATGTTCTAGAAGGTCCTCTTCCCTTCTCTGTTAGGGCTGTGTTGGCTCTCGCTCCCTCCTGTGCCTGTGTCTGTGTCTCTGAGTGAGTCTGTGAGTCTGCATGCATGTCTGTGAGATGTCTCTCTCTCTCACTGTCTCTTTCTGGTTCTCTCCCGTCCCGTCTCCGAGCCGCCTGCAGCCTCTCAGTCTCCCCGCAGTGCCTCTTTCTCTGTCTGGCTGGCTCTGTCTCTCTTGGTCTCCATCTCTCTCTCTCCCTCCCTCTCTTCTCCCGCCCCCTTCTCCTCTTTCTCTCAGAACAGGAAGAGGCCTGCAAAAGAACTGCGATTTCCCTCCCGCCTGCCTCCCCACCCCCTTTCCCTCCCCAGGTTTTTTCTCTGCTCCTTATTCAAGGCAGATAAAGTGCACACAGCTGCTCCCAGCTGAAACGGGCCTTAATTGCACCCCCGTTGCCATGGCGATCCCTGATGATCTCCGTGGCTGGAATGTTGCCCTCCGATCTTCCTGCTGGGGCCTCCGGGCTCCGCAGCCTTGCTGGCCCCGGAGCTGCCCCCACGCGGCACCCTGGCAGGGCAGCGAGGTGGCCCCGAGCACCTTCCCCCTCCCCCACCTTGGTCTTGGTCACTCCTAGGGACATTCTGGGGTCCAGAGCAATAATGCACATGCTCCTGGCCAGGGACAAAGCATTCCTCTGTCACTACCTAGGCACTGGTTTTAGGGGTAGGAGGGACCCAGGTCAGAGTGCTGCGCTCTGAGCTTCACTCCCCACCTGTGGACCTGCCACAGCCACACCCAGGGTGAGCACAGGAGTTGTCAACACTAAGCAGCCTTTTCACTGCAGTTCCCATCTGAATAGCCCCTGGCACATGGGGGTGGTGGGCACTGCAGGGAGGTGGACCCAAAGACCCCTCCTATGGTGGCACAGTTCTGCAGAGGGACAGGTGCGGAATCAGGCTGACCGAGCCCCGCTGTGGAAGACAGGGGTGGGGGAGAGTGGTGCCTACAGTGGGCACTTCAGAGGGAGAGGGACACCCCAGAAGGATGTGCCTTCTGGTGCCTGAGGGCTGCCCTACAGTCCACCACCTATACGGGGTGGTGGGGTGTGTACACGTGTGTTGTGTGCTTGTGTGCTGTGTTTGCACATGTGTGTGCTTGAGTGCTTTGTGTGCACACACGTTGAGTGCATGCATGTTGTGTGTGTACACACACACGTGCTGTATGCACACATGTTGGGTGCATGCATGTTGTGTGTGCACATGTGCTGTATGTGCACACATGTGTATGCATGTGTGTGTGGCCTCATCCACATGTCTGCTATACACTCCCCTCCACAGGACCCTCCCTTGGCATCCAAGCTGGGCCACACTAGACTGTGTGTTCACAGCTCAGCGGCTCCTGACAGGGGTCTCGGGGAGGGCAGCGTAACTAACGCCCCAGTCAGGACACCCCGAGGAGCCAGCAGATGCGAAGCGGGATGGCTCTGACCAGTCCCGGGGGCCCGCCACTGGCCCTGGTCCTCTGCCATCACCACTCTGTCCTCTGAGTACCAACCCCAGCTCTAGTCTCGTGAGACCTACAACAAAGTGGGATTTCTGAACCCTTGGCAAACCTGGAGGTGGGGGTGTCCCAGCACTTTCTGTCTGAGGCCTCCTCTGGCCAGGCAGGTAGGTGGGCCAGGCCCCTCCCTCTGGTCTGGGTCAGAGCCCTGGACTCTGCCTGGACACTGCTGGCCCCTTCCCTGGGTGGCATGTACGACCTGCTCGCCGACCAGTGGGTGAGCTCAGGGGAACAGCAGCCAAGGTCCCCGGCATGGAGCATCTTTGGTGGCCCTGCTCTCTTCCAGCGATGGTGACAATGGAACGCACTCCACCCTTAGCCCCGCTGGGGGTATAATAACAGTAATCATAGCAGTGGGAGTAGCAACAGCTACTGCTTATTAAGTGGTGGCCACGTGTGAGGGACCGTGGGTAGACCTGCACGCTCACCATGGCCAGTCCTTGAGGCCAGGACTGTGAATGTCACACAAATGGGAAACGCGTCACCTGCCTAGCCAAGGCCACTGCGCTCTCGATGGCCATGTGTGTGGGACCCTGAGATGGACCCAGAGACATCTGTCCCACCCCAGCCTTTGGTGAGCAGCTTACCCAGGGTCTGGGAGGCTCCTAGGCCCAACACCTCCTGCCTGCAGTGAGACAACGTGCGGGTTGTGTTGGAAGCAACAGGAAGGCTTTCTGCATGATTCTCTGTCAGCGACGCCCCCACCATCCAAGCGCCCGCCCCACCGTTAACCTCAAGTCCACTGGATGCTGCTCTTGGATTATCCTCTCTCTCTCTCGGACCCCACGCTAGGAGGTTTTCCATTAATACTTGCTTTCAAACTGTGGTGCTGGAGAAGACTCTTGAGAGTCCCTTGGACATCAAACCATCTAAAGGAAATTAACACTGAATATTCATTGGAAGGACTGATGCTGAAGCTGAAGCTCCAATACTTTGGCCACCTGATGTGAAGAGCCGACTCATTGGAAAAAGACCCTGATTCTGGGAAAGATTAAAGGCAGGAGGAGAAGAGAGCGACAAAGGATGAAATGGTTGGATGGATTCACTGATTAAATGGACATGAACTTAGGCAAACTCCAAGAGGTGGTGAGGGATAGGGAGGCCTGGCGTGCTACAGTCCATGGGGTCACAGAAAGTCAGACACAACTTAGTGACTGGAAAATAGCAACAACAACAAAGTAAGTGAAGGCATGAAAGACCTTTGGGGCCTCAACCTGAACTTCCCTTATCTCACTCCTGCAATGACTACAGAATTCATCTCCTCTCTTTCTGTACACCTGAGACCCCAATACAGTCCCAAGCCAGGTCCTCACTGCCTCCCATCCCCTCGTAGTCCCCACAGCCTGAGTGAGCCTGAGACAGGGCTGGCAAGGCCGGTCTGCTCAAGTCCCCTGTAGCCTGCAGGACCATGCTGCCTCCAGGTCAGTCCAGGTCCTCCGGAGGAGACCGGGCCCCTGCCTCCCCTCGAATACTCCTCCTGCTTCCTCACCATGGTTCCTACACCTGGCCGTTGACCTCAAGGCTTCCTCTGCCTGGACCGCCCTTCCTCTTTTGTTCTGACTATGGAAATAATATTCCTTTTTGGTCTCACTTAGTCGCCAGCACCTCCTACCGCATTTGTTTTACTAAACTGACCACCTTAATGCCATGTGCTATTGCTATAGGCTGAATGAACAGATGAACATCGAGGGGCATCCAGAGAAGACAGGCCACACATCTGGTGTCTTCTCTAGCTCTCAGCTCAGTACTAAGATTCTAACTAAGCCCCAGTCAGCCCTTGGAGCTGTAGGAGGGGATTCCAGGTGGAGGTGGCATGCCCTGCTTTCTGGAGGAGAACCAGTCCCTGCCAGAACCCTTTGCTTGGTCTGGAGGTGCTGTCCAGACTCTAAGGACAAAGGGCTGACATGTGAACTGGGGAAGATGTGGAGGGAGAGGTCATTTCCGATGGAGGGACCCTTGGGGCGACGGCATGGAGGTGAGACAGTGTAGGGTGATTGACAGGGAGCAGGTCGGCCATTGGAGGGCCATCAGGCTGAGGGTAGGACCACCAACGCTCCAAAGCACTGGTTGCCACCGGATGGACGGCAGCCTGGGAACGGGGGTGGCCGCTCAAAGAAAATGCCTGGAGGAGCCTGTGCCTCATTTTTCCTCCTGATGATAAATAAGGCAAAATAGAGAAGCTCATTTCTCTAGAAGGAATCGCAGACTCCTCAAAGATAGGGCCCAGTTTTCTCCCCCTCCTGTCTTTCTGTCACCCCATCTGCTCTCAGTCAGGCTGACCTTGGGCCTTGCCTGCAGCTGGACGGGGAGACCTTGGAAGGCTGCTGTCCAATGAGCTTACATCGTGCCTCCACCCTACCCCAGGCTTTCCTCTCCATTCATCTGTCTTTCTAGCCAAAAACCAATTTCCTTGCCTCCAGACAAACCAATCACATTAGGAAAGGGATGGTTGTAATTCACACGAAAACAACACAAAACAAAACAGAAAGCAGAAACAACTTTGCAAAGATCTGTCCCCTAGGATGCAAAAAAAAAAAAAAATCCAAAAGTAAATGAAAGCAGCTTCTCACTGTGAAAGATGCTGGCAGGTGCCAGAAGCCTGACCACACCTGGACACGGCACTGGGAGGCAGGTGGAGTGACTGTTCTGCAGGAGACCCCGGGACCCTGGAGGCTCACTCTATTCGAATGGTCCCAGGCAGACCACCTGACTCCCCAGTGATCCCTTCCTGGTTGGACAAGATACCGCAGCTCTTTGCAGGTCTCCTTCCTGCACCCTTAGCACCTGTCTCAGGGCAGCGAGCCCCTCACATCTCACCAGGCTCACAAAACAGGTTTTGGATGTGCTAAGGACCTTAAGGAGGAAAGCAGCCATCAGTTAACTCACAGCCGTCGACCCCCTCCCTTGCTGTGGCCACGGTGGAAGGACACGGGCACCCATCCCTGCAGGGCCAGCGTCCCTTCCCACCCCTTCTGGCGAGAGCATTCTCCAGGGCTGCTCAGGGTTTGCATTGCTAAGTGGTACTTTGGGAGAAAAATATCTACATTCGTATATATTTCTCTGCCTCTCCACTCAAAATCTCTGGGCTTTTAAATATGAGAGCCTTTTATTTCCTTAAAACAGCAGCTGCTTTCATTTAGTTTGATGGATTTAAAGCCTTTAGAGGCGGGAGGAGCGGACGGGAGGTGGTGGATTTCTCAGGCTACCTGCTTACACCCTCCAAAGGATGACATGTACCTGGTGCACAGGATACGGGAGCTGGGCAAAAACACATCCTCCCTTCTTCATCTTAAGACTTAGGATTTATATGTTCTGAGTGTCCTGGTGAGTGAGATTCCCCCTTTTAAAAGTTTCTCTCCCCAGTCTTCTCCCTTCCCCCCTCCTCGGTTCCAAGACTTTTTCATGGATTTCCCCTTGCCGTTCACCCTGGTGTTTCCTTATCCTCCTGGGAAAACACGGCCAGGCGCTGGGGCCACAACTAGGCTCTCCTCAGTGCCACTCTCCTGGCAGGAAGAAAAAAGCCTGGGGTGGGGGCTCCCCAAGGGCTGAGAACCCTTCCCTTCCAAGCCTTGGAATCTGAGGAACGAGGGCTGGAGCTCTGAGCCCAGAGCTGCTGCTGCTTCTGCCCCAGTCTCATGACTCGTCTGCGGGTGGGGTCTCAGAACTGGCAGCTATATAATGAGGCGGGGGACAGACGGTGATCCTTGTGCAGACCTCCTACTTGAGAGACATGGCATCGCAGGTCCCAGGGTCATGGGTCTTCCTTGGAGAAGTGGCTGATCATAAACTCAGCTGGGAAAGGCTGCCCACCTCCCCCACGGCTCTGTGGGGAGGCCTCCCTTGACCCCACAGAGAGCTGGAAGGTTCTCCACCCTTGGCTCTTGTGACTTCCTCCCTCCCTTTCAGTCTATCTCCCCCTCCAGACCGGAAGCTCCCCGAGGGCTGAGCATCTTCTTTCCTCTTGTATCTCCAGCGCCACGAATTGCAACGAGAGAGTCCTGTGGCTGATTCTGAGCCCCGAGGCTTCTGCTCGCAAGGACTCTGGAGTGTCTGGAGCTCCCCTCAGCACCCGTGGTGGAGGGGACCCCGGGCCTCCAGCCTGCTTGAGGTCCAGCACTGTCCCCTTCGGCTACCCACCTTCCCCGAGGCTTGTCTGGACTCAAGTTCTTCTCCAGGCAGCTATCTCGGTCTTCCTCTTCCCTCCTGAGGCCCTGTCTCCATCTCTACATCCTGACACCCTCCATCATGGTTCTCAGGAAGAACTCGAGGAGCGGGCTGGATGAGGGTGGGCCTGGCCCGTTCAGGTCTTGTTTCTGACTTCCACTCACCCTGGCCAGCACTTCCTCCATCTCACTCCTCGTCATCCTGGCCGGTCAGCCCAGGCCTCTTCACCTTCTTCCACAAACACTCCTAGCAGGTGGTGGTTTGTTGAAGACACAGGCTGGCTTCCTCCAGCCTCAGTTCCGCCCTCCCTGGATGGACCAAGGACGGGTGAGGCTGGGCCTCTCCATGCAGGGCCCTGGGTTAGCATTCTGCTAGTCCTGCCCTGGACGCCACCTCTGCACTCTGACAGCACATGGGGTTGCCAAGGAAACCTTTTCCAAGGGCTCAGGGCCACCTGGCTCCTTGACGAATTTGAAGATAGGACTGTATCTTGCCAAAGGGCTTCCGCTGCCCTCTTTGGATTGGATCCTCCTGGGTCAAAGGTGGGGAGGGAGGGTCTTCTTAGCCCCCATTTACAGGTGGGGAAGCTGAGGCCTGGGTGGTCAGGTGACATAGTTGGGAGGAGCAGAACCAGGACGGTGCCCTCCTGTGGATGCTCACTCAGGGGCCTGTTCCTGATGAACCACAGTGATGCCTGGGTGAGGGGCGGAGACTCACACTTCCTCTCTTAGCTGCCCATCCAGTGATCTCTTCCACCAGGCAAGGGGCAGGGCCTGCGACCCAGCCTGGGGATTCTCCTTCTATTCCAGGGCTCCATGTTCTGGGATCCAGACTCCACCCCACTTCTCTACTCCTTTGCTCATCCTTGGATGTGACCCATCCTCAGAGGCCTGCAGAGTGAACCTGGCTCATGGGGCTCCCTCTCAGAGGCCTTCTGTCATTGGCCCTTCCTGGGAGCGTCTCTCCTGGGGTGGCATCTCTCCTGAGAGAGCTTCTGAGACCTGCCCCCACCCCAAAGGTACAGTGTGAATGTCACGAGGTTGGCTCTTACTAGATGCTGCAGAAGCCAGGCTGTCTCCTGGGCACTGGGAGGGCCTCTGGGTATTTGTGGCTTTCCTTGAGGGGCAGAGGAACTGGATCTATGTGACTGCTGTCACCTCTATAGCCTGCTTGGTGCTGCCTCCAGCAGATGGCCCACGGTGGCCCCGCTGTGCACCCTGGACCACTGTTGAATCTGCCGGTCTTCCTCCTGAGGGCTGTCCCCTCCCGGAAGCCTCCTCCAGGGGTGCCCTGAGACCTATGGCCAAGAGTCCTGTTAGCTCTCTGGGTGTGATCAGAGCTTGGAGAGGGGAGGGGGAGGAGGCTTCGCCAACCCACCTCCCAGGCAGCTGCTGAGCAAATCCAGGGAGTTAATAGGAGCCACACAAAGCCCTTGATTTGCTCCAGAGATCAAGGGTCAGCCTGAATAACTCATTAATTAACCGAGCAAGGCTTCCTGCTATCGACAAGGTCTGGGAGCTCGGCCTGGGAGCAGACCTCACATCCTGCAGCCAGAAGACCATTCCCAGCTCCCCTCCCCCTCCTTTCTTTCTTCCAACTCAGCACCTGCAGACCTGAGAGATGCCAAGAAGGCCATTCCACCCTCTGACCTCAGCTTTCCAAGGCTCTGGCCTGGCAGGGTTATGAATTTTGATCTTTCAGCTTTTAGGCTTGACCCATGAGCTGTCTTCCTGCTTCCTTCCCTGACCACCCTGCTCAGCCCTCACGGGCATCATAGATGCTCCAAGGATCCAGGCACACACGGGCACCCACACAACCTTCCAACGCTGCTCTTGGATGTCTATCACCAGGGAGAGGACATGACGAGCTGATTCACACTGAGGCTGTGGGCTGACGGTGTTGGGAGAGTGCGTGGGTGGTAATTTCATTGAAACGAAGTTCACGCTTTGACTTGAATGGTGTAAGCTCTAATGGTGGGATTTCAGCAACAGGGAAGGCTAGGCGGCAGAATCCTTTTGGTCTGGAGTTCTTCCCAATGACCACTAGGATCATGGAGTAGGGGTGGCCTCTTTCCGTGCCTATGGCCGAGTCTGCTCTATCCTAGGCAGCTTTTCCTCCCATTAGGGTACAGCTTCTTAGCCACAGATGTGAATATCTAAGCATCTGCTTTGGCTACCTCCACACCCACCCCTGGCAGCACCTCTGAGTTTTCCAAGTGCATGTTCACACTCCCACATCTGTGAGTGTTCCTTGCCCTTAAAAGGAGGCACCCACAGAGGAGACTTCCCCATGGAGGAGACTGGCCACCCAAGTGTTGCTGGAGGGAGGACCCTCTCATCTCCCAGGGGCTCACATGAAGGGAGCACCACAGGACTTGGTTTGGACAGGGCTCTCCCGGCATGGATGGAGAAGGCAATGGCACCCCACTCCAGTACTCTTGCCTGGAAAATCCCATGGACAGAGGAGCCTGGTAGGCTGCAGTCCATGGGGTTGCAAAGAGTCGGACACGACTAAGCAACTTCACTTTCACTTTGCACCTTCATGTGTTGGAGAAGGAAATGGCAACCCACTCCAGTGTTCTTGCCTAGAGAATCCCAGGGACGGCAGAGCCTGGTGGGCTGCCGTCTATGGGGTCGCACAGAGCCAGACACGACTGAAGCGACTTAGCAGCAGCAGCAGCAGCTCCCGGCATGGATACAGCTTTCTTCAGCCTGCTATTTCTGGAGACCAAGACAGGGGAGACCTTGATGCAGTTTGCAGCACCTGTTATTCCTTGCAGAGCTTGGCTCTGCCGACTGACATTTGCACAGCCCGCTGCTGCTCGTAGAGTCAGCCGTTTCTGGAAGGTCTTGTCGCTGGCTCTAGAGCCCGTTGCTGTTTGTAGAGTCTGTGGTTAGCAGAACCAGGCCTTACAGGCCGAGCTCATTACTAGCCACAAAGCTGGCTTCCACTTGTAAAGTTTCTTGGAGTTTGTGTAGCCTGATATTGCTTGCAAAGCTCATGAGAATCTGCAGAACTGAGAGCAGATTGTAGAGCCTGTGGTCTGCAGAGTTAGTCCTTGCTGGCAGAGTTCTTCACCCACTTTCGAACCAGGTACTGTCCTTAGGATCTATTGTCTTTAGCAGACGCTGGCTTTGTAAGCTGAGTTCATCAGGAGCTACAAAGCTTACTGCTGTCTGCAGAGCTTGCTCTACCTGCAGAAACATCATTGCTTGCAAAGCTTCTCTTGGTCAGAGAACCTGGGGTTACTGGCAAGTCTGACATCGCTTACAGGGTTCACCACTGATAATAGAGCTTGGGACACATTTTGATTCTATTTCCTATGCCTGGATTATCCACCTTGTGGTGAATTTTTAATGATGAGTGTCCATAGCCTCAGGTTTTAAAGTGTTTTCTTGTACTTGTGGCTTTCGGATTCTCTCCAACACGCCTGGTGTATTTCAGATTCTTTCCAAGACGCCTGGCATGCAGAGACCCCACATCACTCCCTCTGGTCTCCATGTATCCCATGATCTTGGCTCAATGACCAGAGTCAGTTTCCTCTCTAAAGCCAACATGCTCTGAGTTTTCTCCCTCTCAGAGCTAACAGTCTGTATGATCAACTCTTCCATCTTTGCTCAGAGCTCATGAACTTCCAGGCAGGTGCCTGCGTTCTCATCATTATTGGCTCAGTAAGATCTGATGTCCTTTAGCCTATGTGCTGTCCTTAGCATAAAGACCCAATGCTTTTGTATTCACAGATGTTTATAGAATTCATGTGAAGCAGTGGTAAGGAATCCACCTGCCAATGCAGGAGAGGCAAGAGATGCAGGTTTGATCCCTGAGTCAGAAAGATCCCCTGGAGATGGCAATGGCAACCTACTCCAGTATTCTTGCCTGGAAAATTTCATGGACAGGGAAGCGTTATAGGCTACGGTCCACGGGATCACATAGAATTGGACATGACTGAGCGACTGAGCACACAGCACACACACAAAGAATTCATGGATGTGACATCCTGGCAATGAAAGAGTGAGGACTGGACAGAAGCTGGGTGTCTGTGTCACATATGAGGCCAATTCCAGGCCCTGGGGGAAAGCCGTGTGAATTTGGCCTCAGAAACTGGAAGGATAACTCATGATTACGTTCATCAGAGCTGCCTTATGGGCCTCTGTGACCCTCTGGGACTGAGGGGGGAGTGGTTGTTGGCGCTCCTCGAGCAAGGCTGTCCTTGGCTGCAGCTGTTGTTCAGTTGCTAAGTTGAGTCCAGCTCTTTGCAACCCCTTGAACTGCAGCACGCCTCCACTATCCTGGAGTTTGCTCAAACTCATGTCCATTGAGTCGGCGATGCCATCCAAACATCTCATCCTCTGCCACCCCCTTCTCCTTCTGCCTTCAATCTTTCCCAGCATCAGGGTTTTTTTTTCCCAGTGAGTCAGCTCTTCACATCAGGTGGCCAAAGTATTGGAGTTTCAGCTTCAGCATCAGTCCTTCCAATGAATATTCAGGGTTGATTTCCTTTAGGATTGACTGGTTTGATCTCCTTGCTGTCCAAGGGCCTCTCAAGAGTCTTCTCCAGTACCACAATTCGAAAGCATCATTTCTTCAGTGCTCAGCCTTCATTATGGCCCAACTCTCACATCCGTATGTGACTACAGGAAAAACCATAGCTTTGACTATATGGACCTTTATAAGCATAGTGATGTCTCTGCTTTTTAATATGCTATGTTTGGCTGCAGCTGGCATGCCTCAATCAGTCCTGGTCACCCATGGACACATTCAATCCGTAAAACCATACCAACTTAGGGCCCCTGTGCTGAACTGAGTGTTTTTGTTTTTTATTTATTTTTGGCTGTGCTAGGTCTCTGTTGCTGTGTGCCAGCTTTCTCCAGTTGTGGCAAGTGGGGGCAGTGTATGGACTTCTCACAGCAGGGGCTTCTCTTGTTGCGGAGCATGGGCTCTGGGTGCACAGGCTTCAGTAGTCATGGCACCCGGGCTTGGTTGCTCCACAGCATATGAAATCTTCCCAGACCATATGTCTAACCCATGCCCCCTGCATTGGCAGGCAGATTCTTATCCACTGTACCACCAGGGAAGTCCTGGGCTGAGTGTTTTTTATGGGGACATAGTCTTTTAAACACATATGTCCTCGGAAGACAGAGTTTGGAGGCGTGATTTGTCATATGGAGGGACTTTTCAGAAAACTGGAAGGAAGATCAAATAGCAATTTCCAGTTTCTTCTTACTGAAACCTAGCAGTTTACTTTGTAAATGATATAGGCAGCAGTGAGCAAGGGTGATGGAGTACAAGGAACCGACCCCGATGTCACCAGCATTTCTTCAGGAATTTTCCTCAGTATCACCACTGCCCAGGACTTGCTACGGCTGAACATAGTGGGTCCAGCTAGAGACCTTAACACCAAGGGTTTCTGTTCTTAGGAAATCTGTGCCACCAAAAGTCAAGTCAGAAGGTGGTCACTCCTTTTACATAAAGTGAAAGTGCAGTCGCTCAGTCGTGTCCGACTCTCTGCGACCCCATGGACTACAGCCTACGAGGTACTCCATCCATGGAATTTTCCAGGCAAGAATACAGGAGTGGGTTACCATTTCCTTCTCTGGGGGATCTTCCCGACCCAGGGTTCAAAACCGGGTCTCCCGCATTGCAAACAGACGATTTTACCATCTGAGCCACCAGGGAAGCTCATAAGGAATTTGTGAAATAACTCCTGGATACATTTGAAACAACACACTCCTTTCCATAGCCCAGCTATATACATCCATCTCTTAGGCTGTGATGGGTTCCCTACCAGCTCTCAGTTCTGCCCCAGAGACCCCAGGAGGCTGCCACTGAGGACCTCACTGGACCAACGACCCTCAGTGATGAGGTCTGGACCTTCTGACCAGCTCTGCCTCTCTACCTTGGGACGGCCAGAGGTTCCATTTATAGAGCGAATCCACAATCCACGGATGGGGCTTAAGCAAACTCTTTGCCTTACTTAAAGCTCCATTTTTTCTGTCCTTTGTTCTTAGAAGAAAATGAGCTCTAGATACGGTGCACTGTTGGCTTTGTCCACAAGGCCCGAGGCAAGCGCTGCTCAGGAGATAATTCAGAGTGCTAATGGCATACAGATGCATGCTAATTCATGGGCGCACACACAAATTAGGCTGCAATTATCACAGGAACTATTCGCTAATGCTGGTTACCATTCGAACCATTACTCAGCATTGGTTACTGCGGACGGCTGGTCAGTATGACTCAGCAGGAGGCTTGCCTCTTAGGCAGGCTCAGAAACTAATGGAAACTTGAGTCAACGTCAAGTAACAGGCTCTCGCTGCTTCCACGTGGGAAGTGGGCCTCCCAAGGCTGACTGTGGGAACGGAACAAGCCTGCTGGAAAGTGACACTCCGATCTCATCGGGGGAAGGAAAAGCCGGTGACAAATACCACACAATACACTGTGGAGTGCTTGTGGAAGGCCAAGGGGTAATGCAGAGGTATGTACGTTTGTGGATAGCTCATTCCTGGCTGTCTCCTGTGTGCTGGGAAAGTGTGAGACTTGGAGGATGAGACGTAGGCTAATAAGTGACTTGTGGAACAAGAGCCACCCACAGAAGCAGCCAGTTAACCCACAGGCGTGGGGGCTGATTCACTGTTGAGTCCTGGAGGGATTCACCGGGGTCCCCTGGAGAAGGCGGGGCTTGAGCTTTAGAGTCAAGGATGGGACCGATTTTAGCGGAGGCGGGAGGAAGGTGGTCAGAACGCCTGCCAGGCCGTGTGGTCGTACATCAGAAAGGCCACCGAGACACAGTGGGAGCCTCTGCTCCGCCAGAGGTTGCCATTACCACCTTGTCTTGAGGGTTCCACCAGAGGAGGCATGTGCGTGCGTGCTAAGTTGCTTCAGTCATGTCTGACCCTTTGCAGTCCCATGGACCTGCCAGGCTCCTCTGTCCGTGGGATTCTCCAGGCAAGAACACTGGAGTGGGTTGCCATTTCCTTCTCCTGGGGATCTTTCTGACCCAGGGATTGAACCTGCATCTCTTATGTCTCCTGCGTTGGCAGCAGTTTCTTTACTATTCGCATTACCTGGGAAGCCCATAGGAGGCAAATTTTGTAGCAAAGGAGTCAGAGCAGTTTAACAGATTACCTCTTAGCAACACGGTTGGGCTAGAATTAGCTTTCACGTATGTCTGTTGGGGAAGGCACTCAGGACAAGGCAGGGTTGGGGGTAAGTGAGGGGTGGTCTCAGTGGTACTGCTGAAACAGCTCCTGGCATGGCCAAATTCCTTCCACCAGAGAGGGGAGTATGGCCAGTCAGTGGCAGATGCTTGGTCCACAGTGTGTGTGCAACAGAGTAGGAGCCAACAATGAGCTTCACACTGACCACAGAGCCCAGCAGAAGTGGGAGGGGATCTGGGTGTTGCCCTTGTAGCCATCTGGCCTCCCCTATATCACAAGGGCTCCTCTGGCACTACCTGGTCATCTCAGGAGGGCAATTGAGAGGGGTCCAGTGGCCCCATGTCCCACTTCCCTTCAAGCAGGAAGCTGGGGATCCCCCTGCTGACCTCGGTGCCACATCTTTTCTCTCCACCCTCCTCCTTGCTTCCCTGGAGGACTTCCTGTCAGGCTGGCCATCTATGGGCCCTGCGGGCATCCTGACTTCTCTGCCAACCCTCCCACTGTGCATGTGCCCTGAAATCTCCAAGGCGCAGCTGGGTGAGCTCCCGGCCGCCAGAGTCTAGAGCTGAGGCTGCAGCAAGGCGCCACTAGCATCCACTCTTCTCTGCTGAGCTGGGACCTGGGGCACCGTTTTGCTGAGAGATGGGAGTGTGCTGCAGGGAGATGGAAGAAAAAAAAAAAAAGCCTGCTTGCATGAATAGATGGCCCGATGTGACTTATCTCAGCCAACTTGGGGCACACGGTGTGGAAGACCCAGGCTAAACCCCACAGTTCTCTGCAGAGCGTTTCAGGGGAGCCCTGCCTGTACTCTGTGGACAGCGGGGAGAAGACCCAGCCCTTGTCTGCAGGGAGCCACTGCTCTAGGAGGCATGATGAATATGTAGAAGTCCCCCAGGACTGTCCTTGATGGTTTTGACAGGGGTGGGGGCATAGTTTATAGGTGCAAAGTGAAAAATTGGAACCTGTTGTTCCAAAATTACTAAAAATTTAGAACTGGTGACAACAGAGCATGGAACCAAGCGCCGGCCCTCTGTGCATGGGGCACCTGCCCACGAAGCTGGCTGGGGAAGAACAGGTCAGAAAAGGAACTGTTCTGCTGTGCCCCAGTTCTGCCCACCCCATTCCCTCCCTGATACTCCAGGACCAAACTGGGACCACCCACTGGGGCTTGGACTTTTCCTTGGAAGGGGCTTCGAAGGACAATGGCCTCTGCTTTCCTCCACCGTCTTCAGACCTGCCCAGCGCTCTCGCCCTGAGACCAGGGCGGTCCCAGCTCCCATCCTGCTCAGTGCCCAGGCCCCTGAGTGATCCTGCCAACCTAGTGCTTATTTACCTCTGGCCCCCACCCCAGTTGAGTGCGAGGCATCATGGGGTTCCTCCCTCCCTCCCTGCAAGGCCATCAAGTCCCTCGGGAGGGCCCCCCTGGTTGGTGGTAATGGCACCTCCTGTCCCCTCCCCAACATGGACAGACCATGCCCAGTGCCACCCCAGGCCCCCAGGCCCCTCCTCCTGACCCCAGACTTCAGCTACCCCTCCCTGATAGGCCCCCCAGCCCCGGGGCATATGTACAGAAATGCCACTCAGCAGAACAACCCAAATCGAATGAACGTTCCTGGGAAAGCTGCGAGCTTCCAAATTAGCAGTGCATAATTAGTTTCGTGCAGAACCCTCTCGGAAGCGCTGGGCGCTGGCTGGTGAGACAGACAATTAGTTTCTGCGAGGAGGAAGTGGAGGAGAGCAGGGAAAGATTGAGGGGAGCGGGGTGGGGACGGGGTGTTGGGACAGGGGTGTGCATTGACTGAAAGGCAGATGCATTCAGATAGCCGAGGTTTACAGCCCACCCAGCAAGGCACAGCCCTGCCCCTCCAGGACGTTCTGGCTTCAGTATACACTCAGGTGGGCCCTTCCAGACCACTGGGAAGACTGCACGGAGACATTCTGGATCACGCGTGGGCCCTCAGGGGAGACGCCGTGTTTGCCCACATCTGGCCCATGACTCAGGACTCTGGCTGGCCCGGGGTTCTGGGTGTGGAGGTGTGCCCTACAGAGCAGCTGGCGGAGACTCAGAGCCCTTGTGCATTCCAGGGCTCCTGGCACTCAGGATCCCAGCGGCTCCACGAGGGGAGGTGTCTCACGGCTGGAGAGCATCCAAACCATGCTGCAGCTCGCCGAGGCTGGTGAACAGGGAGCCAGGGTGACAGCGTCATCGCCAGACTCTCAGACCCAGCTTGCTCCTCCCACTCCACACGGGTGACAGGCTGAGGGGAGAACCTTGACCTGCTGTCCTCAGATACACTCGGGCAATAACCACCTGCTTGGCGTGCATACCCAGTGGCTGAACAGGTCCCCAGAGACTCTCTGTGGCCCCTCCCGAGGCCCCTAGGACCCCTCCAGCCACCCTGTCCAGGCCCTGCCAGGCACTCTCCCCTCTCTCTCTGCTCCCATACTTCAGGGGGCTGGCACGTCCCTTGATGCACCAGTAACACCAGAGAGCTTCAGTCGCGTCCGACTCTTGGCGACCCCATGGACTGTAGCCCCCCAGGCTCCTCTACCCATGGGATTTTCCAGGCAAGAACACTGCAGTGGGTTGACATTTCCTCCTCCAGGGGAACTTCCTGACCCTTGGATTGAACCTGTGTCTCTTAAGTCTCCTGCACTGGCATTGGCAGGCAGGTTCTTTCCCAGTAGCGCCACCCTGATGGGTTCATGACAGTTCCCTATCCCCAGCCATGGCTTGACAGGCTGGACCGGCCCCTCTGCCTCACTCACCCACCCCTGCCCCTCCAGGCCTAACAAGAGTGATGGTGGCGACCTCTTACCCACTCAGTTGTATCCTCTTGATGGTTTGGGGGGGAGGGGGCCCCAGCATGATGCTGACGGCGGAGGGGTCAGTTTGGAGGTGAGGTGCGGAAGTCCACTCTCTTCTCTCACCCTCAGGTAACCGAGAGTGGGCTCTGCATCGGCCCTGGGAAGGATGGCAACCCCAGCCTTGTGTCCTTGGAAGAGGCTCCTCCTCCCATCCCCCAGCCTGACCCACCTGTGAGACGTCAGGGAACCCAGGGCAGGACAACGCGGTCCCGGCGCGGCTGCCTCTCCCTGTGGTCCCGGGCAGGTCTCTCCACCTCCACGGGCCTTACCTAGTTTCCCTGCCTATCCGTTGTTGATAACAGAACCTACTCCCCACCACCACCGCCCCCCACCCCTGCTTCCTCAAGGTTTTGTGGGGTCAGTTGCAGCAGAATATTACAGGCCTTCGATTGATGCCGCCGTGCTCCCCGCTCCCAGGGGTGATGGCTGAGCCATGTGGATGCTCAAGTTCACCGCAACACTGAAGCTGGCTGAGGGCTCGGGAGCGTGGTATCTCTCAGGCTGGGGTTCTTCTGGATCTCTGGTCCCAACCGCGGGGCCTGCCCGAGGAGAGCTCTTTACGTGGAGGCGTGCAGTCTTTATTGCTTATTATATATTATTTATTTAGTCTTAATTTATAATTGCATGATTGCCAGAGGATCTTAGCGCCATAGGGACAGAAATGTGCTGCCCAGTCCTCAATAAAGCATGCTTTTCCTGCCATAAATAAACAGAATAGCCAATCAACTACCCATCAAATTGCCTGGCCCTGGCACAAACAGAGCGCCGCTAATGAGACACAACACGCATTAGCTTAATGCTTTACCAGGGGAAGCAGGGTGGCCTCTGAGTGCCAGCCTGGGCCACGGAGGCGACCGGAATGGGTGGGTCTCCATGTGGGCACTGGGGGTGGGGGCTCCACCTGTGAGCCCCCCAGTGCCAACCAGTCACCCCAAGGAGTTGGGGCTCATCTCAGTGGGGTCACTGCTGTGGGTTCACTGTGACTCAAGTCATCAGGGATTGACCTGTGTGTCCAGTCCTGTACTGGGTGCTGTGGGCACCTTCTGGGGAGTCTGGTGTTTGTTCCGGGAGATACGATTCATGAGTACGACATGGGTTAGAGCAGGAGTGAAATCATGTGGCTAGGGCCGGGGACGTTTCCTGATGTGGGTGGGGGAGGGCGTCTGGGAAGGCTGCACAGAGGAGGAAGGCATGAGCTCCTCCTCCAAAGACAAGCGAGAAAGGAGAGTGAGTGCGTTCAGGTGAGAGTCACAACATGAGCCAGGCGTGGAGGGAGAGGAGCAGTGAGCTGGCTGCAGAGATGGGTGCCCAGGGGCTGACACCTATGCTGGGACCGGCCAGAGGATGCAAGTGCTGAGGGCTGGGGTGGGAATCCAGGTTGTGCTTGGCAGCACCAGGGACTCATGGAGGGTCCTGGAGTTCTGGGACGATCAGCATGGCAGAGCTGAAGCCTCTGTGGAGCAGGTTTACCCGAGGTCCTTTCCTGCCCCGCCTTCCCCCGCCCGCTGTCCCCCGCCCAGGCCGCCGGGGACTGGGCTCGTGAGGAAGTGGGGAGGAACAGCTCCCTCTTGCTCTGTCTGCTCTTTATCACTGTCAGCTGCTTAAAGCCAAGCCTGAGCAACCACCTCCCCAGCAGAGCTGAGCTCCCCGAAGATAAGATGAATGTCTGCAGGCCCCAGAGCTGTGATGCTCTAGAGGAAGTGGAAGGGGAGGAAGAAGGAATAAACACCCGTCACATTAATAAGAGTTGGGGAGAAGTGAGGGGCTGAAGCCAGGAGTCTCCAGATGGTGTTTAGTGAAATGACAGTTTGGTGCTTAAGAGGAAAAATGGAACCGTGGGATGCTGGGAGTTTCGGTCTTCGTGGGGTGGGGGTGAGGGGTGGGCACATGAACCCCGTGTAAGACCTGTGCCCACAGGGGCCTGACTGGAGCCCGTTTCGGGTCCCAGCAGTGAGAGAGAAATGCCTCCAGGGTGTCCGGGGAGGGGTCCCTCGCAGCAGCTCTGGTCCTGAGGTTTCAGGGGCATATCCACCTACATTTTCCAACATCCTCCCAGCCTCTGAGAAATTAGCAGGCTAATCCTTGTGCCAATGCTGTGCCCACAGGGATGGGCGGGGCGCAGGCCATTTCCTCTTGGAGCAAGTGGTCCAGGGTGAGGGACTGGCTAAGAGGTCATGTCACAATATGGCATTTGAGGAATGCACGGGAACTTCTGGGAATCCCGGAGAGGAGGCATCTTATCCAGCCTTGTCCAGACTGGGGAAGGCTTCCTGGAGAAGCCGATGGCTGGGCTGAGTCTGGAGTGTTGGCTAGGGCTTGGGTTACAGAAGGATGCCAGGCAAAGGGAAGCAACAGAGCTGAGCATGAGGTTGATGCTGTGCAAGAAGCAGAGAGTCAGGGCTTCCTGGGTGCTGGGGTGTCCCTGGTGTCAGGGAGGAGCTGTGCAGACAAGCTGGGCTAACAGTCAGGGGTGGCTGGGGGAGGGCCTGTCCTGTTCACTGGGAGTGTGGCTGCAGGATCTACCCAGTCCCTGCTCCCTGGTCTACCCTGAGTGCACTTCCGTGGGTTAAACAGAATGCGCTTTCAGCATCCATCCTTGAGGGTTCAGGCACTTTCTCTGCTCTCCCCTGAGGGCAGAGGCCTGGAGTCTGGCAGCTATGAAGCAGTACCCAGGGGAGCGGTGGGCCCAAGTGGAAGGAGGCCATTTCTCTCGGCTCCGGCTATCCTAGTGGAGGCTTTGTTTGTTAGCCCTGTGGAGCCGCTACACTCTGGGACCCACAGTCCAGCAAAGGCAAGATCTCCTTGTGGCCCAGGCCGGGGATGACATGGCAGGGAGGCTGGTGTTGGGTGGAGGCTGATGGGGGGACAGGCAAGGGCGGGGAGCAGGAGACAAAGGAGGGAGCAAGGCAAGGAGAGTCGAGGAGTCGTCGCAGGCTTCAGAATCCATTCTGTGTCGACTTCCCCCCAAGTCACACAGCTGCCAGGGTTCAGACAGATGCTGTGATTAGCATTTTAATGCATTTCAGAGGACCTTGTCCAAACTACTCTGGAAATCAGAAATCAAGAGTTTATCTTCAGCTGTCCCTGTAGAGCAACCTTCCCTTTTAATTCTAAAAGGAGCCAGAGGAGAGCGTGCATGCACATGTGTGTTTGTGCGCCTGGGTGCCAGAGTGTGCATACCTCCCTGTGTGTGTTTATGCATACACACACATCTCATATGTGCATGGAGCTTCCTGCACACACACACATGCCAGGCTCCCCGGTGTACGTGTGTGGGCACCTTTGAATGTTGAGTGCAGGTGTGCGTCTGTGCATGCCCATGGACAGTTCGCACATGCATGCTTATTCTTCACGTGCCTTTGCAAGTGTGATTTCATCCAGGAGCACTCATGTGGAAGCGGGGGTAGCTGGACGTGGGATGAAAACAGGTCAGGGCTGAGTGACTCAGGCTGTCAGGGCGTCTGGGCCTCAGGTCATGGGAAATGCATTTCAGAGGCGGCTACGGTGGCCTGGCTTCATCCCAAACCCGGGTTTCCAGACAACACAGGCCAGCCGTATTTTTGAGCAAAGTGGAATTTCTGGAGTTAGAATTCCACTCCCTTTGGACAGTGTTGGCATGGCAGCCCAGCCTCTGAGATGACTCTGGAGCCCCGCATGGGGGCAGTGGAGCAGCTTCTGGAGGGTCAGGCATGGGTGGGGTTGGGAAGTCAGGAGCCATTCCAGACACATCCTGTGGGGAGGGGGCTGCCCCTCACCTTCAGGCTGGTTGGCACCAGCCAATCAACTGGCTTCAGATGGAAGGGTTTCCTTCTCGTTCCTTTGTCACCCTCCCCAACACTCTCCCCTGGGAGGTGTAGCTCTCAGTCCCAAACCCAGATTTCCAGGACTCCCTTCCCAGCCCAGGGACAAGGGAACAGTGCTTTCCTCCACTGGCGAGAGGCACCTATTCACCTGGCAAGACGGTGTCGACTCTTAGGGATATGGATCTGCAATACCAGTGGCCCCCTTCTCAGGGTCAACTACAACTCCAAGCCTTTAACCCCTGCCACACCAGCTCCCCACATAGTGTCATTACGGCAGAGTATCAACTTGTAGTCTCACGAACCCCTGAGGTTGCTCTGGACTCCACAGAGTGGATAGCACAGTGACAGGGGTTGGGGGTGCTTCCATTAAAAGGCAGGCAGGGAAAAAACAGACAGTTCCTTGTGAATTTGTTTAATGTAAATACACCCTCTATTTATCTTTGGATGTTAATAAATTCATGCATTATTACAAAATCCCTCATACCAGCAGACCACGCTGTGTTAGATCAGCTCGCTTTAAGAGATTTCCTGTTGGCAGAATTCAAAGCCCACACCTGCAGCAGGCCCAGGCACAAGGATTTAACTAAACGCCACAGATAATTAGATCAGTTAACCTCGCAAATTAAAACAAGCACATCACATTAGCTCAGTTTATCCTAAAAGAAAATATTAAGTTCCCCCAGATAAGTCCTTTAATAAGAATGGAGGGAGACAGCACGTATTGTCTTTCAGGACCTATGGGCAGGAGGCAGGGGGGCTCAAACAGCGGCCAGACAGCAGGATTGTCTGATGGGTGACTGATCGGGTTCTTGCCTAGTGATCTAACAGGGTTGGAAATGTCTGTGGAACATCCAGGTGGGGTGTGGGCTGGAGCACACAAAACAGCGGCAAAGCTCCATGGGGTCTGAGAGGCATGAGGGTCATCAGTGGGATCTCGTCTGCTCTGCAGGTCCATAATGCAGAATAGTCCCCAGGGACACCCTGGGAATATAGAGAATGGGGTTCACTCCATCAGGGGAGGCCTTCTAGAGAGGCGGTGACCCACCTACTGAAAGTTCCTTCTGTGTGAGAGGCTCGACGCTCAAGGAGTTGGTTGAAGTCTTTGTAAAGTTTGAACCCACCAAGTCAGAATGGAAGGGGTAATCTGGACTGCAGGAGAAGTCAGTCTTTGCAAAATCTATAGCATAAAACATTTTAAGCAACAAAGAAAGAGTGTAGACAGTATTGCTGTCTGTAGGCATATGTTGTCTACCTAAGAGAACAACAGCATTTACAAGTGGCTCACTGCTTCCACTGTCACACCAGGGCTGTGCTAATTACACACACTTTGTATCTGTTCATTAAAGTAGGCTTGGCAGGACATTAACATGGAAGCACTATTGGATCATCTACTCAGAAGTCATAAAACTGCACTAAGCAACCCTGTCATATGGATGCTAACGGGAATGGGTGTCCCCCTAGCGCTGCTGAATTGGGCTGGGTTGAACAGATGACCAGATTCATCAATCGTGATGAAGGCTGTGTTGTAAACAAGAAAGGACCTGAATGTGGCATGTGGGCAGAGCCATGCCCACTGTCCACGGACCTTCACAAGCCATGTACCCTCTTTGGGCTACTGTGTTTCCCATGTACAATGGTGGGGAGAGGATGGTGCTAAGGCCATTGCCCTTTCTACTTCTCTGAGGGTCTCTGGCCCTCAGGAAGAAAACATAATGGTAGAGAAGCATCTCATTCATGGATCAAACTCTTCTAGCCTGAGAGGAGGAATGAAGGTCTTCCAACAACGCCAGACAGACAGTGTGGGTGCCCAGGGCTCCCAGAGTTGGACGGGCACTCAGATCATGGCAGGAGCCTTTGTAAAATGTGGATTTGCAGGCCCACCCTGACCTTATGCCTCTGTGTGTGTGTGTGTGTGTGTGTGTGTGTGTGAGAGAGAGAGAGAGAGAGAGAGAGAGAGATTGAACCTCTATTCCTTGCACTTGTAACAAACTTGAATGTCTCAGAAACTTCCACGTGCAGCCAGGTGGTTTGGGGACCTCTTCAGCACTCTCCTTCAGATGGGACAAGCCCTTCAAATGGTTGTGTGTGGGGGAAGTCAAGTTCCTCTCACCAGCTTCAGGGTCCAGAGGAAGCCAATTTCCCCTCAACCCCTCTCCAGCAGACCTTCCCAACCCCAGAGAGTAGCCCCTGCCAACCCAGGCCTAAGGTATGCCAGCTGTACCCATTGAGGCTGTCACTCTCTTACTCTGGAAGCTTTGATAGCTCCCAAGTACCCAAAGAGACTGAATTGCTCAGTGGGATGTTCAAGAACTTCCCCACTGGGGTCCCAAGCCTCCTCTAACTCTAGGACCCCTCAACCTCTTTCTGAGAGCTGCAGGAGTGCAGTCTCCCTCCCTCCCTCCTCCTCCACGTGTGCCATCACCTCACTGGAATGCTGTGCCCAGCCCCTCTCCATTCACCCAAATCCTGCCAGTCCTTCCCAGGACAGCGGCTCTGGTGCTCAGGGCAGCAAGGCTCACAGAAGGCACTCTCTAGATACAGCTTTGCAGAGCTCCCTGACTACTCAGAGCTCTACGCTTCAGCCCAGGGTCTCACCGCATGGCATATACATCAGTTCCCCTCTGCAGGAGGGGAAGTCCCAGGGTAGAGGAGTCCTTGCCCTCTCTTTTGTGCCCACCCACCAAGCAGCACCAACACAGGGCCAGGCTCCTGATGGGTGCTCAGGAAACACTTACCAATTGAATGAAAAACCTTCTCTCAGGCTCTGAACAGTCCCAGCTGTTGGATGCCAGCTGTCAGAGCTGCTGGGAGAGGCCAAATGCATATTCATTTCAGATTCCTGGGTCGCCCTGCCTCGAAGGGCCTCCTGGACCATCAGAAACCACGTGGATGCCGGGATCGTGCAAACTCTCAGCACGGACTTCGTTAACATCTCTCGGGGACTGAGGGGCAGGAAGGGGCAGGAACCTCCCTCTCCAAGCACAGCCAGGCCTCAGCTGGGATAGGACCAGGGGTCTGAGGGATGTTCCCACCACTCCCACACCTGGCTTCCTCTCACTGAGGTACGTCGGCCCCCCATGTGGCCAGCCCTGTGTCAGCCATGGGGCTATGTGCCCTGAGCCAGCTGTCTGCCAGGCCAGGGCAGGAGGGGTGGGGACAGACAGAGGGGGCCATGCCAGGGGACTCCCTCCTGGGCAGGGTGGGGGTGCAGGTGATGGCCACAGCAACAGCGGCAACAGAGGGGAGCCCATTACAGAGTTCCCACATGCACACAGGGTGTTCATCGCTTTGCTGGCATCACTTCATGTAGCAGTCCCTGGGCAGAGGCACTGTTGGCAGCCCGGGGTCTAGAGGATGAAACCGAAGCACAGAGGGGTGAAGCGGTTTGTGCAAGGTCACAGAGCTCAGAGTGGTGGAGCTGGGTTGGCTGAATTTGGGGCCTGAAACTGCCCAGAGATGTGGTGGGTCCCGAGTGTCCTCCGAGAAGGGAGAGATTGGGAGGGCTGGGTGGCCCTCCTCTTGGAAGGAGGCTGACAGTGCGAGTCATGGGTGTAGCTGGGGTTGAGGACTGGGTTGGCAGGGGTGTGCTGTGGGGCCGTTTATGATGGAGACCCAACAGGAGCACAGAAAATCATGGTCTTGGCTCACCTCACAGAAATGAGTCGTCCAGCATGGGGTTCCTGCATTGTTCTCCTCCTGAGTCTCCCCTACTTCTCCCCCTCTCCACCCCCCATCCCCAGGGACTCAGTCCCAGCTTGAATGCTTCTGTGACGGGAGGCTCACTCCCTTATGGGACAGCCCGCACCCTGGGGAGTAGCGAGGGCTGGGCGGGCCTTTCTGGGGCTTCAGGCTGAGCCCAGATGGAGGGCCTGAGGAGCCGGGGGCCACACAAGCCAGCCAGGGTGTCTCTCACCCCTTCCCTTCCCTACTCTCAGCGCAGCTCAGTGGAAGTCAATCACGCGGGCACATCCTTCGTCCTCAGGCAAGCCTGGCACAGATCGCACACGCCTCACTAGACACCCCCGACAACAGGCCAGAAGCACGGCTGCTTCCGTTTCTGAAAAGTCAAGTTGTCACCCTGAAAACTGGCAGGGCTCTTTCAGAAGGTGTGCGTCCCCCCAGGCCACAAAACGAGAGTGGGGACCTGACCGTGGGACCCCCGTGACATGGGGACAGCTGGGGTGTGGCACAGCGGCCTCTGACTCTCTAATATTTAAGCCACATACAGGGGTGCAGAAGGATACCAGTCCAAGAGAGATGTAGAAGATAAAAATATGATAGCTAAGGGACTGAAATCTTCATCCCCCATGAAGGATTGCATGGGATTAGAAACCATGTCAGCAGTCGGATGGGCATGCTGAGTCAGCAGTACTGTGTTGAAGAAGCAGCTCTTAGGACACCCTCTTTCTGAACAACTCTTTCTGAATCAGCCTCCTCACACCAGGATCAGGGTCAGGGTCAGGATCTGAGCTGAAGGCAGACACTGCAGCTGTGTGGGGTGGGCTGCTGCTCTGCGCGCTGCCCAGCCTGCCCTTCTGTAACCCCACCCATGTCTAGGAGGCTAATGGGGGGACTCTCTTGGCTCCTACCCATTATCCATCCTCTCTCCCCTCTCACTGATAAAAGCGGGTGTGATCATGGCAGATACATGCCTCTTTCTTTGCAAGATATCCCTTTTCTCAGCCTCCTTTGCAGCTAGGGTGGTCACGGACATGTGAGTTCGTCTAGTTGTGTCTGACTCTGCAACCCCATGGACTGTAGCCCGCCAGGCTCCTTTGTCCATGGGCGTCTCCAGGCAAGAATACTGGAGTGGGTTGCCATGCCCTCCTCCAGGGAATCTTCTCAATCCAGGGATCAAACCCATGACTCTTATGTCTCCTGCTTTGCCAGGCAGATTCTTTACCACTAGCATACATAGTTCTGGCTAACGAGACCCACACAGAATTCTACTGGGGAGGGGCCTTGGGAAGTCTTTTGCATTCCCGATAAAAGGGACAGACACACCTGGACTTACTCTGCTGGACTGTGGGTATGATGCGTGGAGCTGAGGCAGCCATTTTATAACCATGAAAAAAGAGACTGATGCTGACGTTATGCTGCCAAGCCAACATCAGATCCCGAGTCCGTGCTAACGCAAAAATCCAAAGCTTCATTTGTTGAAGCCACTGCAGCCAAACACATTTCAACTAACTGGGCAGTCACTGAAATTGAGGTTCAGAGGGGTTAAGTGACTCTCCAAGGGCACACAGTCAGGCTCCAGGCAGAACTGGGGCTGGAATTCGACTCTGTTCCCCATGCAGAATAAGGCTTCTCCAACCCAAAGGCAGGTTTGGAGTGTGGTGACAGCTGTGGGGCCACTGCCCTGCCTCACGTGGCCCCCGGGGGGTCTAGCAATCCCACCAGAGCCTCCTGTGGGAGCAGCCTGGTCCTGACTTTGGGGTGACAGAAACAGAAGAAGGTGACCCCATGGCCGCCCTTGTGATGCTTGGCCCCACAGGATGCAGTGGAAGAGGAGTGGGCACTGGAACCAGACCCCTCCCTGGTGAGTGAGCCCCTCCCCCTCAGTCTCCTCGTCCATAGACCATTGCTGCCGATGCTTACACGAGAGTGCGCCCCTGTGATGCTGTTTTGACAGATAAATGAGAGAAATCTGTGAAGCGTCAGGCCTTCGGGGAGTCCTCAATGAGTGGTGGTTGTCACCCTGTGGCATTTAATCACTTCCTATTCATGTTTCTGGGGTCACCATCTAAAAAAACCCACTTGCATTCAAATGCTTTTCTGAAGTCTGCTTCTGGGAATACTTAAACGAAGTGTCTTTGAGAGCCTAAAGTTAGGCCAGTGGTCCCCAGACTTTGCACGCACATGATGCTCCTAGCGATCTTGTTAAAATGCCGCGGGGTGCAGGCTGAGTGACCTGGCTCAGCTGGTCCTGGTGGTGCTGAAGACTCTGCACATCTAATAGGCACCTGGTGATGCTGACGCTCTGGACCCAGGTCCACCCTTAGCCAGGGCTTAGATCTCCGGCTCTGCTGACCTTGCTCAGACCAAGGGGAGACTGATGTGGGTTAGAGCAGCCTAGGAGAGCTTCCTAGATGAAAGCAGGGCTTGGAGCTAGGTCTAGAGGCCCTGGAGGACTGGGGTGGGTGGGCAGAGGGAGGCAGGGCCTTCCCAGGGAGGAGGGAGGCTGGGGATTGCTAATGCCCAAATTACGCCTGAGTGAGCAGGATGTCCAGGACTCATTGCCTGGAGTTGCCTGAGGCCTGCAGGCTGTGCGGGCTGGACGTTCTGAAGGGCAGCAATGCGAGAAAGGCCTGCTGCCTTTCCCACCACAGTCTCCCAGAACCCCCAGTTCTGGGAGGACAATTCAGACCTTCCTGGCTCCCCGAAGTCAGCCCTCCTTACTCCCTTTCCAATCTCCTCTCCCTGATGCACACCTGGACTGGTCTCCCTGTCCACGGGGTCCTTCACGGTCATTCCAGTCACAGTCCTTCCCTCTTCTGAGATGAGTGAAGCTTAGAATCCAAATCACACCGTTGACCATTCTGTATTTTTATTGTCCTGTAACTATCTCATGAATGAGTTAGGAGCCGCTGGATGTTACTGTGCCAGAGGACCCTGGTCAAACACACTCAACACCACTGTTCTGTCCTTCATGGCGATCCCTGGACTTATAGCGCTCCACAGCATACAAAGGGCTGACACACAAGATTTTCACCAAGGAACTAGGAAACAGGCCCAGGAAGGTCATGAGACTCCTCCCAAGTCATCCAGCAGTTTGCCGTTGTTCCCACAAGCTGTAAGCGCTCTGGAAGGTGGAGCAGAGTGTTCTGCTGGGCGCAGAGTGGACACCACAGTCTCGCAAGTTGCCTTGTGTCCACCCAGCCAACAGAGCAGGAGCCCACCTGCATTGCGCCCCCTGGTGGTCCAATTGAGAACATACCACAAATGCCTTGGCTCAACACACACACTAGGGCCACAGTGAACTGGGGCCCTGAACTCCAGCCCTTTTCTAACTGTTTTCAGGAAGATCTGAAGGACAAATAACCATAATGTCTTCTGCCATCATCACCCAGGCTTGCCCATCTTTGACGGGACTTGGCAGCCCACCGTTTTGGCCACGATGCAGGCCCATAAAGCAGACGCCTGGCTCTTTATACTCGCCCACGCACGCACTCTCTAGGAGAAACTCTGCGAATCCTAAAATACATCCATTCCCGCAGCAGGAGTTCACACAGATAACCTGCTTCTCTGCCTCGTGCTTTGGTGAAAGGTCAGCAAACCCTCAAACAGCCTCATATGGTCTCACCTAGGCACTCCACTGAGACCCCCTCCCCCCACCCCTGCGGCTGACACACATGTGTGGGGAAACCCCTTCACTCTGGTCACTCCTGGCTGCCCAGACACACGCGTGCTAGCTGCTACTGGCCAGGCCAAAGAGCCTTCTACACAGGGTTTCCTCCAGGCGCCCGAGACCACAGAGAGAGAAACTCCTGTCTTACCAAGGGTAGCCCCGCAGGTGAGCTAAGCTGAAACTTTCCAGGGGGCCGCGGGGCAAGGGGTGATGTGGATGGAAGAGGAGCCCTGAGAATGGATCTGCTGGAATGCTTCTTGGTGTTGCCAGGGCCTGCGAGGTCCAGGGTAGACAGAGAAGCTGTGCCCTGCCCCTGCCCACACCCAGCTCTGAATCAGCTCTGGGCAAGAGAGCAGGTACAGAAAGCACTGGGGGGGCGGGACTCCAAGCACTGAAAGGCAGAGTTAACACTGGTGTGTGTCAGTCGCTCAGTTATGTCTGACTCTGCGACCCCACGGCCTGTAGCTCGCCAGGCTCCTCTGTCCATGGGACTCTCTAGGCAAGAACGCTGGAGTAGGTGGCCATGCCCTCCTTCAGGGGATCTTCCCAACCCAGGGATCGGACAACGGAGCAGCCTGGAAGCAAAGGGCTATGCAGGAAGAGGAGGCTGAAAGGAAGTGAGGTGCTTGGCTGAGAGCTGTGTGGACCTGTGGCTGGTGAGGGAGCCTGTGCTCAGCTGGGCCCCTGGGTAACCGCAGCCCAAGGGGTTTCCAGGCAAGCGTTGGTCTTTATGTCACCATGACTGCTGGGCCAGTCTAGGAAGCATGTCAGAGGGGGAGGAGGCCTCTGGGAGGCCACCGCGGTGGGAGGGGGTGGGCTCCTCCAGGACACTGGTTTGTCCTAACGTCTCTTGCAGCTAAACTTCTGGGCACTTCCCATCACTACCATTTTTTGCTACCTAAAGCCATTTTCTGGATCATGAGCAGTCTTCACACGTGCCTCCCAAACCTTCAGCTGTGTCTCACTCATTTGTCTGATGCCCCCCTCCCTCAAAAGAAAGGGGCACAAGCAGGTAACCTGTACACACTGCTGCTGATGACTGGGCTGATGGGGGTCATGGTCCAAACGATACCTGGACAAGTGTTGAAGAAAGTTGAGAAATTTCTGCCTGGTTTCCTTAGGAAGAAACCTGAGCAGAGGGCATGGAGGAGGTGTGGGGCCCAGGGGCAGGGATGGACACGGAGGCGGGGGCGCAGCCCTTCCCTGAAGCTGTCCTGGAGCCGGCCCTCGGGGGCGGGCAGTCTGGCCGCTCTGCCTCAGGGAGACACCGAGCTGACCCTCGCTTAATTACACTTGTCACAGACGGAATCGGGCTGTGGAGGCCAGGAGACACCTTCCTCCCCCTCGGCCTCCTCTCCCCTTCCTGTTGGCTTCAGCAAGGTGAATAATGCCGAGTCTATTAGTCTCAGAATTGTAGAAAATGTCAGAGGTTCCAGAGGCCCCTCTGGACCACCACCCCCTTCCACAGTCCAGAAGGTGGAGGCTCAGAGTGGCTCCAAGCTGAGCGTTTTGCCCCAAAGTACCTGGTTTGTTTGCGGCAGGTGGGACCTGGCACCCAGGTTCCCTGACCCCGGCCCAGGCTCTGACCATCACCTCACGTGGCCTCTTGTTTATCCCTTCAACTTAGAGACGGTGGCTGTGGACACAAGGCTCTCTGGGTCCTTCAGACAACTCCGTGAGAGAGTCTTGCTGAGGACAGGCCATGGCTAGGCCTGGGTTCTGTTGTGGGGGCAGCAGGGCGGTTGTGAGAGTCACTCACCTGAAAACTGGGTACACCCCCCACACCCAGGCGAGTGAAGAGAAGAGCGCACTCAGACACAGAACACAGCCCTGGCGGGAGGAGGGCTTTGCGACCTGGGAGGAGCGGAGGGGAGGGGAGGGGAGACTCTGCACGGAAGCTGAGGGAGGTGGGACCCAGGACCCCGGCGTGAAGAGGACAGGCAAGCTGAGCGTGCTGCAGGAGCAGATGCTCCGGATTTCAGGTATTTCTGCCTTCTCTCCTGGAAACCCGTGCTCCCTCCTGCTGGGATAGCCTGAGGAGGAGACCCTGTGTGCTCAGCTCTGCCCCAGCCTGCGGTGTGGTCTGCGGGCAGGGGAGGGGTGGCTTGGCTGGAGACGCACCTGCCCGATCTGCTTCCGGTCAGGATGGGGACTCTTCCAAAGGGGGGTGCTGGAGACCCCCCGACATGGGTGGGTGAGGGAGGCCTGGATTCTGGCCCCAGCTCTGTCACGAGTGAACTGCAACTCATCTCACTCGGATCTCAGATTCCGTGTGGGTAAAATGAGAAAACTGAGCGAGCCGTCGGTGCTGAAGCTGGACAGCCTGCAGAGAGGAGTGTGTGAACGGCTGCTCAGAAACTGCCTCTCAGCCTGGAGGGGAGCCTTCGTCCTCTTCTGCCGCCCATTGTTCACTCTGTGCTTATGCCATTTGAGCTTGTGCCCCTTGACGAACCCTCCCGCCTCTAATACTCTGAGGACCCTGGGGCTTGTCCCCCAGGTGACTGAGAAGCAGGGAGTAAGAGAGACAGAAGCTCCCGCCCAGGGCCTCACTGTGCCTTTTCCATCTGCGATCAGTCCCAGCACAGGGCCCTCGGCACCACTGACATTCTGGGGTCAGATGCTGCTTTGTTGTGGGGCTCTCCTGTGCATTGTAAGATGTTTAGCAGCATCCTGACCTCTGCTTATCAGATACCTCCAGCATCTCCAGACAATGTCCGTAGGTCCTGTTGGGGGCAAATGTGCTCCCTGTTAAGACCCACTGCCCTAAAAGGACAGATGAAGAGTTTTCTGTAGAGAATATGGGAAAAGAGAGAAGATATGTCATTCATTTCCCCAAGAGAGAAAAAGAAAAGAGCATGAGGCCAGTGGGGAGAAGCAGAGGAAGGGCTGGTGGGATCCTCTCTACCCCACCCTACCCAGTGACTTAAACACTGTTGAAGACCTTTCTCTCTCTGCTGTGGAAGGGCCACAGGGATGCCCTTTTTCAGTGTTACAGGTTGAATTGCGTCCTCCCCTCCCCACAAAAGGTGCTGAAGACCGAACCCCCAGTACCTATGAATGTGACCTTATATGAAACAGGGTCTTTGCAGATGTAATCAAGCTGGGAGGAGGGCATCAGGTTGGGTCCCAACCCATACAACTGGTGTCTTTATCAGAAGGGGGAATTCGGACACAGACACACACACACACACCAGGAAGTTCACGTGATGGCATAAGAGCACCGTCTCCCAGACCAGGAGTGCCCAAGGTTACTGTACGTGATGGCATAAGAACACCCTCTCCCAGCCCAGGAGTGCCTGAGGCTACTGGAAGTGAGGAAGGAGGCGCGAACAGGTCCTCCTCCCAGCACTCAGAAGGAGCCAGCCCTGCCAACACCTTGATCTTGGTCTTCTAGCACCAGAACTGTGAGACAATACCTCTCTGTCATTTTAAGTCGCCTGGCCTGTGGGACTTTGTTACAATGGCCCCCCAAACCAGGAGCAAGAAGGACCACTGGACAGGGAGGTGGAGAGATGCAGGGACCTGGCTTTGTGACCCCATCATCTAAATCAGAGACAAATGCTCCTGGGACCCAAACTCACCATATAGAGACTGAGCCTACAGGACAGACAAGTGGAAACACATCACATCTCTAAAATGAAACACTTTGCGCCAATCACTAGAAGTTGTAAAACTGCCCCGAACATGCTACCTACATCCATCATAAATTCATCTTTAGTTTCTGTTATCATATCACTGTCTCTGGGGACCCCTGTCTTGTCATCATTTGCCCTTTATAATTTATTCATCTTGTTCTTGCCTGCATCCTTTCTACTTATCATTCATCTTTACAGTTATACATAAAATTAGACGGATCCTTCCCAGGTGGGGCTGTCAGGAGGGAGATGGGCCTCACCAGGGAAGTCCCAGGTGAGCTGGTGGAGGTCCCACGAGAGCCCCCTCTGGGTGTCGAGGCAGAGGTGAGTGGGGAGAAGGAGTCAGAGGGACGGTGTGCGGGAGAGGCCAGTGAGAAGGATAAAGGGGAAAGGATGGGAAGTGAGAGGGAAGAAGGTGACCAGAAGGGACAGAAAAGAAGAGGAAACAGGCACAAAGAGAAATATGATGATGGGACTCAAGGAAACAAACATGGAAGGAAGGGGGAGCAAGGAGCACACCCCGAGTCAGCAGCTCTAGAAATCCAGTGGAGTCTTGCCCTTTTTTAATTTTCTGCTTTAACATCGCTCCTGGTAAACTCAAAGAAGGTCACATTGAATGTCCATGGAGATGACGGGTCCTGAGCAGTGGGGACCTGAATGGGGAGGTGTGATGGCAGCAATGGTGCTTGTCGACCAGGCTGAACTGGGGCCGGGGTGCGGGTAGGGGACAGCCACGGAGGAGTGTGCGGGCTTGCTTTGTATTCTCAGGTTGCCGGAGCCAGGGCACAAAAGCCAATCTTTAACTAGTGAATTGGAACTTTAATGTTTACCAAGCAGATACAGCTCCCACTCGCCCCCGCCCGCCCCCCTCTGCCCGCCCCCTCTTCTCCCTGTTCCAGGCTCCTGCTAACTGGACCACCTCTTCCCCCCTTTAGCAGCCCTGGCGAGGAACCTGGTCTTCTGCTAGCAGAGCAAAGATCTGGTCACTGCTGCCCATGAAGCCTGGTTCCCTGATCACAGGCTCTTCCCAGAGGGCCTGCAATCCTACCTTTGGAAACATATGGACTCTTCCTGGGAGACAATTCCCAGCGAAGTCCCAAAGGCAGGGGGAGCTGGAATTGAGCAGCAGGGGCCTATTTTAAGGAACAAAATTCTTCTGAGAGGCCTCCTGTGCCTACTCAGGCCCCAGGGAGCTCTCCAAGTGGACCTCTCCTGTCCAGCTCATGGCTCCTGGCCTGTCGTGGGCGCCTCATCTTCTAGGCTGATTCTCAGACCACTGCTCTCATCTGACACTCCCACCTTCCTTCCAACTTTCTAGTCCCACCCTGCACAGATCCTGAACACACTTTTGAGCAACTCCTGATAACTTCCCTGGTGGCTCGGATGGTAAAAAATCTGCCTGCAGTGCAGGAGACCTGGGTTTAATCCCTGGCTCAGGAAGACCCCTTGGAGATGGGAATGGCTACCCACTCCAGTATTCTGGCTTGGAGAATTCCATGGACAGAGGAGCCTGGTGGGCTATAGTCCACGGGGTCGCAGAGAATCAGACATGACTGAGTGAATAACACTGACCCCATAGTTTTCCAGGTCCCTCTAAAGCAACTGGTGGCCTTGGAAAGTAGAGGTAGATATCCTGGGTTTTGGTAGCAGAGCTGGTGATGGTACTTTCTTGGCCGTTTATGTGTAACCTTGGGCAAACTGCCTAATCTCTCCAGTCTGGGGATCTCCTCATGTATGGCAGATACTCATGACATCTTCCCCACAGGGTGGCTGTGAAGATAAAATGGGGTAATGGAGGTAACCTGCTTGCATCATGCCTGTCAGATAGTAAGTGCTTAATAAGTATTAACTGTTATCATTGAGCTATTTTCTACTCTACCCACTTTATGATAGCGCTGTCTTGTATCACTGATGTATGTGTGACTTCTGTCTCCAACTTGATGGACAGCTCCAAGAGAGGTGGGAATGCAATTTTCTTATCTCTGTGTCTGCCTGGATGCCTGACACAGTGCTCGGCACACACAGGAAATTCTTGTTGATAGGTTGAGAAGCTACGTTGATGGTTACCCTATAAATGATGAACACACGCTGGGGATGGAAGAAGGTGGGCTGAAGAGGGCAAGGGGTCAGGAGAGAGAGTGAAGTTGAGAGTGTGAGGGAGAGATGGAGAGTTTCAGAAAAGCGGAATCACTTCCTGGATGCTGGCAGAAGACCCTGCTCGAAGGGACCCTGATGAGGCTTTGTGGCTCAGTAATCTCATTTTACTGAAGGCATGCCAAATTAAGAAACAATAATCCATTTGTAACACTGGTCTAGGGCTGACTCCGTCAGCCACCCCAGAGGCCTTGGGTAGGCTGGTTCCCAGGGATACTGACCTCTGACTTGTACAAACACCCACTGTGACCACGTGGTTTCTGAGCTTCCACTGATCCTAACAGAAATGTCAGCTCCTCTTCCCAGTCCCCACATGAGGACACGTGGGAGGGGTGTCTCTAGCTCTGTTTCTGTGGTTTGGTTATTGTTTTTGGTGGTGGAGGTGTACGTGTGTTCAGTGCCCACAGATGACAACCAAGGCAGTGTTCCCTGCTGTCAACGGGATACTAGCCCTGCAACTTGCTGGGACACAGAATGGGCTGCGGGTCCCATCTCCTCCCCTCTGCCTCTCTCCAGTGAGAAAGTGGAGGACTGATTTTAATTGATTGATTTTAATGGATGTTGAAGTCTGGAAAAGTGCCTAAATTGCTGAGGTTACTGGTTTCCAGGTTCTTTTTTTTTTTTTTTTTTTCAATTTTTTTCTCCTTCATCAGACAAGGAGTGCACTCACCAGGGCACCTCGGGTGGTGACCCCAGACAAGAAGAGGCCTCTCTCTGCTGCCTAACCAAGCAGCCAGTCAGCCTGCCTCAGCTGGTGGCAATACCCATTATATGGTCGGGTGGGAGCACTTTGCTTGGTCCTGTCCCAGTATTTGCCAGCAGCTCACTTTCTCTGATCTCAATAATGACACCAAGTCCTGCTTTCTGGAATCCAAATGACTCCGCTTTAAAATCTGGTCACTTTGTTTTTCATTAATCTCCATGTGAGTTTGTGCACAGACAATGTGCCCTGGGAAGTTTGAGCTGAAATCCTGTCTTTTCTTCCCATCCCTCCCGCTGTGGGCTGTGCCTGCCCTGAGAATTGTGATCGAGTCTTTGAGGCCTCGTGTCTCCCAGTCTCCCTGTGAGGCCTCTGAAGAAAGGACAGCCTTCCAGGCACCGCCAGAGGACTCGGCTATGTTTTAGTTCCATTGTTGGCCTCTCTCCTCTCCCCTCCCACCTCCCAACATACATTCACTTTTTTTTTTTTCTTTCTTCCAAACTTGCCCAACTTGTCTTTGTGGTTTCAGAAAAATGCCACTGGATCTCCCAGTATGAAGGATTAGCACAGATTATGGGGAACAGTGTTAATTATCGGTGGAAGGGGGGGCAGGCGCGTTGCTCCAATGTGCTGCTGATTTCCCCTGGGCCTTTCTGTCTGGTAATAAGCCTTCTTTAATCTGGCAGGCCCCTTGGTGAAATCAGCACCACGGACAGTGGTATTGATTGCTTCTGAGAAACCATCACAGCTGCTCAACCAAATTACCTTTGATATGTGACCTTTAATGTAATTACTGCAACATCAAAGTATTTCTATAAATTATTAAAGAACTAATACACTCCATCATTTAGCTATTCTATTATATGTAAAATAAACAACCACAAGTTAATGTTAGATCCTGAACAATCCACACTTGCTGCTGAAATTCTCCCAGTTCCCAGCCTCTCCCCCTTCAAAACCCCAAGCCTCCCCCTCCAAGCTTCTCTTTCTGTTTCCCCATCTAATTCCAGGCTTTTAGCCATCACGAAACTCCCCAGCAATCTCTCTCAAGCTGATGAAGGGCCTCCCATAACAATGTGGTATTTTCTATTCCATTTGGGTGGCTCTAAAATATCTATCACAATCTCCCCCAAAACAAAGTACCATAAACACTTTATTAATCAGCACAAGCCTTTCTCAGAAGCCTTTGATTATCTTACAATATGGCTTTATGCCTCACACATAACATGGGGCGATGTGGAGCATATTTCTGCCATCTTACAGAGGGCACCCAGAAAGTAATTACTATAATATATGTGCATGTAGCCGCGCCACTAAAAAACCAACTGGGGAACGACCACCGTGCCAGAGCGGGGCTCCACACAAAAACCTGAGCGGTGCACGATTTCCATACATTTGCATCCGCGGGTGTGTTATTAAGATGACTCAGCCCCGTGCTTTGCAATCACAAATAACAAACACAGTACAAAGGCTGTCTTAATGGAAGGAAGGCCCTCCCCACCCCTAAACGGGTAAAGAAGGCTCTCTGATGCAAAGGAAGCCAGCCCCCGACCTGGGTTGGGCTTTCTCTCTGTCTACCTGGTTAACGTTTCCCGCTGCGGGGCTGAAATGGAAACGTGTGTTTACATACGGTTTGCTTGGTAAGAATGTAAACATGCATGTGTAAATATTGGTGAGCATACATATAGAACACACGTGCTTCCCTGCAGTGTCCATTGTATAAGCTTAAACAAGGTACATCTTAAAATTCTTTATGCCTACAAACGCTCACATCTTTCCATTTATCTTTAGATACTCGGCGAGCCGTATATCTCCCCCCGCCTCCCGCCCCCGCCCCCATCTCTCTGAACCCACAGGAGAGACCGCGCAGACCCTTGACCCGGTCTACACTTCTTATTTTATGGTGATGAACTAGCCTCGATAATAGCCATGGCTGATATCACACCCAGTTAGGGGGGCCATAAATAATTCTCTTCTCCCCCGCACAGAAGCTATAAACCAGGGCTGAGGCGCGATAGTTTATCAAAGACGAGGGCTGGCTCCTTAAATAAACCGCGGTGATCTCACTCGCGGCGCCGCGCCCGGGCGGGTAGGCGCTCCCTCCCGCCCCGGCCCGGCCCCCACCCCAGGAACCGCAAGTGTCCGACGGATATCGGCGGGTGTTCGCGCGGCTCCGCCACGGGCGGCCCCGCCGAGGGGGCCCGGGCACCCTGCGTCCCCACCCCGGGCTGCCAGCGCCGGCAGCGCGCGGAGCCGAAACCCGATCGGCGGCGCCCGGGCGCGCCAGGGGAGAAGCCGCGACCCGGCTTCGCGGCCGCGGCCAAGTTCGTCCCCCCGCCCGGGGTTCCGTCGGGCCTGGACGGCCGGGTGCGCAGGCCGCCAGGTGAGGTCCGGGCTCGGCGCCCACGCGCCCGTTTCGCAGCCCGGCGCCTCGCGGCCGCAGGGGGCCCGGAAAGCGGCGCGCCAGATCCGGGGCGAAGGCCTTCGCTCCCCGCGCCGGCCGCGCCGCCGCCCGGCCTCCCGAAGTCGCCCCCTGTCGGCGCGCCCGTCGCTCGCGCCTCGCCGGGCGCCACTTACCCCGGGCAGAGTCTTCTGCTCGTGCAGCGCGCTCTGGGCCTTCAGCGCTGACTCACGCTCGCAGTAGGTGAGGAAGGCGCAGCCTGGGGAGGGAAGCAAGCGCCGAGAAGGGTCAGTGGGGGCGCCCCCCGGCCGCCCACGCGCCCGCCCGCCCGTCTCCAGCCCCTCCCCGCTCTCCGTCCCTCTCCCCACCTCTCTTCTCTCTACCGTGCGCTCTACTCGAGCTTTCCTGCCTCCCCGTTTTCCCCTGTGTCTGCTTTTCGTCCCTCTCGTTCGCTGCTTTTCTCTTTCGCTCCTTGGGCGAAGTCTCCCCACTCAGCATTCCCCCCCTGCCACGCCCCCTCTCCCCGCGGGTCTCTTACGGTCCCCGCGCCCCGGGGGGGGCCTGCCTGTCTCCGTCTGGGTGCTCTGCTATTTCAGCTCCAGCCCCATACCTCCCAGAAAGGGGCAGCTTCTACCCCGCAACCCCAGCACCTCTGGTCACTCTTGATCATGAACTCCTCCTGTTCTGGCCCCCTTAGGAGGGATGAGGCAGGGACCCTCCAGGCTCCATCTGTAAGGAGGACCCCAGGCCAGGCTGTTCCTAACGAAGTGAATGGGGCTGTCCAAGGTGTCCGCCACAGTCGGTTGTTGGATCTGCAGTGCTATCTTCACAGCCCTCCCGGAGGGCTTGGAGACCAGACCCCCTGTCTCTAATTCCCTGGGGGACTCCAGCAGCGCCCTGCCCTGCCTCAGTCTCCCCTCATGTGAACAGAAGGGGTTGACTGAAGGGTCTGCAAAGTCCCGTTGAGTTTTCCCCTTGCGTGATTCTGACAGCGCCTTACCAGGAAATCTAGATTTTACAGAGCACCGTGCCTTGCTCAAGGGGTGACTTTTTAATGCTGGCCCTTCAGGCCCAGCGACAAGGCAAAGAGAATGCCTGTGGATGGGAGAGTCTTTGGGGAGTTCCTTCAAATTTCTCGGTGTCAAGGCTTCTTCCTGTGCCTACAGACGTGGCTGAGGGTGTCTTAGGGCACCTAGGGCCTTAGGGAAGGTCAAAAAGTCAACTTCAGCCAACAGCAGGCTTGAGTTTCATGGGGCACAGTGGCCTCAAACTTTCCAAAGTCGCCCGCGGCCCCAGAGAAGGCACCCTGCAAACTGGCCACCGTCTCTGTTTCACTCTCTTCCCCATGATCTGACCTCCCAACCATCTGAGTTCACCACTGTCCCCACCTTTCTTTTGCTCTCACAGTCTTCTCACACTCTCCGCATTTTCACATCTCCCAATCCGCATCTTTCAAGAATCTGGTCAAGGTCCACCTCCTCCAGGCAGCCACCTTGACTGGTCTGGTCCAGTTTAAGTTAGCCTCCCTTCTTAACTGCCCACAGCTGGCCAGGTGGTCATTCTCATGGCCATTTATCAATTATTTCCTGAGTGTCCTTGTGCCAATTTCTGTGGGATGTCCAGCAGCCCAGGCCCTCTTGTAGGAGGCTTGTAGGAGCCTTATCACCAGGGCATAAAGTGTTCCCAGCGTCCTTTGCAGTTCCTGACTTCTCCATCATCCAGTAAAAACCTCCCTTCCCAGGTGGTGCTAGTGGTAAAGAACCTGCCTGCCAATGCAGGAGATGCAATAAACGTGGGTTCGACCCCTGGGTCGGGAAGATCCTCTGGAGAAGGAAATGATAACCTACTCCAGTATTCTTGCCTGGGAAATCCCATGGACAGAGGAGCCTGGTAGGCTACAGTCCATGGGGTCACAAAGAGTTGGACACAACTGAAGTGACTTCACACATGGGTATCTACCTCTTCCTTTCCAAAAACTCGTCCTGCCTCCCTTTCCTCTTAGCTTCAGAGAAGAGATGGAAGGAACTGTATGTGTGAGGGAGACACAGAGATGGGGAGAAGGAAGCAGGGAGACAGAGCTCTGCACTCCCAGGCGCTCTCCGCCTTCCCATCCTCCTCCTCCTGTCTGTCCGGAGCTGGGAGGAGCTGTGAGTACCACGGAGCCTCTGTCCACTGCATCTCATCCCTCCCCAGCCAGACTCTGGATCACCCCTCCTCCGCACTCCCCGTTCCTCTGTCCCCGGTCGGCAGACGGTTATTGATGGAGACACTTGGGGACTGAAATGAATAGCGGTCAGAGGCCCCCGTGACGTCGGCCCTCGTGCTGTTGCCTGCCTCTCCCGGGGCCTCTTTCCTCTTGTCGCCTCGCTGGCCTTGTCCTCCACCCGTGCCTGCCTGCAGCCAGGAGGCGGCCGCTGTCTTGCTGCAAGCCGGCAAGCCAGCTCAGGACAAGGTCAGGGGCAGGTTTGGAGGAGGAGGGAGGCAGGAGAGAAAAGGGAGGAGGGGGAAGGAGAGGAAATGGCCACATTGTCTCTGTGGCCCAGGATAACAAGGAAAGGCTTCCAGAAAGAAAAAATAAAGAAAAAAAAGAATCTGTTGCTTTTGTCCAGCTTCCAGGAATTTTTGCACAGTTTTTTTTTTTTTTTTTTTTTTTTTTTTTTTTTTTTTTAGAGAGAAAGCTCACTGCTCTGTTGTGAAGCAGAATCTGTGAGGGACCCTCAGGCCCTGTGTGACCTCCCCTGTCGTTTCCACCTCCTGACTTCACCTTCTCCCTTTTCTCCGCTGCTTACTCGCCCATCTTTCTCCTGCCTCTCCGCCCTGCCAGGTGCACTGTGCCCCTGGACCTTTGCACCAGTGGTTCCCTCTGCCCAGAAGGAGCCTATCTGCTGTCTGCATGGTCGTCTCCTTCCTTCCCATTGGGTTTCCCTCACATGTGACCTCTTCAAGGATGTCTCTCCTGACAGCCTCACTGAACACAGCACACCTCACCCCCCAGGACACATACCTGCTCTCTGACCCCGCGTCCTGTTGGCACTTCTCTTTGGCAGCCCTCACCCCGAAATATTAATATTGTTTGTTTGCTCCTTGATTAGTGTCTCCCCAGCTCAGATGAGGTCACGACTTGACTTTGTTCTGTTCCTGCTTGGTTCTCAGTTCTCAGAAAGGGGCCAGGAGCTCAGCGCATGTCTGTTGAGAGCATTGAATCCTGAACACCTCAGCTACTTTGGGGGTGCTAGAGGGTGGGGGGACTTGGGAGTGGTGCAGGGAGCTGATCAAGGCCCTGAAGACCTAGAGCCACAATGGACTTCCATAACAGGGGGGGACAGAGCTTGTATGTGAGAGCTGATGGGTGGCCCGGGCAGGAAGACTTTTGTTCCCAAGGCCTCCTTGAGCCCATCTGCTCAGGTTCTTGACAGCGTGGTTACCATCATGGTCCTGCTCTCATCCCCAGCAGATCATCTGACAAGGCTGATGCACACAGACGGAAGCTGTGCCTGCCCAGGGCTCACTTACTGGTTCCTCTCTCTTGAGTCTCAGTTGTCTTATCTCTAACTCCCTTCAGAGGCTGGTGGAGAGAACTACTAAACAACAGGCGAGCATTAACAAACTCTGCAGAGCTCTCTGATCGCAGAGTGCAGTGTCAACACAGTCACTCTGGTGGATGGGAGCAGGGACTCAGAGAGGCAGAGTCCCTCCTGGCCCTCTGCACCTCTGTGAGGACGGACTGGTCTTACATGGGGGCCAACTGGTGGCCACCCATCCGGCCTGCTCAAACCGTCTCTTCGGCCAGCCAGCTGCCACGTCTGATAGTCACCTCTTGGGAGAACCATCTCACTACAGCTCTATAAAAAACTCAGAGACGGACATGCAGGTATTAATTGCTGGCTCCAGGTGCTTGAAGGGACCACGTCGGCTCCCTTGCTGGGGGCAGAACCCCAGGAGTGGCCGCTCGGTGGAGATGGGGCTTCAGGAGGGGAGTCTGCCTTCACAGGATACTGCAGAGTGCAGTGGGCCTGGGTAGGGGTTGAGGTGGGGGCCCACGGTGGCCAGGGGAGAGAGGGGTCCCAAGCCATCCCCCTGGACATTTGCTGAACTGTGACTTCCTGTCCTCATCATCGCTTCTCCCAGAAAATTGAGGAGGGGACTCCAAGCTGTGAGGGGAGTCTGGGAGTCCCAGACTCGCCTCCTGTAAGAAGCCAAGGTATCCCCAAAGACATGCCCTGTGAGGCCCCTTGGGAACGCTCAGTCTAGTTGAGAAATGGGGTTCTTTCAGGGAAACAGCCTCATTCTGATCCAAGACTGGTGGGTGGAGGGGAGAGTGAGGCTGGTACCAGGCTCTGCATCTCAAGGCTGAGAAGGTCTGACGATGGGGAGCCCCTCCTGGGAATGGGGCTGATGGCACAGACATCTCTCCTTGCCTTCAGGCCCAACACTTCCCTTCCCAAGCCTGACCCTGGCCGTATCCTTGTGTTCACAGCAGAGGGAACACGGATCCCCTGTGGTTGTTTGCAGAAACAATAAAATTGAAAACCATCTAAAGATGTCTCAGTGCCATAATGCTTTTATGTTTAAACTGTGGAATACCCTACAACAGTCAATAAGACGAAATGGTTCTAAACGTCCAATGTGGAAAGGCGCATTGTCAGATGGGAGAAGCAAGTTGCCCAGTAGCGGACACCACGTGTGTACATCAGAGACATCTCTGCGACTCCCACACGCACCCAAATCTGTGCCTACGCCATAGCACAAGGGCTGTGAGGACTCCCGCCAAGCTGAAAACAGGGATGAAGCGGGTAGCGGGGTGTCTCTCATGACTTCAACATTTTTTGTTTTGTTTGACACATTTAGACCCAGAATGTATTCATAATGTCACTTATATAATTAACTTTAAAGAAAAGAAACTTTGCTGAAAGAGGAAGATGGAGTGCAAAGGAGGTGGGTAGAAATGGGTGAGCCAGACAGGATGCAGGACCTGTTCCGAGGAGATGGACAAAGTCCTCTTGATGTTAGCCTCCTGGCAGGTTCTTCACGAGGGACATTATTTTGGTGGGTCCTGCGATGGCCCTGGGTCAAAGCCTCCTCTCAGCTCTGGGACTCGAAGCGGATTCTCTCCGCCCAGCAAGCTGTATGTGGTATTCGTTTGGGTCCTGTGGCAGTCGCAGAAGGTATCTGGGCTGGGGTGAGGATAGACTCCTTGCTGGAATGGAGAGGCCTCCCTCCCCCAATACCTGTCCCGCTCTGCAGTTTATCTGAGACTCAACCGGATGTGTGCGCTGATGGCGGGACCTGAGGTGAAAAGTTGCGGGAGTGACTCGGAACCTCTGGGTGAGGTCTGACCTCCTCACCCCTCAGCCCCCGTCTTCTCCATCCCCCGGTCTGCGATGCTTGTCCCAGCTCCAGCTCATCACCTGACTCCCACCCTTCAGGATCCGCACTTTCTAGCCACCGCCTCCTGAATGGGAGTGAGCGGAACAGAACTGCAGCCTAGCGGCGGGGCAGGAGCAGCCTTGGGAATTCATCAGGGTGGGCGTGGGAGCAGGCAAATGTCACACTTGCAGAAAAGTCACGCCCAGCCCAGCGCTGCCACCCGCTGCTGATTGCCTGGCCTCTCTGCACGAGGAGGACCCGGCCGGCCCCCCTGAGACCTGCCTCTCCTCTGCTGCTCCCGGTTCTACCCCGTGCGCTGGACAAGGGTCCACCCTCACATTTCCTCATGCGGCCTTCTGACCTTTTCCCTCTCGCCATCCTTATTTGCTCGTCCTTCTGTCTAGCAGCCTCATGTCCCCTCTCTTTGAAGAGACTGTCAACTCCGTGATGGGTGGAGACAGCCTCTTCTACAGGAAGGCTGAGCCTCTAGCCCGAAGGAACTGAGAAGGGTGGGGGAACACGACAGAGGGTTTGGGGCTCTGCCGAAGAGCAGGAAGCGCTGAGTGCGGAGGAGGAGAAGGGTGTGGCCCCCGGGGAGGAGTGGGCGTAGGCGGCTCAGGAGGGTGGCAGACGCCTGGCTCCAGTGGGGCAGCCGGAGCTGACGGTGCAAGGGCGCAGCTGATTCCTGAGAAGCTGGGCGGGGTTGGAGAGGGAGGGGGGGCCTCTCCCACGTGAGGGAAAAACACAGCGCCGCAGAATTAATTGCACGGAGATGGCAGTCATTTACAAAGCCCCCGTGTGCGGGGATAAAAGGCCTTGTCATTGTGAAGTGAAGGAAGTACAATTTCCTGCCCAACTCCGAACAGGGCTGAAGCCTGCCTGGGGTGTAATCACTGCGGAAGGGCACACAACCGAGGCGCACCTCCTCCCACCCCAGCCGGGCCTTGGCTTCCTACTAATTGAATTACAGAATTAGCCAGAGGAAGGTGGCCCTGGAATAGGAAGATCTGGACTTTAATAAAACATCAGATCCTCAGGCCCTGCGCGTGGCTGGCCTGGAGGAAGCGAGGGGAAGCAGGCTGTGGGAGGGGCCAGGGACCGGGATGGGAGCCCGAAGCCCACCCACCAACCAGGCAGACCCAAGGGTCAAGGAGGGGCTCCCTGTTCCGAGTGATTTTTCTCTGCCCGGAATCTCCACGCATCCGCCTGCCGTGGTGCCTGAAACCCCACCCTCGGAGCATCCTTCCTTGGTGATTCTCCTCCCAGCCTTCACAAAACAGACGTGCCCCCCACCCCACTCAGAGAAATCGAGGCAGACTGTCTGGGGGTGGATAGAGCGAGGGGGAGAGGGGATGTCTTCCAGCTTCCCTGGAAAGAGGGTTACTGGCGTTCTGGGAGCAGGTCTGTCCCTCCATCCAGTCCCTGCCCCCGCTGCTCTGGGTGGGCAAGAACTGCCTCCCGGGTAACTCCTGGGTCAGATGCCCCCTTCCTGCGTGTGGGACAGACACCTGCAGGACCAGTCCTCACATACACACTCTGCCCCTGGAAATGTGCCCCCAGCTCTGGGCTTGCCCCTGGTCTGCACCTTCTTCAAGACCCACCCCTTGTGTCCTGAGAGCCTACCTCCGCCTCCCAGTCTCACCTTCTGTGGATTCCTCTGCGGCTGCATCCTTGACCACTGCTCATGGCTTGCCCCAAGGGTGAGCCTCGTCTGCCCCTCTAATCTGTGGGCGCCTTGAGAGTCTGTGAGCTCCTGGTAACAGGCAGAGAAAGAAACCACGGGGCCAGCCCTGCCACGGTCTCTGCCTCTATTTCCCAGTGCCCAGCCACGGACTGGCTCCTTCTGCCATCTCCCCAGGACCTGGCCTATCCATTCCAGTTTCCTCAAGTCATTCCATCTGGACCTTGCTCCCTCCCTCCCCCTTCCCCTGGGGAGTTCTGATGTTATCTTCTCTCCATAAGAGAGGGATGATGATTGTCCACCCACATCATGACTCTCTTGCTTTTCCACCTCCGTCAGGGGAAACCTGAGCCTTAGAACCGCACCCTTACCCCTGCTGCCTCCTCCATGCCTCCCTCCTTTGGAGCTCACTTGTCCTTCTAGGAGTGACTAAGCCTCCCCTTCTCCAGGAAGCCTTCCTTGACTACACCAACACCTCTTAAAGCCCTTAGCAGTGGTCCCTCCCATTTGGCAGTTAGAAGACACATCTTTGTCTCTCTCACATTTTGTGTGTCCGTCCATGGGGAAATAGTGTGCTCTGCTGCTGCTGCTAAGTTGCTTCAGTCGTGTCCGACTCTGTGCGACTCCAGAGACGGCAGCCCACGAGGCTCCCCCTGGGATTCTCCAGGCAAGAACACTGGAGTGGGTTGCCATTTCCTTCTCCAATGCATGAAAGCAAAAAGTGAAAGTGAAGTCGCTCAGTCGTGTCGGACTCCCAGCGACCCCATGGACTGCAGCCTACCAGGCTCCTCCATCCATGGGATTTGCCAGGCAAGAGTACTGGAGTGGGGTGCCATTGCCTTCTCCAATAGTGTGCTCTAGGAGCTGCCAACTCCAGGGTCCCCTTCTCCCTGCAGTGACAGATGTCACTGAATGCAGTGGTTACTAAACCCCACTGTGAGCCTGGCTGGGTGAGAGTGGGGAGATGGCTGACTGCAGGAGAAACTGTGTGGAATGGGTCTTAGATGGGACTCCCCCCACCTCCAGCTTGGATACCCCCAGAAATGGCAGGAGCCATCCATCTTCCTCCGAGGAGACCTGGGGGGTGGGGACAATGGGGCGCCCGGCAGGCGGGGGAGGTGGATGGTGCCCTCATCCAGTGAGTCAGGGGCAGCCTGCTCCCTTCTGCAGGGCCCTCCAGCACTGAAAACCCACCCTCGGCCCACAGCCTGCTTCCGGGCTCAGCACTGCCCTCCTGCGTCAACTCTCTTTTTACACCAGAGACTGCAGAGGAGTTTGAACTCAGATGAGTTCCGAGTTCAAGCGTTTCTCAGAGCTAAGCGGGTGGTGTGATGTGACGGACTGGGCCTGGCTCCCCACGCCTGTCTCAGCCCTTCTGCCCTCTGAGGCCGCAAGGCGCATGTGAGCACGGGGCGGTGCTCACGGGGGGGACCCCCCCCCGACCTAGACTGGGGAGCCCCAGGGGATGGGACCAGCCCTCTCTCTCTTCCTGGGGGCACTGGGCCAGGCCCAGTGAGTTCAGACCCAAGGACCTAGCTGGCTGTGGACCTTGGAGGATGAAGGCCCAGCGGGCAGGCCTTTGCCAAGGGCCTGTCCCTGCCAGTGACCCTCGTTTCTGCTTTCAGCGCCGGAGAATTACATGTCTGGTGTCTGCTGCGACATCTTTATGGCACTGTGAAAAAGGACAAGGAGTGGACATGAGTTACTGATGGCCTCTCCCCTTTCTCAGCAAAGAGTTCTCGGTCTGTGGCTGGAGCTGATGGGCCCGCGAGGCTCAGGGGTTGGGGACTGGCCCAGGGAAGATATCTGTCAGCCTTTCCAAGGCCCAGCCCTCGAGTCAAGTCCAACCTGCTTCATGACACGTGCACTGGGTTTTGCTCCCGCAGTTGAAGGGCTGCCCCTGTGCCCCTGCTCTGGGCCAGCAATGCCTGGTGGGCCCAGGACACACCAATTTCCCCTTTGGTCTTACAAGGAGTTTTAACTCTCTGCCGTGCTGTCATGCCCGTGAATGTGTGCTTCTTACACCTCAGAGCAGTCTGGGGTTTTATCAGTGTCTGACAAGTGGGGAGAGCCTGGGTGACCCCTCTGGTGATGGGACAGAGACCTGGTTTGAGGCTCAGATCCTGCCTCTCCCTCCTGGGCCCCTGGGCAGGGTGTCAGGAAGTGTGAGTGGGGACCCTGGGGGCCCTGATGTAAGATGTCCTCCCCTACGTGGCCGGGATTTGGGATAAGGGGCTCAGGGATAACGTCTTTCTCTTCCTCTAAGGACCCAGGGGGAGATAGCTGCGGTCTCTGGGGGCTCCCTGGCCTGCCGACCCCTGACCTCCGTCTACCCACTGGGTGCCGTCTCCAATCTCAGAGTCAGGTGGTGGGCGCCTCCACAGACAGCTCTATCTGAGCATCAAGGCTGGATCTGAGATGCGCGTGGGGTATCTGTTCCTCCCCCAAACACCAAGATAACAGCTAGAGCTGAGAAACTGAACTCTGCCCGCTTCTAATGAACCTGGCTTAGATCTTCCTGCTTTTGAATTTTCTCAGTTCAGGGTGCCCCTGCTGAGAAGCCTGGTGGGACCTGTGGGAAGCGACTACTGCTCTCTGAGCCCCATGTGGCAGGGACCTCATTGCTGTGACCCCACCAGTCGCTAAGCCGTGCAGAGGAGGGCCCTTGTGAAAGCGAGTCCGTCTGAGTGACCTGAGAGGCAGACCTGGCCTCCCCCTCGTCTTCTGCCTGCCCCTCTCCATGCCTGCTTGCCTTTGGGCGCCTCTCCCTCCTCGCCTGTTTGGCCCGAAACGCAGAGCCTCGCTGGCTGACTTCCACCATGCTGCTGACCTACCGGACTCCCCAGGGTGTGGGGATGACACCGTGCTGGAACCGAGCCCCCAGCGTCCCCAGTATTTTCTCGACGTGTGCAGGTTCTATGCCCATAGAGGAGCCAGGTGAATGCTTTTTGAGCTGCATAGAACTCCCCTTGTTGGAGCTTTACCTGGTTTTTGGATAGGATAAATGGCGCGGTGTGTGGGGAGTCACTTCCCCCATAGGATCCCTTTCCCCATGCAGAGGCATCCCTCCTTGGCGTGACCCCAAAGCCCTGGGCCCCCAGCCCAGAGCTGCCCCCAGCCCACCCACAGACAGCTCTTTACCCCATGGTGTCTTGTGGGACAGGATCAACCTCTCTGACTCCTTTCTCCCCTGAAGGAAGGCCGTCAGATTCAACAGGCAGGGGGCTGACGAGCCCCTTGGTCCCTTCATGGGTCACCCTGACCATGCTCCCCACAGCGGGTGTCCGTGTCACCCCTGGGCCTTTATTCCTGCTCCTCCCTGTACCCCCGGACTGCCTTCCCTGCTCCTGGGTCCTCTTCCAGGACCATCAGAACCCTCCACAGCCTCCCCTCAACGGGCCCTTTCACGTCCAAGTGTCTGAAGCATGAAAGCAAGAGTGAGGTTGAACAGCTTTCCTCTGTTCTCATCTGGGGGAACTCTGTCTCCCCAGCTAGACTGCGGCTCCTGAGGCTGTGTCTCTCCCACTGTACCTGTGACAAGCCCTGGGATGCAGGCCTCACCAGAGCAGCTGAACTGTTCAGAATCGGGGGGAGGGCACGCCACCCCGCTTTGATAGCAAATGGGCACCCAGGATCCACTGGCGAGGTGAATTAATCTCACCTCTCCACTCCGGCTCCTTCCTAACAGGCCCTAATTCACTTAAAGAACAACAAAAAAAAATAGAAGCACACCAACCAAGAAATTCCGACCTCAGCATCCAAGACAGGCTATTTTGAAAAGACCAATAGCCAGGAGTCCTATATTAACAGGATCAATGTTTGGAAAATGTGATTTTCTTTTTAAAAGCAGAAAAACAATCTCACCCAGTGCAGGCAGGCCATGGTCCAGCTCTTGGTGGAGGATGCTATTCCCTCATGATCCCGGTCACTTAAGCCACTCTTCTGGCTGGGCTTTGGGCCTCACCCAACATCAGTAAGATAGGCTCAGTCACAGGCATTTAGCAATATTTAACCTGAGGGCTGTGGCCAGGAAGTAGTCAGCAAATGTGACTGGGATGCGGGCTTCAGTGTGTGAGAATCAAGGCTGGGATGACCCCCACCCCACACGCCCACAGAATCCACCGAGAAAGAAGACTGAACTAACTAATCGGTTCACTGGTACTCAAGACTCAACAAACCCTGTGACTGGGATCAGGGTACTATCCTCTGTGGATGGAGCAAAAGTTGCTTCATACCTCATTCATTCATTCTGTCCACAACCATTTATGGATAGACTGTCATTTGCCAAATGATGAAAGACATATCCCCTTCCCTCTTTTTCTCCTTTCTTTTCCTTTCCTCCCTCCCTCCCTTCCCTGTCTCTCTCTTTCTTTCCTGCTTTAAAGGAGATGACAGGTAATTGCACTTGCAAGGCCAGGTGGCATGCCTGCAGTAAGAATACCCACTCGACCAAGGTTGGTGTAGGGCTCAGCAGTGGCACAAATGATAACAGCAAACGCTTGGTGATTTGGGGTTGTATGTTGGGCATTGTTCTGAGTGCTTTACACGTACTGTCTCATTTAATACAGTGACCATATAATGGAGAACAATTCTCCCCATCTTACAGATGAGGCACCCAAAGATGAAAGACTTGCCCAAGGTCTTGTGGCCAGGTCCATGGTGGAGCTGGGCTGTGAGCTGGGCAGGCTACCTGTTGTGTCTGTGACCTTAGCCATGGGCTCTGACCCTCATGGAGGGGGACACTGCAAGGCCTCCTGCATCTTGAACCCAGAGGGACCTCCAGGAAAGGCTGTGCTAGGAAAGAGCTCTGTGTGGTGGTACTAGCGGTAAAGAACCCGCCTGCAAATGCAGGAGACATAAGAGACATGAGTTCGATCCCTGGGTCAGGAAGTTGCCCTGGAGGAAGAAATGTCAACCCACTCCAGTATGCTTCCCCGGAGAATCCCGTGGAGAGAGGAGCCTGGAGGGCCACAGTCCATGGGGTCACGCAGAGTCAGACACGACTGAAGTGACTTAGCACACATGTGCAAGGGCGAAGATGTGTGGGCAGAGGTGTGGGCTTGGGGCCTCTGGAGTTGTTTAGAAGACTGGAGGGTAGGGCTTTTAGAGCCTCTGAGGGTAAGGCCCCTTCAGAGCTCCTCCAGACACCTTCCCAGCACCTGTCTTTGGCTTTCCCCCTTGTCCATTCTTCCTTTCCTTTCCTCTTCTCTTTTCTTTTCCCTTCCTTCCTTCCGTTCCTTGCTTCTTTCTCCCCACCCCCACCTCCAGCATCCACCTTCCCTCCCTCCTTCCTTCCTTTCTTTTCTGGCCTCACGACTGGGACACCTTATTCTCTCCTGTCCATCTATTCAATTCCCACCCTGACTCCTCCAGGATATGCCATTTTTTTCCATCTCAAAACGGCGGTCACATCTGACCCCCGGGTTTGCCTCTGGGAAAACCATCTAACCCCTGTGGCCTGACGGCCTCCATCAGCAGGATGTCTGAATCCTGGGAGAGGGCTAAGGATTTGGTTCCAACAGTAGCCTCTGTCTTGTTCTAGAAGCCCCCTGGGATCGGGCAGTTCATGTAGCCCCCCCGGGCCTCAGGTTCCCTCCCCAGGAAGTGGGGACGACGACGCTGATCTGCCGGGGTCCTGGGTGTCCAGCAGAGTGCCTGGCATACAATTAATGGGGAGGGTCACTATTGCTGCCATTTTCAGTAGCAGCAGTTGTGATGTGACGCTAAAGATTCCCCACGGTGTGAAACATAGCTTTGGCATTCATACTGTCTGCTGGTGTCTGCTGGCTTTGCGTGGGACCTGCGCGTCCCCCGCGTCGACACTCACGGGGACTGGGGACCCCGTGTGTGCTTCCGGCCCCAGCACAGGCCGGCTCGCCGGGGGCAGGGTGACTGATGGCTGGCATTGACAGTCTGGGATGTGAGTGTGTTTTGTTTACCTCATGGATCTAATATGCTAATGACAGGGAGGCAGTAATGAGCTGGCAGGGACCTGGGTGACAAAGAGCTGGCTTCATGCTTCCCCAAAGAGGCACCTCTGTGTCAATTGTTTCTTTTGTGAGAGGAATTGTTAAGACCCAGGAATGTGGGCTGGGAGAGTTGGGGAGAAGAAGTCGGGGGTGGGGGGGTATCTCACTCAGAAGTGGTGCAAGACCCGGCAGCTGGGGAGGGGTGGGCACCCCCACTCCCGAGGGTGGGCATGGACTCCTCCACCCTGGTGGGGAGAGGATGGTTGTGGACTGGGCACTCTCATTTGTGTTGCTCACTGAGTTCTCTGAGGGCCCTGTGAGCTCTCTGATGGCAGGGCGGACCTGCCCACCGTGGACCCTGGTAAGCTCTGCTCCCGGCAGGTGCGGTGGCAGGAAGCACTAAGTGCCCCGGTTTCATATTAGCATGCCAACCAAAGACAATCTTGCCATAGGTGAACCCCAGCCTCCAGCAAGTCACCAGCTCTCTCTGGACCTCAGTCTGCTTTTCTGTGAAATGGGTCTGATATCCCTGCCCACGAGCTGTGTCCCCAGCATCAGCACAGTCCTGGCACAAAGCGGGTTCTGGCACATATGATGGATTTGTCAGTAAGTGAATGGGTCCATCTTAAAGGAAATCAGTCCTGAATCCAGTCCATCCTAAAGGAAATCAGTCCTGAATATTCACTGGAAGGACTGATGTTGAAGCTGAAACTCCAATACTTTGGCCACTTGATGCAAAGAGCTGACTCATTGGAAAAGACCCTGATGCTGGGAAAGATTGAAGGGAGGAGGAGAAGGGGACGACAGAGGATGAGATAGTTGGATGGCATCACCAACTCAATGGACATGAGTTTGAGTAAACTCAAGGAGTTGGTGATGGACAGGGAGGCCTGGCGTGCTGCAGTCCATGGGCTTGCAAAGAGTCGAACACGACTGAGCGACTGAACTGAACTGAACTGAATGGAGGAGGTGAGAGAGCGGGCAGTATACCTTGTTGTTTTACAGGAGAAGGGAGGGACACGTCTGGAGATCAAAGTGAGGCATCCCAAGAGCACACAGCTGGTCGGTGGGGGAAACAGCTCAGGCCCGCTACCCGGCCTCCTGGAGGGCAAGCCTGTGAGAGGGCTGCCCTGGAGGGGTGAGCAGGCTGAGTCTGGGTGCTGGGAGTGAAAGGTCCCAGAGAGAACGTGCAGGGAGCAGACTGTCCGCAGACGCAGGAGTGCTGCCAGGACTTTGCAGCACGTGGAAGGGAGCAGGGAGAGCAGACTCATGTGAGCGGGTGCGGGCCGAGTTCATGCAGCACCCGGCCCCCACCTGGGAGACTGGGGGGCGGCCGACTGGGCCAGGGGAAGGGGAGGAGCGGGCCTGACCCGCTTCTGTGTCCTAGGGGCGTGCATGGTTCTACCTTCTGTTCTCACTGCCCTCAGGAGGGCCTGGGCGCGGGAGGACCCCGGGCCGGGGCTCGGTGAGCCATGCCAGGTGGGACCAGCCTGAGGCCTGACCTGATCACCTCCATCATGGGGCTGACTCAGCAGCTGCCGTGCCTCAGTCTTTGCACCCTCCGGCTTCCCCATTCTCTTGGCTTCCTAAAAATGTCCTTTAGACCTTGGCTTTGTCTTGGCAGAGCTGATCGAACCCCATAGTCAGGAAGGCCAGTTTGGGGAGCTGAGGCCCAGAAGGAGAGTTGGAGTCTTGGGGTGGTTAAAGGAATGGCTGCTGGGCTGCTCACTCCCTACCCCCCAACCCCCGGCAGCTGTGGCCCCTCTGCCACTGAACAGGGGACCCTGCCCCTGCGTTACACACCCAGTGAGGGGTGGACACCAGTTTTGCATCAGAATGCTGACCAGCAACCTCTGGATAGGTAAACCACAGCCTCCAGCAAGTCACCAGCTCTCTCTGGACCTCAGTCTTCTTTGCTGTGAAATGGGTCTGATATCCCTGCTCCCAATGGGTGCTGCCTGTTTTCATCTGCAGGTCTGTAGATAGCGGTGGAGACGCACGCTGGGGAATTGGTCCCCAGTAGTGCCAGACATGTGGCCCAGAGGTCAGGCTGGGTGAGAGCAGTTGGTCTAGGACTGGGGTGAACAGAGAGGGAGGGATGCAGACGGAGACCCTGGGTGCAAAGGCCCCATAGGGCGAAGTGCGGAAGAATCCGATGGGCCCTGCAACTTGGATCAGAGACCAGACAAGGATGCCAGCCTGCTGGGGACCCTGGCTTCCCTGCCTGTAGATCCCGGAGGAGCTGCAGATCCCTACTGACAAACTTCCTGGGAATGAAGTTAGGAGGCCGACTCCAGAGTTATGGGTGTTAATCCTGCCTCACCCTGTGCCTCCATCACCCTGAAGGTCCAGGTGAGCATGGTTGAGTCCCCAGGTCCTAGCAGGACTCTGGGACCTGTGGCCCTCAATTTTTTCCCCTAAGTGTCCACGGGCACCACCTGCTCTTTGCCCAGGCTGGCCTCGGGAGGGAGGCAAGGACAGCAGAGGAAGACGGGATGCCAGACAGACCCAGCGACAACACCCACCTTGGAACAGAGGAACGCGGAGGAAGCCGAGAAAGGTGGCACGCCACTCAGTGACCGAGGGACCGCCGCGGACAGCATGGGGGAGAAGGGGGCCCTCCTGGACGCAGGTGTGCCCCCTTGGGCCTTGACACCTGAGGGGTGAGGCAGGAGGGGCATACCGCCCCTAGTGCCAGGAGCGAGCTTGCTCTGAGTGGGGCCCGCGGGGCAGCGGGCACTGGAAGTGAGGTGGTACCCCGTGTCAGGCCACATGGGGGTAGCCCAGCCTTGCTCTCTCCTCCCTTCCCCTTCTTTCCTTCCATTCATCGCCAGGTGTCCCCCTGCCAAGCTGGGGTAGGAAGTGGGGTAGACGCATGGGGGCCTCGACTCTGCACACACCCCACCCCCCGCCCCGTTTACAGGGATGAAGGCCACCTCTGCCTCCCACGGCCAGTTCCCCCTTGAACCGCGAGCCACGGAGCTGGCTGTTTTTGTCCGCAGGTCTATATATAGCGATGGAGATGCACACTCTGGAATTGGATTTGATGTAGCCCTCTGGACTCGAGCTAACTTTTGGGGAGTAGTTTTCTTGGGAGCCTGCCAGTCCAATTCCTCCCTCATGAACACTAATTACTGCACAGACCTTCTCCATGAAATCGGCGCTGAAGCCATTTCCATCTAGGCGGCTCTCCAAGACGAAATTTTTCTGCTGGGAACCGACAGCCGCAAATAAACCTACCATCGACTTAGCAACGGAGAGCAGGAGCGGGTGGGAGGCGGGGAGTGAGGAGGGACGCGGGGAGAGCGGGAGGGGGGGAGGACTCCGAGGAGAAGGCTCCGAGTCTTTTCTTCCTTCTGTTCTTTATTTTGCAGAAAGGGTGTAATCAGCGCTCAGGAAAGGTGGGACAGGGAGTCTTTGGGAGATAGCACAGTGGCCTGGGAGGGGGTGCTCTTGGCTGTCTGAGCCTGGCCAGGGCCCTCCGTCCACTGCTGGGCACTGCGGTGAGAGAGTCCCCATGCCCAGCCTCTCCAGCGTTTATTCCTGCCTTCCCTACCCTAGCCTCCCTGGTATCCTGCAGGTCTGGCCCTTCCCTAGCATCCTCAGTCTCGCCTCACTAAGGACGGCTGCCTGATGAGTTCCACCCATGACCCAGGGACTGGGTACCATCCTGTCTCTGCCAGGCTGGGCCTCTTTGACCCCGCTAGGCAGCACCAGTCCCTCCATTCTGAACTCCAGGGGTTGTGCCAGGCACCCAGCAGTGGGGTCTGTTCTGTTCTCTGCCCCCCTTGAAGTCTGCACATCAACTGTCAAGGAAGGGGTGGGCACTAAAGTTGGGGGAGGGGAGCTTACAAGGCCAGGTCCTGCCGGGTGCTTCACCACACCCCTGAGATTAAATGCCTTCTTGATTTTTTTCCCCAGGACAAGCCTGATGGCTCGAGAGCTCAGGGATGATGTCCATGGTCACTTGTTACCTAGGAAGAGGCAGGGCTGGGACTTAACCACACGAGTCTGCATCTCAAGGCCGGATGCTGCTGTGTCCTCTCTCCTGGCTCCCCTGGCACGGTTCTGGGGGCACTGTCTGCTTCCCGCCCACCTCTGTCAAAGGTCAGCCCAGGACTGTGCACTCAGCACCGGTTCTCAGAGTGCTTGCATCCAAAGGGCAGGAGACCTTTTCCCTGAGGTTTCTCAAGGTCTGGGGCAGGCTCAGCGAGCTCTGTGATCACTGGCCATATTTCAGGTTCCAGCACTCCAGCCAATAAAGTCAGAGAGGTCCCCAGAGCCTGCAGGGACCATGGCACGCTGCACCAACCCGGCCGTCAGCAGAAGCGCTGCTCCCTCCCTTGGCAGAGCCCATTCTGTGTTCTGTGTTGAGGGACACTCTACCACAATCCTAGTCCGTAAGTCACCTCTCCCACATCCCTTAACTTCTGTTTTCTGAGACCCACAGTCCAGGATAAGGCACTCCCCCAAAGTCAGTTATGCCACCAAGGCTTGGTGAATCCCTTCACCTTTCTGGGCCTCAGTTTCTCCATCCATCAAATGGGCACAACAATGCCTTGCCTAGTTCCCTTACCCGGGGCAGCGGTGGGGGGTGGTGTGTGTGGCAGGGGCATCACTGGAGATGGCAGTAATATTACCTGGACATCGGTCATTTCCTTCAAGGCCACTGTCCCACACACCGGGCTTCATGCTCACCCTGGACCCTGCTGGCCCTGCCCGCCCATCCAGGGTGGATGGGTGACATCAGGGCTCAGCTCTCCTCTCCAGCCGAAGCTGAGAGACTTCCCATGGTAGGGGGGTGGGGGTGGGTGAGGAGGGGAGAGGAGCCCCTGGAAGAGCTCTCTCTTAAGAGAGTCCTGGGCTGGAAATCAAGAAAGTGGGTTGATGCCCAGGGCCTTGCTCATGAGGAGAGCTATGGGGCCAGACCAGGTGACCTCTGTGGCCTTTCCCTTGCAGGTGTCGAGTGGGGCTCCCACACTGCTTGCTCTGCCATCTTAGCAGTGGTTTGGGGCAGGTTTCTTAGGAACTGCCTCAGTTTCCTCACCTGTAAAATGGGCGACTAAGAGTGCTTGCCTCACTGGGTGGCTGAGGCTAAATGAGAACTCCTGTGCCCGGTGTGGGGTCAGTGCGCTGGGCAGTGTCTCCTGGCTGGTGATGGAGCATGTCCCGGTGAGCACCGTGCACTCGCTTCCTCGCTTAGTCAAGTAGTTCTGCTTTCATTGTGTGTGTGTGCGTGTGTGTGTGCAAACATGGACTCCCAGAGGCAGGACCAGAGCATTGCCTGGGAGTGTGGCTGTCACTCAGCATCTATGGAGCGGGTCCCAGCTCCCAGCATCTGGCCACTGTGAGAGACCCCTCAGAGGACCACCTGAGCTGCTAGGGAGGCTGGTGACCACCAGGCCTGGGGCCCCCAGGGGCGGCGGTCCTCAGGCTCCAAGGGTCACTGGGCTGAGCCTGCTGAGGTGAGGGAGGGTCTGGGGGTTTCTGGTCAAGGAGAGGAGGGAGCCAGCTCTCCTGGCAGGAACTGGGATCCTCTCACCAGCTTTCAGTCTGGGTGGCTTCACCCGGCCGAGGTGCTTGAGCCTGATGAAGGCCAGCCTGGCCAACCCAGAGTGCAGGGAAGGCAGCCGGGCTCTGCACACCCTTCCTTTCTACAGCTCTTGTGTGTTCTGGTTTTGTTTCCCACTTAGATTCCTGGTTTATCTTCTTTCATAAAATTCTAACCTCCCTTCATCAGAGCTAAGCTGAAAGGGATGCATCCATCACAGAGGCTGCCCCAAGGCGTGTGTGGCCGTGGGTACGTCTGTCCTGGATGGAGCACAGATGCTGTGGGCTTTTGGGGACCAGGTGGGGATGGCTGTGGGACCAAGCCTTTTCCATCTAAGGTCAGTGCTCTCCTCCTAGGGAAGCACCACCAGGGAGCATCCTTGGTGGGTGGGGAGGGGCAAGGAGACTCATGGAAACAGGCAGGGGAGCAGGGCAGTTAGAGATGACAAGCTTTGGTATCAAACAGACCTGGGTCTCTGTCTGGGCTCTACGGTGTCCTGGCTGTGTGATCTCAGGTGAATTACTTAACCTCTCTGAGCCTCACTTTCCATTTTGTACAATGGATTCCATACAGGCCTGTTGGAACAGATGTGAAGATCCCTGTGCGGTGCCAGGCCCTACATGTGTTCCTTTCGTGACGCCACTCAGCAAGGGTGCCCTCTGGATTGCGCTGCCCTGGGATAAGCCAGGGACTTATAGCGGTGGCCTTGGCTCCATTGGAAGGGGTTCCCTCCCGGGCTGTGGGCCCGCTGCACCTTCCAAAGCCTCAGCCCACGTCTGTGTCTCCCCCTCCCCTGCCCGCCCGCCGCCGCCCCCCGGTTCTTTCAGCATTCTCTGTTCCTTCTCTCAGGCAGGCAGCTGAGCAGAAAAACAAATCAAAGTTGCCTGCATGTCTTGGAGCCCGCGATGCTCCCACGAAGCGATCCCTTGCTTCCCATTACCCACCCCAATAACTCTTGTATATGGAGTGTGAAATAATTAGCAGTGGCAAAAATAATTTAGGAAACAAGAAGAAACTAATTGTATGAGCTTGTTTGGGGAAAACACAGCCAACCAAAAAGCCCACTGTGTCGGGAGGCCGGGGCAGTCTTGGACCAGCTCTGCGGAGGTCAAGCCCCTGGCTGGCCCATCGGAGGGGTCCCTTGTGAGACCCTCTCTCAGGACAGCTTTCTTCACTTGGATCCTCCAGGAAGAGCCCAGTGCTGTGGCCAGGACAAGCCATCCTCTTGGGCCCAGGGTGACTTCTCAGAACATATCCACCACCTCCACTCGGGCCATCCCATGGAAGCAGGTGGGAGGGAGGCGGTTGTGGGGAGAGGTCGGGGGCAGTCTCATGTGGTCACGTGGCCTTGGCCACCTCCCTGAACTTGAGCTGGGGCCGCAGGTGGGCTTGAACGTTCCCGTTCCCTCTCCCACCCGCCTTCACTGCTCGGACTCCCCAGCCCCTGACGGACGCCCAGTGCACAGTGGTCGCTCAGCACGCCTGGACCACGTGGCGCTTCCCTGGGAAATGGGGGAAACAACCGGTGTCTCGGGTTCCCCGGCCCTTCTAACTTTGAAAACTTTGCTTCCTCCCTGAGCACGTGTCCAACTGCTGGGCTCCTGCCACCCCAGTGCTTTCCGGGAGGTGGAGGGTCAGGCGCCCTGAAGTTTCCAAGTGACAGATGAAAGGAGTGAGGAATGGACGGTCTCAGGGTCAGGGGATGAGGAGCCAGAGAGAAGAAACACTGCAGACGGTCAGAGTCACCAGCGAGGCAGCTCTGGGTCTGAGCTGGGTGCTATGTCTCACCTTCCTTGCCGTGCTGGACGACTCAAATCACCAGCCTGGATCCTCATGGAGCACGTTGTTGGCCTACTCTGCTCCCGGGGACCCTAGCCAAGGTCCTTGAGACCCCCTCCCCTCATCTGAATGACAGCCCCGGGTGGGGAGGAGGCCTCTTCTTCACCCTACCCCACACCCCTTAGATAAGGAGCATTTATACAGTTATTTCTAAGGACAGAAATCTCAGATCTCTCCCTGTGAGCTCCTGTCCACTATCTCCTTGCTCATCTTCTCTTGTCTGGGCTGTTAACGACAACCTCTTAATTTGTCCCCTGGCCTCCAGCGTCTCAGTCTCAGGCCAGCACGGTGATCATCCTAAGGCCAGCTTCTGATCTGTCACTTCCTGGCTTTGAAAGCTTCCGTGACTTCCGATTTCCTGTAAGATCAGCACTTATTTCTCAGCCTTGCCTGCTTGGTGCCAGTGGTCTCTTCATGTCTCAGGTCTCGACGTTGGAGAAATTACTTTAAATCTTCACTCTGGGGTGAGAAGGCAACTGGCTGAGAGCCGATCTAGGTTCACACCAGGTTGTCGCTCCCCTTCGCCGTTTTCACCTGGAATCACAGTGGTGCCCCCACAACCCTTAAGCCACAGTGGCCTAGTGTCCCTCTCCCAGACACAGCACTATCTGCTGAGCATCGCTGCTTGGAGGGCTTGTGGTACCTGGGGTTTAACTTGTGCAAAGGAGCGACTATTATTTTGCTCATTGTTGTTGTTCAGTGGCCCAGTCGTGTCTGACTCTTTGCGACCCCATGGACTGCAGCATGCCAGGCCTCCTTGTCCCTTGCCATCTCCGGAAGTTTGCCCAAGTTCATGTCCACTGCATCTGGTGATGCCATCCAGCTATCTCATTCTTTGACACCCTCTTCTCCTTCTGTCCTCAATCTTTCCCAGCATCAGAGACTTCCAATGAGTTGGCTGTTCGCATCAGATGACCAAAACTTTGCCCATTCCTGGACCCATTCTCCTGGATCCCAAGCCAGAAACTAGGGAGTGCCGCCTCCTCCTTCATCCTCATGTCCTCTGAAGTTGTTGCCAAGGTGGGTATCTCCTCTCCATTCTGCCCCTGTCCAGGTCCATTTTGTCATCACCCGCTGCGTTTCTCTCTTGCAGTTCCCAAGAGTGGCCACCTCATCCCCAGTGTCCCTGTGCGGGCCTCCTCGGGGCCTCTCCTGTCTCCTACCTCTTTTCCCTGCTTTGGCTGAAATCTGGTGCCGAGTTGCCCTGGCAAAGGAGACAGGGTGGGTTTGATCAGGGTCGTGGAGCCAATGGAGATTGTGGCTGTTGAGCCCCAGGGGCGGGGGACTGATGTGTGCATGCTGTCCGCCTGGGACCAGCACGTGGGATGAGGCAGCAGAAAGCATTTGGAGTCAGGAGGGCAACTCCCCACAGGCAGGCTCCTCTGGGCCCATTTGCTGTGCTAATTGCCTGACAGAATTACAGGGCAGGTGTCCAGGACTTGGGCTGTGGTCTCATCACACACTCAGCAGCTGAGGTCTTTGAGGGGGTGGGGGTCGGGTGGAGTGCCCTGCCCCCTTCCCTACCTCCTGCTGGGTTGATGGATGGCACTAGGTACACACAGGTCGGGCATGCCTGTTCTCCAGGCTGACAAATGCCACAGGTGCCGCCGCAGGGGACACGAGCCAGCTGCTCCCATCACATCTGTGATGTGATGTTCAAGGTCATGCTGTGAGCTCAAGTGGTCTGGTGGGCTGCAGGCTTGGAGCCCCCTTGCTGCCATTGATGGGTCCCCTTAGCTAACCATCTCTTCCTGGCTGGGGAAGCAGAGGTGGGAGGTGGGGAGGGTCCTTTCCTTCAGAGTCAAGCTTTCTCAACTGTGCATATGCCGACATAAACCCTGAGATTACAGTCTCTGTTCTCAGGGTGAGAACAGCCATCTCTGCACTGTTTGCAGCTTTGCAGCTCTCCTGCCCCAGGGGGTCACCTCTCCTGCTTCCCCAACATCTCTGCTGCCTCCTGCTTACATTTCTCCTGCTCTGATGTGGTCTTCCCACCCCAGAGCCCCGTTTTGTGTTTTCTGGGATACCAGTCTCCCCCTCCTTCCTACTGGTGGGGCAGAAGGGACCAGCCATTGAAATGGACTTCAGCTTAGCTTTCCCCAACTCACTTATACAAAAATAAACTTGATGGAAGAATGTTATCCATTTCACGTCCTCTCTTCCAGTTAAAAAAAAATTAGCACCTGTCTATGGAATCTGGAGGATACTGATTTCATATAGAATGAAATATTTGGACATTTTGAATTCTGGAGTGAGCACTGTGAAGCTGGACCTCTAGGTACTAGGTACTAGGCGGCAGTGAGGAAGAGCCGTGTGGAGCAGCAGGGAAATTCAGGAAACAGTACCTAAGTGTCTGGCACCCCTCAGACCTGATCTTTCTTGTTGTTCAGTTGCTAAGTTGTGTCCAACTCTTTGTGACCCCATGGACTACACCATGCCAGGCTTCCCTGTCCTTCACTATCTCCCGGAGTTTGCTCAAATTCATCTCCATTGAGTCGGTGATGTTATCTGTCTTATTCTCTGCCACCCCCTTCTCAGTTTGTCTTCAATCTTTCCCAGCATCAGGGTCTTTTCAGATGAGTCAGCTCTTTGCATCAGGTGGCCAAAGTATTGGAACTTCAGCTTCAGCAGCAGTCCTTCCAATGAATATTCAGGACTGATCTCCTTTAGGATGGACTGGTTGGATCTTCTTGCTGTCCAAGGGACTCTCAAGAGTCTCCTTCAACACCACAGTTCAAAAGCATCAGTTCTTCAGCGCTCAGCCTTCTTGATGGCCCAACTCTCACATCCGTACATGATTATTGGAAAAACCATGGCTTTGACTATATAGACCTTTGTCAGCTGACTGGCAGAACTGATCTAACTGAACCTTAACTTTGTTATCTGTAAAATGGGATAGAACTTACTAGACAGGATAGCTCCTAGGACCAGTGAGGACATGATACACAGTAGGTATGTGCCAAGTGTTGAGTTAAACTGGGTCAAAGTGGAGACCCTGAAACATACAAGTCAGCTTGAAAATTTACAAAAAATAAGATGATATCAGTCACATGATCCAACAATTTCTCTCAGCTGTAAATTCCAAAGAAATGACAACAAAGCTCAAAATAAATATTTGTACACGTATATCCAAAGCAACACAATTCCCAATAGCCCCAGAGTAGAAACCATCCAAATTTACATCAACAGATGAATGGATAAACAAAGTATGATACACCCACACAATGGAATATTATTCAGCCCAGAAAAAATAAGGAAATTCTGATCCATCCAATGTGGATGAACTTTGAAAACATTATACACAGTGAAAAAAGCCAGACACGAAAGGTCACATATTGTATGATATGTGTGAAACATCTGGAATATGTACTCCATAGAGACAGGGAGAAAACCAGAGCTGTCTGGGGACTGGGAGGAAGTGGGGATGAGGATTAACTGCTTAAGGCATATGGGGTTTCCTTTTGGGGTGATGATAATGTTTTGGAACTTGATAGAGGTGATGCTTGTACAACTGTGATTGTACCAAATGATGCCCAGTTGTACACTTTAAAACGGTTAATGGTTAACTTGAAGAAAAAAAAAGAAGAAAGAAAGCACCAGGGGGAAATTAACACATTAACGTGCACAAGCTCTGTCCCCACCTTGCTCTGCTCAGGCTTGAGCAGAAACGCTGGGCTTCTCGGTGCACACCAGGCACATGCTTGCCCTAAACTAATCGGACATTCTTTAGGCCTGCTGGCCAAACTACTGCAGGGACACTGACCTTCTTCCCCAGTGCTAGCAAGGGTTCACTGTCTCTAGCTCCTGGGCTCTTAGGGTGCCCCAGCTCTGGGGCTCCCCCGCTCCTCCGGGTTTCCTTAGTGACCTTAGCAAACTTCTCTCAGCCGCAGCTCAAGCTCTGGCCAAAGAGGTGCCCCCATTTCCCTTGTGGAAAGCCTTCACGAGCTGCCCGCTCTCTGCCACACGGATGTCTGAAGCCTGGAGCTTAGCTGGATGCTCACAGAAGCTCCATCCTTGGAGAATGAGGCTTGGCTTGCCCTTGGCCCTGGCTCAGCCTTCCTGCTCGCCCTATGGACTGAGGGGTAGACGTCACATTCCCAGGGGCCTCCCTGTGAAATTGCACAATAGAAACTTCTCCTCCCTGGGCATCTGTTTTCTCTCTGGAAATACCCTCCATCCTTTTCCAGGTTCTCCCCTGTGGCCTGTGCACATGTGACCCCTCCCATCACAGCACTGAAACAGCCGAGAAGATGTGCTCAGTCAGAGCAGACCCCAGGCTGGGCCTGAAAGGGAGGTGAGGGCAGGGGTGGCTCCCTGGGGATGGCTCTGCATGGAGTCCAGCCTCTGTCTTTGACCAGGGGCACTGCTTACCTCTCGCCATCCCACCTCCTGGTCATGGAGGGCTCCGCACGCTTCCCGCTCCCAGTTCCCAGGCAGTGCTGTGTACCTATCTGTTGAACTGGTATGTGTGTTAGTCGCTGAGTCGTGTCCAACGCTTTGCGACCCCATGGACTGGGGCCCACTATGCCCTTCTGTCCATGGACTTCTTCTGGCAAGAATACAGGAGTAGGTTTCCATTTCCTTCTCCAGGGGAATCTTCCCAACTCAGGGATCAAACCCAGGTCTACTGCAATGCAGGCAGACTCTTTACCATCTGAGCTACCAGGACTTCCTAATGATGAATAAATAAAGGGGGTGGTGAGGGAAGTGCTCACCAACCTCAACTTTCCCTGAAATACATATGTTTAGAGCCAGAACTGCAAGCTTGCCTAGTCACTCATTCACTCATCTTTCCAACACCCAGGCATCAGCTGCTCTCGTAAGCCAAGCGCCGTGTTGAGCCCAGTCCCGGTGTGCATGGCCCAGGTGATCGAAGCCTGAGTCTGGATTCCCAGGGTGCACCAAACACCCTGAGAGGGACCGGTCTCTCCACCTCCAAGGGCCCTGCCCAGAGCTCTTGCTGGTCATTCTCAACCCAAGGGCTTTGCTCCACGTGTTCTCCTTTTGGCACCCCGCTCAGCCTGTGCCTCCTTCAGGGCACGAGGTCCAGACCCCTCACCCCACACCCACTCTCCTCCAACTCAGTCTGGGACCCTGTTGGTCTCATATACCCCGGCTGACATCTCTCTTACCCCATGCACTGCTTCTGACTACCCAGGTGTGGGTCTCCCCAAACTGTGAGCCCCTGCAGGGCGGGGGCACAGATATCATTCCACCCCCACATCCACCGCAGCACTCAACACTCAATAAATATCTCCAGCTGGTACAAAAAAAAAAAAAAGGAGTGTTGGTCTGTGAGTGAGCTAAGTAGCTGGATTTCTCTTTTCCTCATGGCTCCATGCCGTTTTCTTCCTTTCTTTCTTTTTTTAACCTGGAGGGAATACAACTTCAGCATCTCCACCCACTTTATAAATACTTTGACAAATGGTTTCTCTGCTGCCGTGCTTACCCCAAGCAGGGGCATCTGTCATTTGGGAAGCGACTGTGTACAGCCCTTCCGACCTTGAATGCAGAGTCAGCGGCTAGGGGCGAGGTGGAGGCGGGGGCAGCCAGGCCAGCAGAGTTCATCAGGCCCAGCATTTACAAACTGAAAAGGAAGAAAGGCAGGCAGGCAGAAAAACCCTCTTAAACTCACAGAGTAATTGCTGTCTCCTTGGCAACGAAGCTACAGCCTGGGGCTCTGGACTCCGGCATCCTTCCTGGGTCTGGGGAGGCGAGGGACAGCTGGGAGGGTGTTTCCTACCCTCCTGTGGCATTTGGCAGGAGGATCTGTTTTCAAGTCACTCCTCAGCCACCTTGATTGTTTCCTGTTGGTGTCTCAGCTGCAGTTCCTACTTTCCAGCCTAGTGTCCTGGCAGGAAGTGGCGAGCATCTCAATGGGAAGCATGGTGGCAGGTGCCATCTATAGGACCCGCACTCTAGGCCGGCTACCCTCCCGGCCATTTTTCCCCACCACTGGGGCTTCGTTCCAGGAGGAAACTGTCTCCTCCACCTCCTTGTCCTTCCTTGCCGTTATCTTGTCAGGAAATGCGCTTCTCTCTGCAGTCTTGCAGAAGGACTTGGCCTCTGGGCCCCAGGGTTGTGTCCTGTGGGAGCAGGGGGCTGAGGGAATGGGCATTCTGAGATGTGTAGGGGTGTCCGGGGCTGGGATTGGTGCAGCTCACTAGCACAGGGACCCAAGCAAAAGTGAAAAAAGTGCCTTCCCCAGACCGGAGAGGTGGGAACGTCCATCTTCCTCGCCACCCCCCAACCAGTGGACAGGCTGCGTGTGGTCCAATGGGGACTGAGAGGGACCAAAGGCCTCCCTCCCTGGCCCCCCATGTGGATCCCTTCATCTTCCAAAGGTAAGCTCCAGTCTTCCGGCCTCCAGGAAGTCTTCTCTGGCTGCGTCAACTCTAACGGCCCATCCTCCCCTTCTGCCTGCCGGGCTTTCTCACCCAGGGCCTGTCTGTCATCTGGGAGGTGGGGAGACCCCCAGACAGGGTGGGAGCAGGCTGGGAATGGGGCCGAGCCTTGTCCTTATGGGCTTCTCTGCAGTCACGTGGCTGTTCAGCAAACATGTGTCCACAGTTGGGTCGTGGTGTGGGATTCCTACATTTGCAGCCTCCCTCCAAAGAAAGGCCCCCAGAACCATTGAGCTAGGCAACGACCATTCTTACTCAATGTGTCTGATTTTCTCTGTTCTTACATTCACTCACCCAGACTCTTAACCAGGACCAAACTTCTCTCTCCTATTTGATCTATTAGGTTATTCTATGAAATTTGGCTCCTGAGTCATACCTGCTCATTGCTACTACCATGCCTGTGTTCACATGATCCTAGCTTCTCTACACGTGGCACATCAGTGACAAGCATTTATTGAGCACCTACTGTATGCATAGCCCTGTGCTAGATGCTACAGAGAAGGAGAGGGAGATTTGTCCTTGGGCATGGTATTGACCTCAGGGAGCTCAGAGTTCACCTGAAGAGCAAAGCTGATGCATGAACAGTCAAATTGTAGGAGGAATGGGGTAGTGAAACTGTGTTGGCCACTCATCTGACATTGACCCACTGGGCCCCAGGCCCAGACCCCAGGAGGCCCTGTGGTGAATAAACAGCTTAAGGAAAGCAAAGGGAATTAGAATTTTAAAAACCTTCCGGTGGTAATAAAATCTGGAGTGTAAAATGGGTTAGGAAATTTATTTTTTCAATATGTGATTTTTTTTCCTTTCTCCTCTGAAAATCCACATATCTATTTTGCTTCAGGTTGGGGCTCCTTTAAACGGTTTTATTAAAAAAATCATTTACTCTGGGCTTTTCAGTTCAACTTTAACTGGACCGGGTGGAAATTAAGAAAAGGATATTTTTAAAATAAATTATATAAATTACGGCCCTAATTATAAAAGAACTTTTAAAAATGTATCCAAGCAGTACCAGAAAAATCTTTAAAAAAAAAAAATGCGCCATTTCCCTGTTCCATTGCAGGAGCATAATTTAGATACTTTGAACAAATCTCTTCCCCTGGAAGAAGCGGGCACTCCAGGCCCATTTGCCTGTGTCTCTTTCTGCGTGCCATTATTATTTGATAACTTTGGGCTTAAATCTGCATGAGAACCAATTATCTCTCTTTGTCATCGAGCAGGCTTGCTGTTCGGCAGTGGGTCTTACAGTATGGTGAAGCCTGCCGGAGCCGGGAGGAGGCGGATTTGTGGTTTAGATCACGCTCCTCTCGCCTCCCCCGTGGCTCCCCTTAGTCTTTTTATTTTTTCTGCTTTTCACCACTTTCTGATGCAACAAGTCTTTCTCCTCCCTGGCCACTCGCTTCTCTCTGCCCCCCAAACTTCTCCCTGGCCCAGCCTCCTTCCTGGAGGACCCCATCCCATTAAGGGCTTTCTCCCTTCTCCCGTCTCTTGCAGACCCAGGCTTCCTGCACAGGACTGAGACAGACTGACATTTCTCGGCCCATCCTCCAGTGGGGGCCTATGTGTGGGTCTTTTATCTTCGCAGCTAAAAGGAGGTAGCATGGGGACCCTAACGCCGGAGGGAGGCAGGGCCCCTGCTTTGTGGCGCTCATGGTCTGCCCTGGAGACAGAGCAGACCCAACCTAAGGGACAGGAACGAAGGCTGGTGCTGGATCAGGACCTCGGCAGTGAACTGAGGACATTCAAGGTGGAGAGCCGCCCTCCCTGCTGGGCCCTGCTCAGGCCTGGGATGTTGTTGCTCTCATTTTTCCAGCAAGAAGAGAGCAGAGGTGATGACCACAAAGTGAGTGAGGGACCTCAGCGCTGCCTGATGGACTGGACTGGTGGAGGGGAGAAAAGAGTTCCAGGGCAGAGGCAGACCCAGACGGGATGGGAGGACTTCATCCCATAGGAAAGCAGGCACTTGGCCCCCGCTACCTGGATTGGACAGTGTACCTGGAGGCACTCGATACACTTTGGTGGAGTGAATGAATGAATGAATGAATGATTGAGGCTATGAAGGGAAGAGGTCGGGGAGGCTAAAGATGGATTGATGGGGTTCGGGTGTGTTAGACCTTTCCTGGTCCAAATGGCAAACTGCCTCTTCTACAAAAACAAACAAACAAACATTCCCTGACTTCCCATTACCCTAAACACAGGGCCCCCAGACCCCTCCTTCCTGGTGCACCAGGCCATCCCTTCTACTCCCTTCCAGGCCTGTGCACTCACATTTCCTTTGCTGGAGGACTCTGTCTCCACCCATCTGGATCTTTCTTCCAACACTTGGAGACATTACTACTTCTTGGAATTCCTGCTTGATCCCAAAGTCCAAGTCAGATACCAAGTCAGATACTCCAGTCCTCATTCCATTCTATTCCCATACTGACCCTAACCTGGCTCCTAGCCAGTAAAGAGCCCGGGGGAAGACAGGGGCTGCCCTGACTGTGGTCACAGATGAACCCTTATCCCACTTGGCATTTCACACAAAACATAAATGACCCTCAACAGTAGCTAGAATTAACTACACGTGGACCAGGCATTGCAGTCAGCATTTTGTAAGAGCTGAGAGGTGGAGCTGGTAAATGACTGACTCAAGGCTAAACATCATAGACAAGGCAGGAAGCTGATTTAGAACCTAGGCAGATCTGGCTCTAAAGCTTTCCGTTAAACTTCCGGTCATGAAGGCCTTGGACTCGGAGAGGGCGGCTCACGCTGCAGTGGCCGTGATGTGGGTGGTGGGATCCTCTTACCGCCCTTGGCGGACAGCTTGGCACCTGAGCAATTTCACCTGTTGACCAACCTTCCCTTCCTCGGGGGATGTGTTAGGACAATCACAGGCCTGTATCATCTCCATGTGAGACTGTGGAGGCCTGAGAGGCTGTGGGGACTGTGCCTTCTCCTTTTGGCATCACACCCCCCTTACACATGCATGTGCACACACACCCCATCCCAGCACACACCCCTCACATACGCATGTGCACACACATGCATACACAACCCATCCCAGCACACACCCCTAATATACGCATGTGCACACACATGCATACACAACCCATCCCAGCACACACCCCTAATATACGCATGTGCACACACATGCATACACAACCCATCCCAGCACACACCCCTAATATATGCATGTGCACACACATGCATACACAACCCATCCCAGCATGGGGACTGGGGTGCACATGCATGCATACACATCTCATCCCAGCATGGGGGCCAGGGCAGGGCAACTGGTTTTGGAGGTCTCTGTCTTCCACCTATCCGTGAGCAAGCCAGGAATGCTCTGAAAATGAGTGACTCCCCCCTCATCCGCGTTGGAAAGCTGGAATTGGCTGGCTGAATGCCCTGCTCCCTCTCACCACTCAGAATGTCCAGCAAGGGGCCAGCTGTTTGCATTTGGGATTCAGGCTCATGTGCATTTTTGCTGGAGGGAATACACTCTAGTTTTTAAATGAGGGCTTCCTGGGAGGTGATGGGAAACCACAATTTTTCAGGAGGTGTTTTGGGGAAAAGGGTATTGTTCTCAGAGTGGCTGCCAGAAAGGGACCGGCCGGATCCTCCCAGGAACTGCCCAGGAGAGGTGAGCTCCACTGGGTTTCTTCACCACTCAGCCCACTTCAAGGATCATTCTTTAGTCACATTTTTCTGTTGCACCTTGAACACAGAATGTCACATGTACAGGGACCCTCTCAGTTTGAGGCAAACCAGGACAACTGGTCACCCTCTTGTCCAACACACTCCTTTAAGTGTCTCTGGGTCCAGCTCCTCAGCGGGGCTGGGGACACCTCCTCTCCACTTTCACTTGCCTCCCTCACTTGTAGGGAGTGAGGAAACGGCTTGTGTCATGGGTGCCTGATGGAGCACAACTGGGTGACAGAACACAGCTCTATGTACACGGTGTGATGACTTCCTGCTCTGTGGACACCCTGGGGCCAGGGACGGCACCTGCAATCCCAGGTTCAGATCCATCACCCTTACATAGGCCTCCTTGAAGCAGAACCCCTTGAGTCTCCCAGAGGCTTTGGAGGGGGGTTTGCATGGGGGAGGGCAATTACAAGCCTAGGTGGGGGCCGTAACTGGGGGAGAGTTTGTAATGATGCAAGAGACAATGCTAGGACTATGGGGGTCCCCAGGCCTCTAGAGCATGGCATCACGGGGCCCTATCAGGCCCTCCACTCTCCCTTGCTTGGCCACCCAGCTCTTGACTCAGTGCTGGCCACTCCTGGGGACTCTGTGGCCCCTGGGGAAGGTCCTTTTGGTGGCTGCTCCCCGGCCTCCCACTGCTGGCTGGCAGGCAGGCGGGTGGGTGGGCGGGTAGGCTGAATATTACCCCTAAGATAAATGAAGAAGAGTTTCAGGCCTTATTGGATTATAGTTTTTATTGAACTTTATAAATTCCAATTAGCAGACCCCTGGGCAATAAGCGACACGCAGCCCATGGCTCACTTTATGGTGTGATTATGACCCTATTTATCCTGCCCTGAACGAGAAGTATTAATGGAGGAAATGGAGGAAAGGGGGCCCGAGAATACATAAAACAGATATTGGTGACACAGAAATAAACAGACAGGGTCAGGGAGAGAAAATAACCTCTAAGCAGGCAATGGGGGATGGAAGACCAGAGATGCCAGGAACCCACGTGCCCAGAGCCACAGCCAGCCTGGATGCTCTCCTGGCCTCCCTTCCAGGGCAGGGAGCCCCCTGACCTCTGATGGCTGCTGGGGCCGGGAGAGCACATTGACCCTGCCAGCCCTGGGCCATCTTGTTCGGGCTGGAGTCTGATCTACTAAGTGCAGGAACTCAGTGTGTGCACTTGCCCTGCTGGGCAGTCCACTGCCTCAGGAGGCCCTGACTCCACGGCTGAGCAGCTTCGGGGCAGCCCAGTGGGTTTCTTAATGCTTCAAAGGCAACTCTCACCCTGTGAGGATCTGATGGACGCTGAAGGCATTCTTCCTAGAAAAAGGGGCCTAGTATATGCATGTGCATGAATGTATCCACAAGCTATGCACACAAACAAGACATTTGCATACAGTTTTGGGGGGGAGGATTGGATCCCTGAAAACTGATCATGGCTTCTCCCTTCCCCAGGGGACTGAGAGCCTCAGGTGAAGAATCTTGGAGATGAAGGAACCAAGACCTGTCTCTTGTTAGTTCTAGTTGGAGGTGCTGGGAGCCTGCAGAGAGGTGGGCAGCCTCTAAGGGTCTGACCACAGGGATGGAGGAGGGGATGCTCTTTGAATCCCACCTTATTTTCCTTTCTTCTTGGACACTCGGGTCTGTCCCCACCCACTCAGCTTTAAACCTTTAACAGCTGGGACCCAGAAGACGCTGCCTCGCAGTGAGGGCTGGGGTGAATTGACAGGTTCACCCAGAGAGGGCTGGGGTGAATTGAGCTGACAGAGTTAGGGGTGGCCACACTCTCCCAGACTGAAACCCTCCCTGTATTTCCCAGGAGAAAAGAAGCAGGTTTGGGGCCGCCATGTCCTCCTCTAGCTTGTTTGTTCCTTTCTCCCCCTTCCGTGGGTCATCTTTCTTGGAGGCTTCAGTGGAAGATTAAAAAAGGAAAAAAAAAAAAAATTTCTCCTATCAGCATTTTGCCATTGTGTGGAAGCACAAACACAGAGGTACCCGAGGAGGCTTTTGTAGTTTGAACAGAATGAAAAATTCTTCAGGTGTTCGTCAGTCTGCAGTGGTATGTAAATAACATGCTGAGATCTGTGGGCAGCCCAGCGCGGGTCTGGCTCTCTGGGTCCATTAGGGGTCACCAAGGATGCTTGCCGCAAGTGTCCCCCCAGCTGGCCTGGGCCTCGCCCGCCCTCTGCGCCACTGTGATTTATGGAGCCCCTCCAGGCCTTGTCTCACTTCAGATAAGAAGTGTGGATGCATGTAAGCTCTGGTGGTCATGAACCAGCCTGGCCTGGACTTTCCGGCTTCCTGTCCTCAAGAGGGAGAGTGAGTCAGGGGGCCTGAGCAGGAACCGGGGACTGACGAGAAGGCGCCGGCCAATTGTTGGGAGACCACGTGTTCTCTTGAAACCCTGGGAGAATCCCGGGGTAGGGGATGAGGTTCAGTGGATACTCAGGCAACAAGATGCTGTTGCCCCCACCTCCTTGGGTAAGACCAGGGCTTCTGGAAATCTTTAGCCCCCAAGAAAGTCCTGGGCATGAAGGGGGGACCATCCCTCATCTCGCCAGGTCTGTATTCTCTTCCCTCATTCCCTGGGCACTTACATTGGCTGAGTCTGGCCGCAGAAGAATAGGCTACCCCTTCCCTTGGCCCAGGCTCCAAGTAGCAGCTTTTCTTCTCTGCCCACTTCCTAAGCAAAGGCCAGCAGTGCAGAGACCTGGGCCTGGGGGCTGCAGAAAGCCCCCCAGAGTGCTCTGGGCATTTGTACCTTTCAGAAGACATCTTATGGGCATAGAAAAGAAGGCCCAGAGAGGACTGTGGGGTCAGCCAGTGTGTTAAAGCATTTTAGAGAACTTTGGATCTGGCTTTGGGCCTGGTTTCTCTGGTACAGAAGGCCTCTAGGTTACCTACAGACCTGGCAGGTGGAGGGTGACGAACTTTGGATTTTTTCCCTGAATAATTGAAGCGAGCTGGGCCTGGGTGGGCAGGTGGTTGACAGGAACCGAGAGCAGAGCAGGAGCCTAGAGGTCATTGGTCTTCTCTATTCATACCTTCTAGCCTGGCCAGCTCCCTGGAACCCAAAAACCCTTTTCAAATACCTCGGGGCTGCCTAGAGCTGCTGGCACAAACCTGGGCTAGGGCAGAGGCTTCGGCCCAATCTTACAACATCTTTGGGATCATCCCTTCCCACTTGGAGGCAAGAGTCTTATGACATCACACATTTCTTGAGGGCACTTGGTCCGCATCATGCTGCCACGGTGATAGTGAATGTTCAGTCTAGGGTTTGAACAAGTAGAGGGTCAATGCCAAGGCATCAGGTGTTGGGATGCATGTGAATGAGCACTGGGACTTGGGGGCTTTCCTGGCCCGTCTACAATCACATTTCTACAGCCCTTCAGGCCCCAGGTCATGTGGATGAGTCCTTCATAGGATCAGGGGACCTTTGGGATCCTTTGAAACTGTTTAAGAAACCATTTGCCCAGGCAGCCTCCCACACTGGGTTTTGGTGCTGGGGATGGGATGGGAGTGTACCAGGGAGCTCTGGGGCTTCCACCAATGACCCTCTCCCACTTCTGGAGCCCAGGGCACAGAGTGGGCAGAAAGGCAGGGCTGGCCATCACAAAGCCTGGCTCTAGCCCACCTCTGCCACCAAGTCACCCAATGACTGTGGCCCTGTCTTTCCCCTGGCTTCCTCACAGCAAAGCGAAGGAGTTGGCATGGCTGATTTCTGAGGTCTGTGCCAAGCCTAAAATATGCGGATGTCCCCCCTCTGATGTTTCAGGCACGCACACAAATTAGCACGTGTGGAAAACTGTGGATGAGTAATAATGGCCCCCCAGCCCCCCTGCCCCAAGCACACACACATTCTTCTCTCTCTTCATGCCCCCCTATAATAGATCATACAGGATGGATTACATTAATTTTCTATAAACTATATCAACTTGAGTGACATGTCCTTAAGGGTTGGCTGATTGATATCTACAATGCGGTCTTATAATCTAAAATCATATTAATATTAATATTAAAGATTTTCTGTCCTTTACGCGCACCATTAAATCTGGAGTATAAGGTGAAATTGACAACATACATTTTGACAGCTTATCTATAATAAATATGCAAATCCTGATGCCCACATGTCATCACAGATGCTCCACAGCTCTCTGAAGATCAGAGCCTGCCTGTCTCCCGTGTGACATTTCCAGCGGAGGATCAGAGCACCCGTCTAGGCGGCAGGAACTGTGCTGGGTATGCCTTTGCCGGCAGTGACCCCGGCCTCTCTTGTCTGCTGTGAAAGCCTGTCCTTCATCCTGCCAAGCAGGCGGGAGGGCTTGAGGAGTGACAGGCACAGAGAGCCGGACGCCATCTCACATACCCTCTGGAACACAGAAGACTCCAGCGTCCCATTTTTTCTTAAGTCACAGAAGCACTTTTGATGTCTTCTCTACCACCTCTGGGTACAGCCAGTTGTCATCCCTCAGTACCCAGTGAGTTTAAGAGATGGGGCTCCTGAGTTGGTAGCCCTGGGTCAAACCTCATCTCTGCCACTAACCTGTGCTCTTAACCTCCTGTAGCCTGTTTCTGCATCTGTAACCAGAGAAAGGAAATGGGACCTCCTTCCCGGTGGAAATTCAAGGACTGAATGAGATCATAGAAGCCAGCACACCTACTGATGCCTTGCTAAAGGGTAGCTCCTAAGTCCCACTTTCTCTGATCCCTACAGTCCTTCTTGTCCCTAAATCCCTGCCCTTGTTGTACAGATCCTATCTCTTAGCACACTGAACATCCCAGCTTCTTCTCTGCTTCTGTTCTGTGCCAGATGTGAGCTCCAAGATGGAATACTGCATCTCCCTGAGCTCCCAGTCCCGGCCCAGGACCCAGCTGGAGCAAAATGGGACATGGACTGAGATTGGGACAAAGAAGTCAATTGCAGGGGGGACATTTAGTCGCTTCTCTGCTGAGACTCTGCTAGGTCCGGCTAGATAGCTGTGTATGTGTGCATGTAAGTGTGTTGCAGGGGGATGATGAAGTGAGCCTGGAAAATGCATTATCCTTCTCACATTAACAGGGAGGCTGACAGGAGAGCTGAGGAAGGGGTGCAGAGGAATTTTCAACAGGTGCAGGACTGTTTGTTTGAGAGAGCTCCAGGCCACCTCAGTGGTCCCGACCCTCACAGTGAATCTGCTGACACGCCAGGACCTGGGGCCGTATTTCTGGTCACTCTCTTCCTTCCAGCCTCTGTGAGCCCACCTGGGCAGGCGAAATCCAGTCTCCGACGTTTGATCCATCAGTTTGAACCTCCTCAAGTTTCCAGCAGTGTATTTAGCGCTTCCCCGTTCACCCTCCTCCACAAAACCCTCCCATATCAGGCCAGCCACACGGAGGGCTTCTGTCTCCAAACTGCATGATTTCAAGTGTGAAGAACCAGAGGACAAGGTTCCTCGCCACCCCTTTGTATTCTTCCGTAATCGCTTGGCAGTGGACAGATTTGTGCTCCCTACCTAGACTGAGAATGTGGTGGGTGGGGACTGTGCCTTTCTTTCTGATCCCCTGAGCGGCTCACCGTGTGGCCAGGGACACGTGCAGGTTTGGACCCTTCAGGACTCTGGATGGGAGCCGGCACAGACATGAAGGCCCCACGGATCTGGAGAAGTCTTCAGAGGCTCATCTGTCAGGCATCTCTAAAAAGGAAAGGTTGGAATTGTCCTAGACATTCCTCTGAGTCTCTTTGGGGGCCAGGAGCAGGGCTCAGAGGAATCCCAGATGTTTTTCTGGGATATCAGAAAGTCCATTCACACCGCCTACCTCCCCTGCAGGGTGATGGCCTGGAAGCTCCATCGTTTACCACTTGTGCCTGTCGTGTGTCCCCACTCCTGGGCTGCCCGGCCCCCCACCCCCACCACCCCCAGCCCTGGGATCCTGAGCTACACTCCTGCAGTCCTGACTGCAGGTTTGTAGTTTGACCCAGGCTGGGGAGGCCAGCTTCAGGAGGAGGAGTACCACTGCCAGCGGAACCGGCTGGCAGGCACTGGCCCAGCTTGGCTCTGGGAAATTCAGGCCCATCACAGGATGCTCATCAGCTGACTCTTGCAGTTTAGTCAGTAAGCAAAATGAGTCCTGGGGAGACAGTGAGACCCCGTGGCCTGCTGAGGGGGACCCCACCTGACACGGCTTTCTCGGCTCCTCTACCCTTTGTCTCACCGTGTCTCTTGCAACTAATACCTTCCGGTCCTTCATCCCCGTGTAAAACTTGAGTCTCTACACTGTCTTTAATACGGAGTGTATTAATGTATTAGATGATCAGTCATCTACAATTAATCAGTCAGCAAGAGGTGAAGACTGGAGAGGAGGAGTGATGAAGAGGAGAGCGTGTGACTTTGGGCAACTCACTCAGGCTTGCTGAGGGTCCACAGTGGCCGCCCTACAGTTACTGCCATATTCGTTTGTATCTTCAACTGTCTTTCAACAGATTCTTACTGCCTCTGAGTTACACAGGCTGCGCTGGGTGCTGTGGATGGGCTGGGGCTGGGGGAGGAGTCAGACTTGCCCCCGGAACCAAGAAACCTGTCTTCTAGGGCTACTGAGGAGGTTAAATGAGCCGCTATTTGATGATCACCAGGCAACGGCAACCCACTCCAGTATTCTTGACTGCAAACTCCCATGGACGGAGGAGCCTGGCAGGGTACAGTCCATGGGGTTGCAGAGTCGGACACGACTGAGCAACTTAACTTTAGACTTCACTTTTTGGTGATCACCAGGCACAGTGCCTGGCATACAGCCATATGTTGTGTGCCATAATGTTGGTTCCTCTCTCTGCCTTGAATGAGTCTCATCTGGCTGGAGAAAAAAAAAATGCCACTTAAAGGAGGGCCAGATAATATTATGGAGGAGGGTAAGGAAGGTAAGGAAATGAGGTAAGGAAAGAGGTAAGGAAGGGAAAGAGGTAAGGAAATGAGTCTTGCGGAGGGGTTACCCGTGGGGTTGCTGGCTGGAGGTGGGGGTGGATGGTGACCAGGTGGGTGGGAAGAAGGAAAATGGCTTCAATGCCAACCCCAGGAGTAAGGAGTCTCTTTCTTTCTCCCCCCTCACTCATCGCTTCCCTTCCCCGCCGGTCTCTGCCTCCTGCTCCTCCCTCCTCCTTCCCACAATTAACCCCAGGCTGTCGCGATTGCTCCCCGCGTTGACGAATGTCTCTCCCCATCCCCCCTCCCTCCTTTCAAAAATTTTTTTTGTGTTAACTTGACTCAACAAGCCCTAATCCCTGACTCAGCTCCCACTTCTTCTTGAAACCAAAGGTAAATTCTCGGTGGCCGGCGGGGCGGCCTGGAGCAGCAGGATCCACACCGCGGAGCTGCCGCGGGAAATATTGATATTAGCCGACCTCTGGCGCCGGCCGCCCGCGGTGAAAATAGGACGCGGGGCCAATCAATTACGGAGCCATTAAGGGCAGGGAGGCGGGAGGGAGCGGAGAAAAGACGGGGCTCCCCCCACCCCTCCGCCGCCGGGCCTTGCCCCCTGGGGGTGCGGAGCGCCTCCCGCGCGGGCCTGCCCACTCGTCGCTCTGACTGCGGCCCCCGGCGGTCAGCGTCAGTGACCCCAGCGGGTTGCCGGGGAGACCCCGGGGGCCCGAGCGGGCGGGGTGGCGCGGAATCTCGCGCGCGGGCTGGTCCGGCGCTGGGGAGGGCTGGCGCTCTCTTTTGTCTGCATCTCCCGTCCTCTCCCTGGGATCCTGCTCTCCAGCCCCCAGCCCCTCTCCTCCTTCTCTTTGTTAGAACCTCTCCTCTCCACCTCGGTGCCGCTAGCTCCTCGGACCACCCTTCTGTTGTTTTTGTCGTCCTCTCCCTTCCTCCTGAGCCGGCCACAGGGTGGCTCCTGCTTCCCGTCCCCCCTAGTGTGTTCAGAGCCCCGCGGGCCCTGGACCAGCCTCAGCCAGGCTGGGACGATGGATGGGGGGTGGAGTCCCTCGCTTCAGATTTCATGCCCCTTAACATCTGTCTTCACCCACAGCAACTCACATCGGGCCCTTCCGATTTGGGGTCAGGGACTTCTGGCAGCCCTTCCCAGTGTTCATGTGTCCCTTCTAACTCAGACAATAGCCCCACGTTAGGGGAGGACCCCCACATCGAGACCGGACCGGCTGTGCCTTGGGAAGACAGAGCTCTCGGTCGCTGGGTTTCTGGGGTGTGTGGAGGAGAGTGGGAGCCACCTGTTTTTGGGTGGGTGGGGGTTCTGTGATTCTGTGACCAGGTGGAGGCCAGCAGGTGGGAGCAGGCAGGTTGTGGACTGGAGCCACTGTTTTAAAGTTTCTCTTCTGGAGCTGACCTTTCTTAGGGGTGCGGAGGGGCAAGGAGGGGATAAGCTGTTGCGCTCATTTGGGGATTGGTTGATCTATACCATATCCTGAAACTTCCACAGGTTCTTAGGCAAACAAAGCTCAAATTTGTAAGATATAATTTTGGAGGGGAAAAGTCATACTTTTACTATTTTAAGATAAATCCCGCATTTTGCAAAATTTAGAACAGTAAAAAGCACTCCTTTTCCCAAGTTCTCTTGTTCACGGGTCTCCAAGGGTGGCCTCAGACCTTCAATATGGGCCCATGGGCCTCACCTGGGAATCTGTTAGAAATGCAGGTTCTCAGGCCTTACCCACAGATTGAATCAGAAACTCAGGGGGAGGGACCCGGCCATCTGTGTTTAACAAGCCCTCCTGGGGACTCTGAAGAGCCCTGGAGTCTGAGCACCGCTGACCTCAGTTTGCCCTGGAGGCAGGTGGGTGGAAATGATTCTTCCACCTCTGGAGGAAGGGTGGTGAACAGCCCTCACACGCCCAGAGGGCAGAGGGTTGGTGCTTGGTCTTAGTGAGGCAGGCTTTGGGGTGTCAGAGGGGCGTTTGGTTTCACCGCACAAGCACTCCTTTATGGAGGTAAGAATTCCGTTTAGAGATGTGGCATCTGCCTGGCTGTGAGTCTGCTTATGACCTGTGCAAGCTGGCAAGGTTCTGGATTTCTGAGGCCCCTCTGGACTCAGCACTTGGGGAAGGAAGTAACTTGGGGGTATAGCCACTTACATTGGAAAGCAGGATGATTCTTTAAGACTGATTTTTTTTTTTTTTTTTTACTTTGAAAAGCAGCTTAAAAGCAGCTTGCTGTAGAGCTGTATCTTTCACATCCACAGCCTACCTCAGGGTTGTGTCAGATGTCCTTTGAAATATAGGCTTCCAGGCCCCCTGTCTGACAAACCGGTGCCAAAGTCCAGGGAGAAGGTGGTTCCAGGGCCTTGGGGATCTCATGGGTGAAGCTTTGGTGTCTTCCAAAGCTTCCATAGAAGGATGGCTATAGTTTGAACCCCAAACTCTCTCCCTAATGGGCTGTGTGGGACCTTGGACAAGTCCTGTGACCTAAATGTCATGAAAGAGCCCAAATTGTAAAGGTCACCACCTGAATTCAGAAACCAGTGTCTCTTGGCCCCAGTTTCCTTATTTATAAGTGACCAGTTGGAACCAGGAGCCTCTCGAGCTGTAACAAACCATAGCTAACACTTTTAATGAATATAAGCCCCAAATGGTATAACATCAATTTAGCAGAGTCCTCAGCCTGCTGCAACGGTCTTCCCACCGTCCCCACCCCCTTCTCAGGAAGATGAGCCAGTCCACCTACAAATGAGCACAATCGTCAAGAAAAAATTAGCAAGCCCTGTGCTTTGTAGAGCCCATCAAATGCCAAAAAATGACACCTGAGCTCCCTAACATCAGCTCATCACCATCAATCAATCTTGCGACCCTCTGGCTATAGGAAGCCTTTCCATGGAGCCCACGGGTGTGGATCCTGGGGTTTCGAGTCATGCACCAGAGAAGGGTCACCCACCTGGGTTGACTGAAGCGGGAGAGGAGCTCAAGCCTCCAGAAAACTTTTTTTTTTTTTTACCCTCCATTACCCAGAAAACAGAATTAATTAGAATCCTCCATTTTCCAAGAACCTGGGTTAATCAAGGTTTATATGTAGTAATTTCTTCCCCCTAGAACAGTACACTGAAGCCATGTCTCCACAAAGAACACAATACTTAGTGAAACTGCTGGGATGGGAATGGATCCTCGCTGAACTGGAACCAAAACAACCCTGATATTTCACTGAGTTTCAGCTCTTGGTGGGAAAAGAAGCAGACTGTGGGCTCCTGGGGGAGAGAGGACAAAGGCTGGCTTTCCAGGCTGGCTCTGGGTAGGGGTGGGATAAAATGTTTTCTATTATTTTGTCCAAGAGGCCACATCCGGGCACTGCCCTGCTCATTTCATGCAAGTTCTGCCTCTTCCAAGGAGCTGCCCCAGCCACGGCCCCTCGGTCACTCTCCTGTGACCTTCTACAAGCTCACAGCCTAAACAGCACAAATTTACGCTTGATTTCAGAAGGTCACATGTTTCTCCTTAAATCTTCCCTGAGTGTGTTCCCCTGAATCCTCAACTGGGTTTTAGATTCTTTTGGGCTCGGAGAACTAATGGGTTTCAGACAGTTTCAACACACAGCAGGTACTTAAAATCAGACAGACAGAGCTAGAAGGATCCTTACAGATCAGCTTATCCAACCTCCAATTCACAGGTGAGGAAACTGAGGCCCTGAATGCAGAGTGAACTGTTGAAGGCCTCATAGCTAGTCAGTGTCAGGGCAGGAATTGAAACCCAAGGCTCAACAAATATGGAGTATTTTCTGATTATACACTATGTTAGTAAGGAGGTTGGGAAGACAGGAATTAAAAAAAAAAAGATTTAGTATGAGCTTAACTTGGTACAATCTCTTTGGAAGCAAATATCAATCAAATGTAGGATGCTCAGAAATCATTTTACTTGTAAGAATTTATTTTACAGGTGGAATCACACATGTGTGCAGTTGATGTACACAAAGATATCAACTGAATGTGCTTTGTAATAAAACAAAACAGAACTAGAAATGGTCGAAAGGTCTTTCAGTGCGGCCTGGCCACATAAATTAGTGAATATCTGGATAACTGAATACTTGGCATGTGTGCCAAGTTGCTTCAGTCCTGTCTGACTCTTTGTGATGCTATGGACCATAGCTGGCTAGGCTTCTCTGCCCATGGGATTCTCCAGACAAGAATACTGGAGTGGGTTGCCATGCTCTTCTCCAGGGGATCTTCCTGAACTAGGGATCAAATTCATGTCTCTTTTGACTCCTGCATTGGCAGGCAGGCTCTTTACCACTAGCACCACCTGAAAAGCCCAACTGAATACTCACAGCTACTAAATGTGATACAGTGGATCCACATGAGTGTCCATCTGGAAAGAACTGAGATGGACTGCAAAGTCAGACATCAAGGTGCACCACGGTGTGGGGAACACATCGCAGTCTCCACAACAGAAAGTGTCTGTGGGTGTGTTTGCGTTACCTGACTGTACTTGACATACTTCTGGAAGAATACACAGGAAACGGCTCCTTCTGACAAGTGGGATGGGGTCTCGAGTGGGAGGAAGAATGTCACTGCATTGTGTATCCCCTGCACTTTTTACGATGTGCGTGTGTTATTCTTATAATAATAATGATTTAAAACCTCAACATCACAATCTCCCAGTTCAGTGTTTCCCTTCACTATAGCAAGCTGCCTCTCTTGCTGTTATTCTATAAATTGGTAACTTGAAGCCTAAGTGTCATAATTTCAAGTAGGTGTGTGTTTATGTTAGTCATTCAGTCATGTCTAGCACTTTGCGACCCCATAGACTGTAGCTTGCCAAGCTCCTTTGTCTATGGAATTCTCCAGACAAGAATACTGGAGTGGGTAGCCATTCCCTTCTCCAGGGGGTTTTCCTGACCCAGGGATTGAACCCTGATCTCCAGAGTCTTTACTGTTGGAGCCACCAGGGAAGCCCAGTTTCAAGCAGGTAATAAACAACAAACAATCCATCTGCTCTTAGCTCATCCCTTTACTTTTTAAGCCCCAAATTGTGCTTTTCCAGGGAACTGAAGCTCTAGGGTGGTACACTCGACGTAGAGGAGGTGCAGTACAGAGTTAAGAACCAGGTTCTCAAGCCCAGTGTTTACAAGGCAGGTTCCTCATGTGCTCAATGCCTCAGCCTCTTCATCTGTAAAATGGGAATAATCACAATTCCGGCATCCTAGGTGAGGAGGAACAGAGTTCCCCTCTGTCCGGTGCCCTGTCCCAGACTACGGGATGAAGGTGCCCGTGAGCTTGAAGACACTGTCTCTGACCTTGGGGAGTGCAGACCTGGCTGGACGCAGCTCAGCAGGAAGGAAGCTGATAAACAAGGGCACATCCAAGGAACCCAGCACCTGCTCCCGCATGGTGGAAAGTGGGGAGAGGAACGAGGGCAGGGCCGGGGGGTGGGGAAGAGAGAAAAGACACTCCAGCAGGTGAGACAGCTGGTCGCCTCACCTTCCCCCAGGCATGGGAAGCCCTAGGTTTTTGGATTTTCTTTGCAAACAGCTGGCAGATTTCTAGACAAGTCGGGATGACCTTTGGAGACAGATTGTGGTATGATACTGGTTGCAGGAAAGGAAACTAGATTCTGTTCCCGAGGGGGGCGGTGTCCAGCACTCAGGGGCCACCCAGCAACCATGGGGTCTGGGCAGGAATTTGACTCAGTCCTAGTATCTCCAGCTGAAAAATGCAAGTGTCTGGGTCTCACCTCCAGGGATTCTCATTCCGTCAGTGCTGAATGGGGCCTGTAGGGGGCTGAGACATGCAGCTGGATCCCAGGAGGCTGCTGGAGACAGTCTTGTGGGTTTTCTAGTATGGGGTCCAATCACAGAATGGATGACAGCCAGTGCACTGATCCAGACGATTTTGGTTACATCAGAGCTGACTCACTGCTTAACTGTTGTATTATCTCTGAAGACCGCATCTCCCCGCCCTAGCTGGCACCCAGTCCATCTTGCAAAGAGGCCAGTGGGCCAGAGTCTTTCCTGGACCTTCAGACGAAGGTATAATAGTGACTATTTATTAATAATAAGACGAATACTCAGGTTTTTCCTACAGATAATCTCAAATAATTCTCACCACGACCCTCTAAGGTTCTGACAATTATGGGGGGAGTTGAGGCAGAGAGGGGTTCAGGAACTTGGCTAAGGTCTCTGGTGGGTCACCCATCTCCTCAGTACCCTTGATGAGTGCTACTCCCGCAGACCCCTAGACCCAAATAGGCGTCCCCGTATTGGAGGGGCCTGGCTGTCCCTGATTGTGGACCTCCCCAGGCAAGAGCCCAACTCTCTGTGTTCCCAGAGGACAGGAAAACCTCGTCTCTGCCTGCACAGCAAGGTGCTTTGAGAATGCCAGGGGATGGGCGTGGCCATCTCCGATTTTTTTTTCCCAACCACTCCCTGGATTCCCGACCCGGATGGATGGATGGATCATATCTGCATCCTGGGGCAGCCACTCTTTGTTTCCCTTCCTTTGTTCCCCTTCCTCCTCCTGCTGGTGACGTGGTCACCTTCCCAGGAGATAATGCCCGCGTGGTTCTGTCCTGACAAGCCCTTTCGGCCCTATCTCTAATCTTCTGTGGGTTTAGGATTAATAGACTTTTTCCTCGTTTGGGATCAATAAGCCCAGAGAGAGAGAGAGGAAAAAAAGGAAGGAAAGAAGTCAGCAGGATTAAAAAAAAAAAAAAAAGGCTGATAAGAATCTGGTCCCGGTTTTAGAACCCTGAGTTACCAGTGGTATCTTTCAGCTCAGGAGCCGGTGGAGGAGGGGAGCTGGTGACTGAGGCCCCAGGACCCTCAGCCTCAGGCCAGGCCAGGTTCCAGCCTGAATTTTGGCCCAGGAAGGTTCTGAGTCCTGGGTTGCCTGTCCTGAACACCCTCCCAAGTTGGCAAAAACTCTTCTCTCCCAGCAGCTAGTCCCCGCTGTTCAGGAGCCGGATCCCCAAGCTGCCATCTCCTGCGTTCCCAAGATCCCTGAAGGGTGTGGACCCTTTGGCTGAGCTTGGCAACCTGCAGCCCCAGGGCCCGAGCTCTTTCTCAGTATTTCACCAAGCCTAATGGAGACTGCCCATGTCCCCTTGATGAGTCTGCACAGGGAAAACAAAAATAGCACCTTGCTGCTTTTAGCGAGAATTATATCCACTCCGTGGGGCTAACCCTGGTTGCCGCATGCCGATCTGCAGCTCTGATTAGCCTTTGATTAATAAAAAATGGGGATAGGAATCAATTATTTATTTAATAACAGCAGTTTGTTTTAAAGGCAAAACCTTTAAGAAAGTGGAAGACTCTGGGGGTGGGGGTGGGAGTGGGGTGGGAGGGAACCGGTAGAGGGTCTCTCTGGGGAGAAGTTGGGGAATGAAGGGTTTCCATGATGGAGTTGGTGTTCTCCTGTGCCCGGGCTAGAGGGCTAGTTCCATCAGGCTTTCAAGATGTAGGATGCAGCACGGAGTAAGGGTAGCTAGGCCCCTGCACCCAGGGATCCAGAGCAGCACAGGGGTTCAGGAGGGTTTGGTCTGCTTTGATTACTGTGGGGTGACGGATCTGTGACGCCAGCCCCCTCGGGCCCTCCCTCTAGCCTTTCGCCTTCATCTCTGGCGTGCTGACCCTGGGAAATCTCCTTGAGCCAGGCCTGAGCGTGTGGTGCCTGCCCATGGACGACAGCCTGCCTTCCTTGCCTTGGACCACTTCCGCCAGCATGCCAGCTCCCCTCTGCCTGGTCCACCCAGGGGCCTGTCGCCCGGCCCAGCCAGGCCCTGGCTCCTCCCCGCCGTTACTCAACTCGCTTTCTCCTTGTGGAGGGCACTCCTGCTGATCTCCGCATTTCACAATCATATCCATTCATCAAGGCCAAGATCGAAGGACACCCCGTGTGGCAGCTCCCCAAGCCATCCCTCAGGAGATGGCCTTTCTTCTTCTGAATGCTCTCGGCACTTTGAACGTGTGTTCCCGTGGCAGTTTGGGAAAATGAGGCTTTGTACTTGATTTCTTTGTAGGTATTTTGAGGGCAGGGACCGAATCTCAGTTACCTCTGTAACCCCTGCCCAGGGTGTGTGGAATAATGGATGGAGGGGGCGGAGGCTCTCTTTTGGGGAAACTGTACCCCATTTACATCTGGAATAGCTTTCAGATTAAGAAACCAGCCTTCAAGGGAAATGAGAACAGCCTCTTCGAGGGACGCCGAGGAAATATGTGCTTTTGTACTTGAGACAAGCAGATTAGAGTACCTGGTCACGATTTTAACTTTTTTTTTTATTTCTGGAGGATAAGGCAGGAAAAAAAATATTGAGTGACACAGTGTTAACTTTCTAACAAAAATGAACCTAGCCTTTTGCCTATGGAAATAACTACCCTTCTCCCTCGACACTGAGACTCAGCCTCAGTTTTCTCATCTGCCAGTTGGATGATAGTCTCTGTTCCACCCGACCGTGGTGGCGGTGGAGTAGTCAGTTGTGTGTGACTCCTTTGGGACCCATGGACTGTAGCCTGCCAGGCTCCTTGCTCATGGATTTTCCAGGCAGGAATACTGTAGTGGGTTGCCATTTCCTTCTCCAGGGGACCCAGGGCTCGAACCTGCATCTCCTGCATTGCAGGTGGTCTCCTGAAGGAGTGAACTGGCAGGTGAATTCTTTACCACTGAGCCACCAAGGAAGCCCAATCACTGGGCAGTTACAAATCATGCATGAGGGAAAAGTGAAGAGATAACTTGGCGAAGGAGGAAGTGCTTCATCCATGGGCATGTAGTGTCTGTTTGGATGATTATGAATCACCTAAAGTTACTGTCTTTGGGATCCTTTGGAAAGAAGGGTGCCCCACAATTTTTCAGGCATCCAAGTCCCTTTTCCTGTCTTCACTATTTGGATCACTCTCATGGAAGTTAAATTTCCCAGAACGGTCTGGGCTGTTGCCATCTCTTTCTTCTGAGTTTACTGGTATGGGTAGCCGTTTCCAGCGTGAAGCCTTCCAGCAAGCAGGCTCAGCCACTCCAGACACCACGCCCCGCAGCCGGGGCTGGGGATGAAGGTTTGAGGCAGAACCTCACATTTGCTTATGCAGTGCTTTGAATTTTCCGAAATGTCTGCTTTCACAGATGTTATCCCGTGGACGCATCCCTGGATGGGGCCGGATTTGCTGAGCCTCACAAAGCCTGTGGGGTTGGTTCTTCTGCCTCCAGAGTGGATGGTGAGACATTTGAGGGTGGAGAGTTTCTCTCATGGAGTGGATGTTCCTGCCCCCAAACCTTCCCAGCCGTTGACCTCCACAGTAGGGCTGATGAGCAGAGTGAGGGATTTCTGATTCAGAGAACCAATCACCTGGTAATTCAGGGGGTGGCTTTAAGAAACAGGGTCATGTGGGAACCCTCAGCTCATAAACCAGATGAATTAAGGGCGACTATACACACGGCACACGATTCTCTCCTTTCTAAAAGGATTCCTTATAAGGTTCTTCTGATGAGCAAACACAGCACATTTCAAACGGGATTCATTGTTAGAAAAAAAAAAAAAAGAAAAGAAGAAGAGGAAGACGACAGAAAAGAAGATAACAATTTGCATTCACTTTCAGGAGCAGCGCTTATGAAACGTGAGGCCCACCTGTTTCTCATCAAAGTGCCTGCAAGTCCCTCTCCTGGAGAAAGCGGGGAGCTGCAGAGACAGGAAGAAAACTTGGGGGACAGGAAGAGAGGCGCTGCTCTGATGGAATCTGTCATCCTCTGACTTGGAAGGAAACCTGTCATCTCCCGGCTTGGGGCGGGGGCAAAGAGTAAGGGGCGATCTGGGAGGTGGGGCTTCCATTGGCCAGCTCCCCACTGTGAACAGCCCATGGGGTGTGGAGCCCCCAGCCAGCTCCATGGGGCATGTGGTGGAGTTTTTTTTAAAGACAGAATTGCTGACCCCGCTAGGACCACGGACATGGCCACTGGGTCCTGGTGAGCTCTTCCCCTCCGGTTCGTTACTGACAGGCTTCCGGCTTTGGCAATATTTGCCTTATGGCATCAGTGCCGCGTTTCCCGTATTCACATAGTTAAATTAGTTAGCTGGATAGAAACCTCAGAGATGATGTATCTAGTTGTCAGTCGTGACTTGGTGCTAATGGCACTACAATTTGGTTACAGCCCTAGCCGTCATTAATCATCGGCCCCCAGTTGGCTGCATCTGGGGTGCTGGGGACGGGAGTGCGGGGTTGGCAGGGGCGGAGAGGTACCCGCAACCAGGCTGGGCTGCTCGCTCTTCCTCCGGGCCGCGCTCAGGCCCTGTCCCCGGGCTGGCCACTGTCCCTCGGCTCCCACCGCCACCAGCGTCGCACACCTCTATTTATTAGCATCATGCTACTTATGCTAATAGCAGACTGTACACTATTTCTGAGCGAAAACATCTGCTCCAAGCAGCCGACTTTCACTTACAGAAACTGATTTCAGCTCAGTCAAGCAGATAAACAGAGAAATCAAAGCAGGTGGCTGAAAGTGAAGAAGGAATTCTCAATTCCTGCGTTCAACCGATGAACTTCACTAAAGCCATAATTAATATTCAGATAACTATATTCCGACACATAGAATAAACAAGATCATTTAAAGGATGCAAAATACATCCCCAGGGCCAGAGGGGAAGGAGAGGGAGGGGAGGAGAGGGGAGGGAAGGCGGAGGACTGAATATGAATGCAGACACTTCCCGGGCTGGCCTATTGTCTGGATGGTTTCAGCCTCGGAGAAGTGGAGACACGCCTCACAGAGACCATGAGCCCGGGTGTTTGCAGAACCCCTTCCACAGCCGCAGGGGCTCATCCACTCACAACACTCTCTGCGATAGGGGGTCGGGGTGCAGCGCCCCCAGCAGGGCTGGCGGAAACTGCCCTCTGCACTCAGGACGGCCAGCCTGGGCCAGCTGCTGTGGCTCCCTCCTCAAACACAGGCCTTCTTCTGGATGGAATACCCTGCTGACAAGCCTTTCTGCCTACAGTCAGCAGTTCTAGAATTCAAACTAACATATCTCTGTGATTTGGATGAGGCTGAACCCAATTCTTTATACTCAAAGCTATAAGAGAGTATATACCTTATTGAGTTAAGTGTTTCCATTGTTTTTTCCTAGTTGGTCATCGCAGAAATAAGACTAACACCACCATCAGGGACAAATTCTGAAGGCAATTATTCCCGTTCTCTGAAGACCAGTGGCCCCAAGGCTCTGAGGAGCAGACTCGTCAACCAGAAGAGAGTCCCCATGTGACTTGCGGATGCACGTGGCGAGATCCTGGACCTGACTCACCGTATCATGTTAGCATAAAATGAGAGTGGGAATAATAGAAGTTAATGCAACCCATCACCTGATATGGTGCCATGCACACTCCTGTGTGTGTGTGTGTGTGTGTGTGTGTGTGTGTGTTTGCTCATGCACATGCATGCCTGTGTATGCATGCATGGGCCATGTGTATGTGTGCTAAGTTGCTTCAGGTGTGTCTGACTCTTGGCAACCCTATGAACTCCAGCCGGCCCAGGGATAGAATCCAAATCTCTTATGTCTCCTGCATTGGCAGGTGAGTTCTTTAACACTAGCACCACTTGGGAAGCCCCATACATGGTCTGCACTGTGCTGTGCTTAGTCGCTTCAGTCGTGTTCAACTCTTGGCAACCCCGTGGACTGCAGCCCGCCAGGCTCCTCTATCCATGGGGATTCTCCAGGCAAGAATACTGGGGTGGGTTGCCATGCCCTCCTCCAGGGGATCTTCCCAACCCAGGGTTCGAACCCAGGTCTCCCACACTGCAGGTGGATTCTTTACTGACTGAGCCACCAGGGAAGCCCATGCATGGGCTATAGATGGATAATTTATAGGAGTGAATTTTTTGAGTGTATACATGTGCTGTGAGCTCAGAAGGGACAGTAAGTGACCAAGGTCCTGCTTGTGGGATCCAAACCAGCCCTGAGCCCCACTAGAGGGTGAGGCAGGCACCAGGACAGGTAGACCCAGATAGCTTAGGTGAGCCCTGCTCAGCGAGATCTGTGCAGGCTGAGCCGGGTGTCATCTGAATCCCTTCTTGCCATCCCAAGGGACAGCCAGATTCATCGCTGGTGAGCAGGCCCTTGCTAACTTTTGCTCAGCTCTTTTTCAGTTCCTGTAGCTGCAGGGACCCCATGGCTAAAAAGTGATGACAACAAAATGTTATCAATAACTTTAATTTCCACTTGGGGGACACATTTCTCTCCCTCCCCACACCCCTGTGCATATGTCCTGGGTATGTCCTGTACTTGGAGAACAGTGTTGACAAAGCCGGGAGCCCCAAGCTGCGTCCTGGGTGCTGTCAATGCTCCTTTGGAACCACTTGCTTTGTGGTTGAAATTTCCCCCATGCCTGGAATTCCTTTTTTTTTTTTTTGGTTTCCTTGGCAATGACTCTCTCTCTGAATCACAGCTGTTTGCAGCAATGGGGGGAGGTGGGAGGATACTCCCTGGAGGGGCGCTGGGAGGGGTGGGGATGGGAGCAAGCAGCCTTCCCCAGGGAAAGCTGAGCTCCGCACAGGCCACTGGGCCTGTGGGCTGAGGCTGCCAGTGCTCAGGGAGCCCTGGAGACAGACTTTAGGGCAAGAGGTGGGGTGGAGCCTGGAGCACCAGGGACTCTTCCTCGCCTGCAGCGTGACTGGCTTCTGCATGTTTTCCCAGCTGCCCACTCCGCCCTGGGCTGCAGCCATGTGCTCAGCTGGTGTCCCAGCTTCACGGCCTTCGTGGGCTCCTACGTGGGCCTGTGGCTTCCTATACCTCTCTCCCTAATTTGAGCATCACAGCATCTGTGTGAGGTTAGCCAGGCAGGGGTTTTCCGATTGCATTCACAGAGGCCGAGGCGGAGCCATAGCGAGGTGGTGACCTGCCTGAGACAGGGGGTGAGTCAGAGAGACAGGACAGCAGCCCTGGGCCCTGACCCCTGACCCCTGACCCCCAGCTGGCAAGTCTGATGCCTTTGCACACAACCTGCAGACATGCGTGCCCAACTCACGGAGCCCAGGCCACTCCCTGGGGCTCACTGCCTCACTCATACACACTCTTGCACACACAGCTCCGAAGGGTGAGGGGATGTCTCTCTGGCTGCCTGGGCTGCGAGGGAGGGAGGAGGCAGGCCTCGCCAGGTGACTGACTTCCTGAGACTCAGACGCTTACATCGGGGGCAGATGTGGCCTGACATGGGCTGATGGGGCCTACTGTGGCTCTGTGTGGCTCTGCTCTCGTGGGCCTGGCACCACCCTTCAGCAGGGCTGGGTGATGACAGTCTCCAGTCTGGTGTTCCTGATCTCTTCTGGTCACTCTGTCCCCCTTCCCCAGCCCCTGTGCTCCTTCCCCTCTGCATCTACCTGGTCGTCCATCTCTGCCCCTTCTCCCCTCGCCTCTCCAGCTCTGCACTCAGGTATCACCACCTTGATCATCTCTGTCATCTGAGTCTCCAGACCGTTATCTCCCAAACCGGACGTATGCTGGTGCTCAGAGCCAGGAGGAGAGAAGCTGAATTCAGGCCCACATCCTTTGGAGTTTTGACTTTCACCCAGGCTGGGCGGAGGTGGGCCTGTGGACGCTCTGAAGACGTGGGTGCCTCAATAGGGAATGGGGCCTCTGTTCATGAGACAGGGGAGGCGGTCCCTGGGAGATCCTTGGGGGTGTTTTCTTCCCTGGTGGCTCAGCGGTAAAGAATCTGCCTGCAATGCAGGAGCTACAGGAGACACAGGTTTGATCCCTGGGTCAGGAAGATCCCCTGGAGAAGGGCATGTCAACCCACTCCAGTATTCTTGCCTGGAGAATCCTATGGACAGAGGAGCCTGGCGAGCTACAGTTCATGGGGTCGCAAAGAGTTGGACACGATTGAAGCGACTTAGCACGCAGGCACGGGCTCACGCTAGCCTCCTGCAGTGTGAAAATGAAATAATCTGCAGAAGAGCAGCCCAAGTGGTAACTGCCCAAGGCACTTCTCCCTGGAGCAGGAAGGCTGGTTTCCGGTAAGGTTTGTAGAGGAGGACGTGGTTCCCCTGTCTGCTAAAGGACATGCAGATGGCAAGTCTTTGGGGCCTGTTTCAGACTCCTCTCTCCACCTCGACTTCACACAGACTGGCAGGAGCTCTTTCTACCCTCTTGGTTGGCTGTGGGAGGTTGGGGAGTGAACCCCAGAGGTGGTGACAGATGGAGGTCCCCTCCCTTTGCCTTCTCCAAATGGAAACTACTTAAAACTACCCTCATTTTATGCGCAACCAGGCTCAGGTTTATCTTGGGAGAAACCTGTTTTATTCAACTGCAGGTGCCACCTTTGCAGACGTGCCTGGTTCTGGGGGTGGGGGGCATGAGATTTTCCTCGCCCATCCAAGCATGCCCCTGTGAGCCGCTTGGGTAGCTCTCCCGTCTGGTGTCGCATGTCAGGCACACCCGGTGTGGATGTGTGAGTGTGGACAGGTTTGTTCCCGGCACCCTGAGGGCCCCAGGCTCTGGATGCAGAACCCGGACGGCCCCTCTAACAGTCCAGGTTGTGCAGTAGTCCTGACGCCCTCTGCTGGCCGCGTCTGAAAACGCAGCCTCCCGTCCGCGTCTGGGCGGGGCCGTCGGAAAGGGAGGCTTCCAGGACAAACAGGGCTGGCCGGACTGGATGGCTCTGGTCTTGCTCTACGGGCCTCGCTGAGGGCCTCACTCTCGGAACCACACGCGTAGGGGTAGGACCCCTTTTCTCGTCTCTCCACGGGGGAAAGACCTCGTGCCTGGGACTTCGTGAGGTCCGGGACAAGCCGCCCTACCTCTCTGGACCCCGTTTTGCTCAGTCAGGTCTTGGCCACCCTTCAGAGCCTATTTCAAACGCCAGTTCCTGACTGTGATCGTTCCCACACAGGACCCCGGCCACCCTGGAACGTCCGTCTCACCTTCTGTGGCTGAGGGCTTGGATCTCTGTCTCTCAGGCCCTCCAGTCTTTGAGGGCAGAGATCCTTTCATATCTTTTCTCTTTCTGAATCCCCTGCAGCTCCCACAAGCTGGCTTGACACACAACAGGCACTCCACAAATACCTGTTGAAATGATTTCTGTTAAAATGTCTGCCTTGGACCAGAAATTCCCTCAGGTGCCACCCTGACGCTGATTCTTTTTCGTTCCAATTGTCGCGTGTGGGTTGGTCTCGTCTCCCAGGTGAGACTTTCGATCCTGGAGGGCAAGGTGTGAGGGAATAACTGTCCTGCTGCTTCACTGAAGAGAGAAAGCAGTTTTGACACTGCCAAACAGTTATGCGCACGACTCTCTCTCCCTTCCAAGCAGGACATCTTTAGAGCAAAATACAAAAATCTAGGTTGTAAAGAACGTGTAAGGTCCAATTCCTTTTCCGTTTCCACCCACCTCCTCTTCCATACGCACCTCTCCTAATCTGCACTCCCCACCCCTCCCCGTCACCGCACCCACAGGGCCATCCTGTGCAACTTCTCACCAGCTCATTCCCCAGCCCCTGAACTGCACGAGTATGAGCTGATCCTCATGTGTCATCAGAGTCCTCCCCTACATGACTCTTCTCCAAGGCTGTCCCAGCACAGCAAACACACTGCCTCCTGGAAACGGCAGTAACAGCTAAGGTTTATTAATAGCTCACAGTGTGCTGGGAGCCACGCTGAGAGCTGTGTGTGTGTATTATCTCACGGAATGCTCCTAACAACCCTCTGCCACGGCTCTATTATTATCTTTGTCTTATGAAGAGGAGGCTGAGGTACAGAGAAGTTAAGCCACTTGTCAAAGGCCACACAGCTTGAGAGGGGGAGAGGGAGAATCCGAATCCAGGCAGTTTGATTCTGGAGTCTGTGTTCTTAACACTGCTTCTGGTAGTAGGGGGTCTGGGGTGGTAGACAAGGGCTCGGGACCCCTGGGACATCCACCCACTCACACACACACACACACACACACACACACACGGCATAGTGAAGCCCACACGTACTCACATACTTTCAGGTTGGCATGTGAACGTGTGACACTCTCGCTTTCTTACCTGCCTGCAGTAGTTTATAGCAGCATCATCTTATGGGATTTTCTGCCCCGCACGGCAGGTTCTACGTCTGCACTGTCTGGCATAGTAGCCACTAGTTACTTGTGGCTACTGAACATTTGGAATGTGGCTAGTGCAACTGAGGAACTGCATTTTTCATTACACTTTAGTAAATGGACAGAAGAAGGCAATGGCACCCCACTCCAGTACTCTTGCCTGGAAAATCCCATGGATGGAGGAGCCTGATAGACCGCAGTCCATGGGGTCGCTAAGAGTCGGACACGACTGAGCGACTTCACTTTCACTTTTCACTTTCAGGCATTGGAGAAGGAAATGGCAACCCACTCCAGTGTTCTTGCCTGGAGAATCCCAGGGACGGGGAAGCCTGGTGGGCTGCTGTCTATGGGGTCGCACAGAGTCGGACACGACTGAAGTGACTTAGCAGCGAATGGACATAGAAACAGCCACACGTGGCTGGGAACGGCCCAGCTGGTGACATCGTGGGGCGGTTGAGAGGATGCAGGACTCTGGATGGCCATGTGGGCAGCACCGCCTGATGCCTTAGAGAACTTCACAGTAGATGCGTGTTTACTCTTACCACCGAGAGTGATGCGCTGATGTGTGGGTCAGCTCTGTGTCCACCTGTCCTCTCATCTAGCCACCCATCACTTTTTTTTTTGGCCAATGCTCTACTTTACTTTTATTTATTTTGATTAATTTATTTTTAATTGAAGGATGATTGCTTTACAGTACCCATTACTTTCTTAGAGGGAGCTTTTGAAGACCACCCTCCCGACAGTGGGCTCTGACCCAGACATGTCTATGATGGTGACAGGAAGTGGGGTTTGACTCTGGGGTCCTCGAGGGAAGCTGTTTGGGTGCCGCAGGCCAGGGGAGGGCAGCCTGTGGCCCTGGGGGGCCCTTCCACTCACAGGCTCTATCACCCCGATCCAGGCTCTCAGAGACTCCCAGGTGCCTAGGGAATGTTTTCAGCTCTAATCTGTATGTGAAATATCAGCTTATTTCCATTGTGTGTTGCTTTTGTTAGTTTTTAGCTTTCAAAGAGAGAAAACAGGTCTGTCTCAGGCGTTTGGCAGTGGCTCTGGGGGCCACATGGGAGTCCCCTGCAGGGTGTTTCTCCTCCAGGGGTTCAGAACAGCCACGAGTGAGGTCAGGCTGGTGGGTGCGCAGGCCACAAGGACACGGCTGGTGGGGCGGGGGGCGGGGGGAGGGCAGGGCGACTCAGCCTCTGCAGCAGCAGGGAGGAGGGAGCCGGGCGACCTACATCTCCGCTGAGAGTCCGGCTGACTCACCCTGGACAGCTCCTGCTTGCCGTCTGGGGTGGGAGGCCACCGTGGCACTTTGGGAAGGAAACACTCCTGGAAAGGGCAGTGGCAGCGGCCTTGGCAAAAGCTGGAGTGGAGGGAACCACAGCATGAGGGATTTAAGTGGGAGCATGGGAAGGACAGATGCAAGATAAGCTCTGTGAGATCCGAGGGGGAACTGAGGCAGGAGGAACAGTCTCTTTTGCTGCATTCGTTAATGGCAAACTGAGCGCCAGAGGTGTCTGGCACGGTAGTAAAGCCCTGCTGAGAAGTTGGGGAGGGGTGGAGGGAGGAGGGGTCTCCCACGACCCCGTCTCAGGCTTCATGCGTGCCTGACTCGGCATGTATCGTAGTGACCGCACTGCTGCTCAGACCACACCGAGGAAAAACGATAATCACATCTATGAAGTCTTGTTTAATCTGTCTTATAATGAAAAACTTTAAGTATGGGCTTCCCTGGTGGCTCAGACAGTAAAGAATCTGCCTGCAATGTGGGAGACCCGAGTTTGATTCCTGGGTTGGGAAGATTCCCCTGGAGGAGGAAATGGCAACCCATTCCAGCATTCTTGCCTGCAGAATCCCATGGACAGTACAGTCCATGGGGTCGCAAAGAGTCGGACACGACCGAGCAACTAACACTTCCACACTCTCACTTTCTTACATTTATACCTCCAGCCCGGATTTTCACTCAGCTCCAGGATCATAATCCACCTGCCTTCTTAATGTCGTCACTTGGATGTCTAATTGGCATCTTCTTCTCAGCATAGCCAAAATGGGATTTTGATCTCCCACCCTTAAAAGTTGTTCCTTCCTAGTAACTGGCACCACCAGCCATCAAGTGGCTCAAATCATTTGGGGCTCCCCGCTTTACCCTCACTCCACATCCAATCCATTAACAAATCCTGGGACCCCCTATCTTCCCAACACACCCTGAACCCATCTATTTCTCTCACCGTCACTATCCAATACACACCCCCATCATCACTCCCCTGGCTCCCTGCTGCCCCATCTGCTCTCCAAGAGTAGCTGGTTTCCCATAGCAGTCAGAAAGATCTTTGTGAAATGTCTGTGAGATCAGACAGTTTCCAGCTTCTCACTATGCTTAGAATACAATTCAGACCACTTCTCGACCAAGGATGTCAAACCAGTCATCCTAAAGGAACTCAGTCCTGAATATTCATTGGAAGGACTGATGCTGAAGCTGAAGCTCCAATACTTTGGCTACCTGATGTGAAGAACAGACTCATTGGAAAAGACCCTGATGCTGAGAAAGACTGAAGGCAGGAGAAGGGAACAACAGAGGATGAGATGGTTGGATGGCATCACTGACTCGATGGACATTAGTTTGAGAAAACTCTGGGAGTTGGTGATGGACAGAGAAGCTTGGCGTGCTGCAGTCCATGGGGTTGCAAAGAGTTGGGCATGAATGAGCAACGGAACTGAACTGAACTCAACCTGCCAAGCCCAACACAACTTGCCCCTCCCACATCCTTCTCCCTGTTACCCCCATGATGCTCCGGTCACAGTGGTTTTCCTCCGGTCCCTTGCACACATTCCTGCCTCTGGACCTTTGCATCTGCTGTTTCCTCTGCCCAAAGAGCTCTCTCGCTCTGTCTTGACTTGGTATTTGGACCTCAGCTTCACTGTCAGATCCTGTGGTAGAGATGCTCCTGGCTCACACAGTGCGGAACAGCTTCCATCACTCCATACATCATCCATACATTTTAATCCTCAGCGTGAATTTTTATTTTTTAATTTGTCATCTAAGTCCTCTCATGAAGATATAAGCTCCAGGAGAGCCAGGAGTTGTGTCTCCAGCAGCTAGATTTGTGCCTGGCACAGAGTGGGTGATCGATAACTATTTGTGAATGAATGAATTATTTAATCCTGATGGTGTTTGTCTGAGAAGGCTTTTTGCCTGGGGTAGAAGTGTGAGCTCATGAATGTGTTTCCTGGACCGGCTCTTGTGTACGAATTGCAAGACTAATTAAACTCATACATATTTGTGGAAATGCAAATATAATTTTATTTACCAATGACTGTAATAAAGGTAAATGCTCCTTACTTAAACAAACAATTCACTTTGGGAATAGAGCTGTAAACAGAAGCAATAAATAAACACTCGTTATTGAGTGCTTACTGTGTATCCACTGAACTTCAGGAGCTGGCTCTCCTCTTCTTCCATCATGTTTACGCGTGAAGAAGTTCCCATCCCCGGATGTGGGACTTGATCACAACCGGGACGGGCACCCTTAACCAAGCCTGTGGCTCTTGGGGGGCCCTGCTTGGCATCCTGGCTCTGTCATTTCCTCCCTGTGTGACCCGGGAAGTTAACTTAAACCCTCTGTGCCTTGTCTGTTTCCTTGTCTGCAAAATAAAGACGGAAACTGAACCTTCCTCCTAGGAGAAACGGGAGTACGAAATGACACAGCACAGACGAGATGCTTGGTTTCGTGCTGAGCGCTCGGTAAATGATGAAGCCCTGTTAACCATTTCACTTATTATTCTATTATTATTACGCTTATTACCGTTATCCAAGCCTGTTCTAGATGTTTCTATATATTCTCATTTAATTGCCACGATAACCCGTGGAGTCTGTGTTGTTATTCTCGATTTACAGGCTGGGAGCTCAGCGCTCAGGAAATAAAAGGCCTGCGGTCATCATCCACCGCTCAAGCATGAAAACTCAAGTCTCTGGACTCCAGCTGAAGTGCTCTCTCCACGGTGCCACCACTGCCTCCCTTATTTCTTTGGGAGAAGCTGGCACTAGCAACGGCCAACCATCACTCCGTTTCCATTTCGGCTTATGACCAAGCCCCAGTCACAAGCAGTTCAATCCCTCTGTGGACTCATCACGGCCAGTTACCTCCGACCCCCCGACTGGTCTCTTAGCAACTCCTCAAATCTTCCCACGTTTGCCCATCCGCCTCCAAGAGTCCCTCATAGTTGTACGATCCTGGGCTTTAAATCCAGCCTGAGCTTCACCTTGTGGCTGATATACTGCAAAACAGGAGGTGTTCTCAGAGGCGATGGGTTTCATCTTCATTCCCAGGTGAGAAAGTGCAAATCTAGAAAACCCAAAGACATCCTGCAGGGGTCCCTGCACAAGAACCCAGGGCTTCTTCCCACTTCCAAGCCCTGAGCACAGGAGCTTGTGCAGCCCCCCTTGACCAGGCACACAGTAGTATTGGCTGGTGGTGGTGGTGGTGGTGGGTGCGGGTAGGTTGTGTTTCATTTATGCTTCGGGTGTCGTTTTCCCCAGTGTTATTTCCTCTTGAGACTGTGCGCCTCCGTAGCCTGGGGCTGTGGCTCTTCCTTCGGCTTCTGACACAACATGAAGCCCAGCGCTGGGCGGGCTGGAGACAAGCAAGCTCGGTGTGTGTTGCTTCTGAGCGGAACTGTCAGCCAGACCTAAAGAAAATCACCGTGACATTCACAGGAGCATCTTTGGGAAATGGAACCGCGGGCGCCTTTTCTTCTTCTCCGTCCCCATCGCGTTAATTTTTTCTATGAGTCTTGCTCACAATGGGAAACATTTATAGTAAACTTAAAATTAAAAAAAGCTACTGGCCTGTTCCAGGACCAGGGGGACGGTGCCTTCAGGTGGGTGAAGGCGGTCACCATGGATCTGTGCCTGAGGTGTATCTGCCGAGGCCTGCAGGAGAGTCTGTCGGGAGCTCACGGGGGAAGCAGAGGCCAGGTGGACCCAATGGACATGCACTAGCCGGGGGCTGGCGCAGTAGATTGGAGGCCTCGGGTGGAGGTTTGCGCTGCTGCTGAGGGAGCCAGCGTTCCTGGATGATCCTCTGCAGAGGGCCAGCCTTTGGGCTGGGGGCGGGGCGGAGGGAAGAGGGTCACAGTCCGAGCAGAGGTACAGAGCTGGACTTGATCTCCCAGGAAGCGCAAGGGCAGCGAGGCCAGAGGCGAGCATCCGGGCTGCGAATTCTCTCCCTTCTTTTTCTTTTTCGCTTGTTATACAGCTACAATTCATCTCAGGCTTACTGTGTTCCAGGCACTGTGCCAAACGCTTTGCCTAGATTACCGCATTTCATACTCAAAATAAACCCATTTAGACAGTTTATAGGTTCCCATTTGCTGGAAGAGGAAACTGAGGTTGGCCCAGAAGTAAAGTGACTACCTTGTTGACGGAACAGCTGGGGTGTGACCTCAGGACTGGCCGTTTCACAGCCCCGGCTACCTCCAGAACCTCGACCTTCTCTGAACGGGATCTCAGGGGGCCTGGAGAGCCAGGGGAGGTGCTGAGCACAGCGATGACTGATTCCAGAGGTCTGGGAGCAGAACAATGTCACCCACGTGTGCCTCTGTGTGTCTCTCTGTGTGTCTCTGAGTATCTGCATGTATATGTATATGTCTCTGTATCTGTGTGTGTCTGTGTGTGTGTGTCTATGTGTATGTCTGTGTGTCTATTTATGTGTCTGTGTGTCTCTGTGTGTTGATATGTATGTCTCTGTATGTCTCTGTGTGTCTGTGTGTGTCTCTGTGTTGATGTGTGTGTCTCTGTGTGTCTGTCTGTGTGTATCTCTGTGTGTGTGTCTCTGTGTGTGTCTGTGTGTGTCTGTGTGTCTCTGTGTGTGTGTGTCTCTGTGTGTCTGTGTGTGTCTCTGTGTTGATGTGTGAGTCTCTGTGTCTGTCTGTGTGTGTCTCTGTGTCTGTCTGTGTGTATCTGTGTGTCTCTCTGTGTAATCCTGTGTGTATGTGTACGTATCTGTATGTCTGTGTGTGTGTTTATGTGTATGCGTGTCTATGTATGTCTGTGTCTCTGTGTGTCTACGTGTCTGTGTGTGTCTGTGTGTTGATGTGTGTGTCTCTGTTTGTGTCTGTGTGTATGTGTGTGTCTCTGTGTATCAGTGCACCTGTGTGCACCTATGTCTGGATGAGTGTATCTGTGTGTGCTCCCACGTGTGTGAGTGTATGAGGGGAAAATGTGACAGTGTGAGGTGAGGACCCTTTTTTTTAACTGGTGGGGAAGTCATGGGGCTCTGGCAGTCACGCGGCAGTCTAAGGGGCTTTACGTCCAAGCATGTGGTCCTGGCTGTGGGGAGGTTGTCCCCCTGGGGAAGAAGGCTGTGTGCTGGGGGCCACGAGGCCAAGCATAGGACGTCAGGGGACGCTGGGAGGGTGCCCAGCTTTGAGGCAGGAGGGAGCGACAGTCTGGGCTGGGCACTGACCACGGGGCTGGGGGTCACCACAAGGCAGCTCTGGAGACCCCTGAGCTGTCCTCCAGCTGCAGAGTGTCTGTCCCATTTTCAGGGGATTCCGAGGTCTGGGGCGGAGGCCAGGATCCTCCTTTCTCATCAGACTTCCAGGGAATTTGGATACAGGTGATCTAGGAAAGGCTGGGCAGGGTCGAGGTCCAGCCTCGGCTGCGGGAAGACAAGGCAGGCTCACCCAAGGGTTCTGTGTGCCCGGGGGCCACCTGCCGTGGATGGTGCAGGAAAAGTCAGATGGCGACCCTGGATGTGAGTAGAGGGTTGTGCCCTTGGAGTCCAGTGTGGCGTCTGGAGTCCAGTTCCCTCCAGATGAGCCCAAGACTTTGGAGCCCGTGGGGGCAGCAAGGACAGTCTTCCTCCTGCCTGGCCTCAGAGCAAAGTGAGTTCATGCAGGGGCCAGGCTTAGGGAGAGCCTGCCCTTCCTGCCTGCACCCCAGGAGCTGGGCCACCCCAAGTGACCCAGAGATGAGGCGAAAGAACCGGGCCCGTGCAGCTAGATGCGAGGGCAGGGTTCAGGGACTCTGGGCTCCCGGACAGAGGGATGATCGGGGAGGACAGAGGGGCATTCAGCCAGGAGCACTTCCCGGGAGCCCCACCCTGGCCTCCTGCATGCTGTCCTTCCCTCAGGACTCACTGCTTCCTTCCTTCCCAGCACTGCCTCTGGCCTTGTTGGTGGGGTATGAGTGCCATCTGCTCCCACCCAGATGGAGGCAGTGGGGAGGGGACCCTGTCTCTTCACATAGCTGCGACCCCACCCCACCCCAGCTCCCTGTCAGTGTCTCTCTCTCTCTCACACACACACACACACACACACACACACACACGGCCCCACACTTTCAGCTATCTCCAGGAAGAGCTGGGTGCTCAGGGCTGTACCTGGGGAAGCTGTGGGCAGAATGTGAGAAAAACGCCACAGATGGCCCAGCCGTGCAGCCGCGAAAGCAGTGAGGTCTCGGGAGGACAGTTTCCTTTAGTGTCCCACCGCCTGAGGCTGCCCACACCACTCAGGTCGGGACCCTGCCTCCCCCTGACCTCCTCACTTGTCCCCCATACCCTGGCCAGAGGCCCCACAGAGATGTCCCCCGTGCACACTGGCAGAGAACTGCAGGAGTGCCCAGCCAGGGAGTTGGACCCACCTTTTCTGCCGTTTCTCACGTGCACTTAGTAGAAACTCTAGTCCTGGACTTATAATCTGTCACTTACAGACTGGTCCACCCGGGCCCGTTACAGCCCCCATATGCTCGTGTCCACTTGGCACATCCGAGCACGCATGTCCACGCGGCTCCTGGCCTGGGCCTCCCTTGCTGAGACTTCAGTGTGCTTACATGGAGGTGGTGTGCATACACGTATTTACACATACACACACACACACACCCTGTTCTCACAGTGGTTCCAGGGAAGGGCTCCAGATTCCAGGGCTCTGCTCAGACCCAGAGCCTCAGGATGGGAGCTGAGGTGCTCTGGGCGTGAGATCCCCTTGGGCTGAGAGAAAGGAGGGCCTCCTGGGCACAAGTCCCAGGATGGGGGAGCTTTGTGGCCATGCAGGAACAAGCTAGAGCGCTCGCTGCTCTCTTCCTTCCCTTTCCAGAGCCAGGGCAGAGACCTCAGCTCTCCACACCTGCCATACACACACACATGACCCACACAACATCAGCACATGGGCTACATGCACATAGGATGCAGCAAGGCCCAACACAAGGAGGTCACATGCATCCAGGTGGCACTCCTCCAACAGACACACCGCACGCCAGCAGCTGCCCACACCGCGGCCGTTCATAGCCGTCTCCACGGTCCCCAGAGCGGCCCACGGAGCCTCAACCCTGGCAGCCTGTCAGCACATTATGGTCACATGGAATGGGGCAACACACACACACACACACACACGGCCTCTGAGGGCAGCCCACAGCATCTCCTGTACAGCAGGTCTGGCCCAAGTCTGTTCATGGAAGAGAAGCCCCACCCCATTATTCTGGCAAAGTCTGTTTCCATATGCTTTGTTCATCCTCCAGGTGGTGAACATTTAGAGAACTCCTCAGGATTTTATCCTTGAGAAAACCATAAGTTTCCCATTCTCTGACGAGCTCCTTGTCATTGCTAACCCTTTACTCCATGGCGTGTGTGTATTCTTTTAATATCGATGCACAGGGCCACTTCGTCTGCCAAGCCTGGAACAAGTGTGGTTCCATAGAGCCATGAGAGCCCTGCAGGCCAGGAGCAGGCCTGGCTGGATAGCAGAGGGCTCTCTGTGGGAAGACACCCTCCCACGCTGCTCGGAGCCACAGAAGGGGCAGCCTGACTGCCGGCCTCCGGGACAGACCGGCTGTAACCTAGACCTGTTGTCTCGTCCCTTCCAATCTCTGTTTCCTGGAGGCGCCTCTTTGCTCACAAGCCTGGCTTTAGCTACATCTAGACCAGTCCAAGGCAGATGTACAGGGCTAGAGGAGCAGAGGGGTGTGGGGTCCTTGGAAGGTCTGCTCCAAACTTCTCCAGGACCTTTCTTGGTCTTGGTCAGATGAACAGAAGCTTGGCCGGGCGCCTGCAGGTGGACACGGAAGGGCACTGGCAGAGGGAGCGTTCTCAGCAAATGCCTTCTGTGGATTTGTTGATTTCTAATGAGGATTTGGCCTGGACTTTTGCGAGGCTCCTGGGCAGCACTGGCACTGGCGAGAGGACTTTTGGCCTTTGGCCTAATGTTGAGAGGTGAGCTGAGGGGTCAGTGGGCCCCCTCCCTGCCTGTGAGCTGGGCCCAGGGCAGCCCTTTCTCTAAACCACCTGCTCAAGAGGTATGAGGCTGAATTGTGTCTGTGGCCTTGTGGTTAATTAAGCCTTGTTGAGGTCTGGTGTTTTCGAGTGTGTGCCTCCGTGTGAGTGCATGCCTCTATGTCTGTGTGCATCTCTATGTGTGTCTGTGTGTCTCAGTGTGTTTCTATATGTGCATCTGAGAAATGTATTTATATATGTTGTTATATCTGTATTTTGGGGGGTGTGTACTCTGTGCTCAGTCACTCAGTTGTGTCTGACTCTTTGTGACCCCATGGACTGTGGCCCGCCAGGCACCTCTGTCAACAGGATTTTCTAGGCGAGAATACTGGACTGGTTGCCTTTCCCTTCTCCAGGGGATCCATATTCAAGTGTGTTCCTATTATGTCTGTGAGTGTATATTTCTCTCTGTGTGTATGTGTGTGTGTGTCAGTGTATATGTGTATCTGTAAGAGGGTGTGTTTGTGCGAGTTTCCTCTGTGTGTCTGTAATGTGTATGTGCACTTGTGTGTGTGCACGTGTTTTCAGAGCCTCTGTGAAAAATGGTGTGGAATGATTTAAGAAAACGTTAGCCTGTAATGTCACAGGGCTTCAGCATCCCCATCTGTAAAGTGACGGCGATGGGAGAGATGATTTTTTTTTATTTACTTCCATAAAGGGAGCTGCAGTCATGGAAATGAGGTGGGCTTGAGAATATGACAGATTTGGTTGCAAATCCTGGCTCCGTGTCTCCGTAGCGTGTAAGCTCCGTCGAGTTGCTGCTCTCCGAGCTTCCGTTCCCTTGGCATTCAAAGGGGCACCGTGACATCTCAGTCACAGTTTCGTCACGAGGATTGGATGAGATAAAATAAGCAAAAGTCCTATGTGTGTGCCACGTGGTAGGTCCTTTGTCAATAGTCCCTCCCGTCCATCCTTGGGCCCTGAGGTCAGCGCGAGCAGCCTATTTCTGACGGAGCAGGACTTTCGGAGCTCCCTGTGGCCTGATGCGGGTGCCGGCACTGAAGACATGACATTGAGTCTGGAGATTTTAACTTTCACACCTCACTTCCCCTCCTCTCAGCTCCTTCCAACCTCACAATGACCCTAAGAGGTGGGGTGAGCAGAGGTCACTGCCGTGATTCTAGAGAGGAGAGAGCTCTGAGCCGGGCATTCAGGCAGGGCGAGGACCAGGTGTCCAGCTCCATGTTTGGCGCACCAGCCACTTCTGCAGCGGGCAGTGTCCAGGGCCCCAAACACTGCCTGCTCCCAGGGGCCCCTCAGAGGATCGAGGCTCCCTTGCACTGTCAGGCCCAAAGCAAAGGAGACTTCTCAAGACCCCCAAAGCACACAGACCATCTACTGGACAGATTCAAAGAAGCAGCCTTTTGTACAGAATCAGAGGAGGTGGCTGGTGGCCGATTCCACCCTTTGGAGGAATTGTGAAGGAATCGTGCCTGGTCACTTGTTGAGTTGGCTCTGATCTGCCTGTAAGGAGCAGATGCCCCCTTCCCTCAAAGAGCTGATGGTGTGGGTGGCCAAGGCCAGATTCAACAGCTATGTCACCCACCTTATCTATAGGATTTGACTCTAAGTGATGCTTGCTGGTTTCCCCAAATCCAAACCACCCCAGAGCAGAGTGGTGTGGCCCCAAGGGCAGGGGAGCAGACGCCCCAGAGTTACTGAACAGACTCAATCTCCCAAGGAGATGCACTCAGTTGCACAGTTAACTTTGCACAGGTTGGTAGGGAAACAAACTAAACGGCCATTCCTTAAATCATTTGTTGCCCTTCGGCCAGCGGCAGCCCAGCAGGCCAGGCCCCAGGAATCCTCCTGCTTGGCCAGCAGCCAGGCCTCTGCCCCCTCTGGTTTGCCCAGGCCCCTTCCCTGGCTCACCAGCGCTTGTTCTGAGTCTGAGCCGCTCTGCTGAACCCTGGCAGGATTTGACCAGGTTGTAATTTTCCTTCATGATCCCTTTTTCATTTTTCTTTATAAAAAAGGTATCAACTGTACCTGATTGCAAGAGGGATGAAAGAAGTAATAGACAAGAAAGCACTTTACAGATTAAAATGCTATATAAATGGAAGGCATAGTAAAACATAAATGAAATATATAATTTAACATCCATGACACAGTCTATAAGATGCAAGGTCTGACTTTAAATGACCAAAACACCTTTGGTACATAGGTTATATAGGTACAGTAAATGGTAAGATATAGGACTTAATTTGGTATATAATGTGATTTAGAGTACATACTGTGATCCGTCGGATTATATAATACCTTATGACATATCACATTTCTAGCACAGAGGAAAGTAGAATTAAAATCAGTTGACATTAGGCTATTTCAGCATTCAAAACACCAGCCCCAGATTTGCGATTTTAACAGCTGAAGCTGGGATGGCGAAAACTAAAAATACAAACGGGGAAGACATCTCCATAGACCGGCAACATGGCCCACTGGGTGGGGGTCCGTGGGAAGGCAGAAACCCCAAGAATAGGTCTGGGGAGAGGGCCTCTTGGGAGGAGGTGGAGGAGGCCTGCTTGGCAGTGATTGTTCCTACTATTTATGAGGCCATATGAGGAGCTATAGGGCTTGCCGTGGCCCCCGAGTCTGCTGATTAGCTGGAGATTATATTGATGATGTAATAAAAATTCACTTTGTCTATTAAGTTTCACCAGGACAATCAGGAGAGATTAGATAAAAATCAGAGGAAATGAATAATAGAATGGAGGAGAAAAGCCATGAGCCTCCCTCCCTGCCATGGTTTCCGTGGGTCTCCCCTTTCCCTGCCCACAGCAGGGCCTGGGTCCAGAAGCCCCCAGCCCCGCACCCAGGCAAAGCTGAGCTGGCAGCGTCCCCAGGCTGGAGCTGGGCTGCTCTCCGGGAGGGACTTGGTGCTCCAGATACGGCGCTGGTTTAAGTTTACTGACTGTGTTTAATATTTGATTAGACCTCTGGCTTGGCAGCCTCCTGGGTGTGCAGGCCCTGCCGGGAGACAGGCAGGGTCTCGGCCCCTCCGCTGGCTGCTTCCTCTGGTCCTGTGGTGTGGGGGTGTGGGGACGTGGGGGTGGGGGGGCCCCATGTCCATGTCCTGGCCACGCGGTTTTAAGCCAGGCCGGTCCATGCCCGGGAGCAGCCAGCGGCCTCCAGGCCCCACAGTGTCTCTCTCTGGCTTGGCCCGTGCCAGAAATTCCCCCCTTAGGGATGTTTCTAAGGGTCATAGCCTGGGCTCTAAAAGGTCCCTGAACGAGGCACATGTCACCAGTGATGGTGACGCATTAAGGTCCATCAGCCGCTAGGGGTACATCTGCCTGGTTTGATTTGTCAGATCAGCAAGGGGCAGGACTTGGAAGGGACATGAAAGGGAGGTCATTTGGGTTGGGGACGGTTGTCCCCTGAGAGCCTGGGGCTTGGAGTTTGTCCCCTGGAGGGGCTTGGGGGAATGTAGAGGAGGCTGGGTGACAGTGACCTGGGAGGGCACTGGAAGACGGTGTCACTGACCTCCACGTCCCTGCAGGGAGCAGCCAGCCATGTACAGTTCCTCCAGCTCCCTGGCAGAGCCCAGTTCTGTTCCTTCCCCGAGAAGCCCCAGGGGTCGGGATGATGCCAGGGCCAAGCTCTGTGGAAGGCCTGAGAGAGGAGTCTCCCTCCTCAGAAGAGTGTGTCACAAACACAGCCGCGTTCAGGGCCCTGAGGGCCACCTTGTCTCTCCTTGCTTCTCTGGGCTGGGTTTTGTCTCCCAGAGAGGGAGGAGGCGCCCCGACTGCTCCTCTGCAGTAAATGGGCTGCCCGGGGAGCCTGGCGCCCTTACCCGGGTGTGCTGTCCACCCTGGGAGCGGCTCCTCCTGGAGTCTGCCAAGACTCCTCTGGCCACAAGACCAGCGTCCCCCCAGGAAACGCTGTCCTTGGCTTCCTCCCACTGCCTGGCTGCCTGCAGCCACTCCTGAGCTGGCCCCCCCTCCCCAAGACGAAGGGCAGGGGGCCGGGGGGAGAGTCTTACCTCCGGAACCCCCAGGTCACTAGTCGGGGCGTTCAGCTGAGTAAGCCTAGGGGGGACAGCCTGGACACCTGCCTGGGTGACAGGGAACATGGGCATGGGTGGAAATATTCCATGAGTAATTTCTCAGCCCAAGTGGACTGCTGTTGGGACAGCTGAAGAACACTGCTGCCCCAAAGCAGGCGAGGCCCGCCCTTGCAGGTCCCATGTGTCCCCAGCTCCCTCCCACGTATCTGCAACCCCCCCCCCAACTACACTTGCCCCCAACTCTTCTCCTCAGCCGGGCTGCTGGTGGGTCCAGATTTATTCAAAGTGAGACATTCCTGTATCCACCAGCCTGCGAATGAGACTTCACTGCAGTGGGACAAAACCGAAACATAATGGAACAAAATGAAACAAAACAAGCAGGCCGCCAGCGAGCCAACCTCCCCGCCCGACTCAGCCGCAGCATCCCAGCCTGGCTGTCCTCACCCTCTCTATCTGGGAGTCTGGGCTGAGCCCCGTGAGCAGGAGGCTGGCATCCCCATCTGATTTCTCCCCTGTGGAGGGCTTCTTTCGTTCCCCAAGCAGGACACCCACATTGGGTAGTCTTCTCTGTTTGTAGGTCTGCTGCTTCCTAACACACCCGGTTATTTCATGGTGGTGACGGCGGAGCCTCACCTTCCGGGGAGAGAACTTGACCCTCTGGACACCTGAGTCACATGTGAATCTGCCTCCTCTAGGGAGCCCTATTTCTGCTCCATCATCCCGGGTTCTTCCTGGTGTGGGGCATGGCATGGCTCCCCCACTGGAATGCCAAACTGTCTCTCTGCTTTGCAGAAGGCTGCCCCTGGCCCCAAGGTTGGGAGTGTGACCCGGCACTCCTCCTGGGGCTGGTCTGGGGTCATCATCCTAGCAGCCGACTGGAGCCGGTCCATGCCCCTCCCTGCTCCTGCCCCAGCAGGATCTTCTGCCAGCCTTAGGGGACCCTCTTCTCCTGGCTGTGGGGCCTCTGCTGAAGACCAGCCTGGTTCTGCTGACCCAGGTCAGAACACGCAAGAGTTACTGTTTGGCTGAGAAACTTGAGAAACTCAGGAGAAACACACCAAGGCTTTGGAGACAGCGTGAGTCATGGACAGGGGTCTCGCTCAGATGAAAGCGACTCTGGCCACCCCCTGCTCAGCTCCTTGGCCGCCACCTGGGCCCCTGATCCCATCTCCCCCACCCTCCCCCAGTCCAGCCGTCTGCCACTGTGACCTGGTCTGAGGAGTGGCTGCTCCCTGCCACCTCGGGCACACTTTCCCCACAGAGACACTGCCTGGTCATCTCTGCTGCACTCCTCTCTCTGGGGACCTGCTCCGGTCCTTCCAGCCCCAGCCCTCACCCTCTGCTCCTCATTCCAGTGGACTTTCAAAGCTGCCCAACACAATCACAACAGAATTGACTCACAAATAAATCTAATAATTTACTTATTGAAATCATCAAGACGAGAGCAAAGACGAGATCTTGGTTTTCCCAAAAAAGAATTTTAAAAAACTGCAAGAGAAAATGAGGCCTGACAAGAAGCCAGTGGTGGCTCTTGCTCCACCCTTGATGGGACTTCGGTTGGTGCCCTCAGGTCTCGGCTGGACCTGGCTGGTGGGGGAACTGAATGATCACTCACGAGTAGGTCCTGCGGCCGCGCCTGGATTGTCAGGAACACGGTCGAGTGTGCCTGTGATTTTTCTGGGGGGCATTTGTGGAAGCTGAGAGCTATAACAATTCAGAGCTGGACCCACATCAGACCCCAAAGTATGGAAAAGATTCTGGTGTCCCAGTATATGGAATGAAGAATAAAACCCATACTAAACCATATACGAATTATTCATGTTTGGAACGAAACAAAACACACACGCATACAGAACTACAGCATTTTCTGGATTTTCTGATTCTCCTCTTATTTCACGTCGGTGCTGTTTGACTGGTGCCCTTAGGCGCAGACTTAGGGTCCCATGAAGCCCACTCCTGCACGGGGCTCCCCCACATAAGAGGAAGCCTTCCTTGTCCTGTAGGGGTAAGGAGTGGGGTATGGGGCCGAGCTAGGACTGTGGCAGGAGCCGGTGTCTGGGCTTCCAGGGCCCGGCTTGAGAGTCGGAAGAGGGCAGGCGACCATTGGAGGAGTGGGGAGCCTTCCCACAAGCACAGTTTGGGGGCTCCTCCCCAAAGTAGGGAAAGTCCACAGGAGAAGCCCAGTTTCTGAGCTTCAGGCTGTTCTGCTTAGACTGAGGCCTTGGGGCCCAGGAGGTGGTAAGGCTCTGTGAGCGAAGGGGGGTGCCCTTGGGCAGTAGGACCCATCTTCCCCTAACATCTCTGTGGCCACATCTAGTGCCTAGTCTGGGCGGGGAAGGGAAGTGGTGGGCAAGGTGGAGATCTGAGAACTGTCCAAGGTAGCCGAGGCCAACGAGGCAAGGCTGTTAGCCCCGGGGGGCAGGGAGCGAGCAGAGACTGGCCAAAACCCTTGATCCCAGGGACTGTGTGTAAGCGCATGGCCAGACTCGGAGTGTGCTTGAGGCCAGGAGGGGGAGACAGGTGGCCTGTATGATGAGCCCAAGTGCTCCCATGCCAGCCACCCAAACCACTTCCTCTCCTTCCTCCTCATCAAAGGCATCTCCCCTGCACCTGCGCAGCTCTTTTCTTGTTATCCACCATCACCCAACTCGGGGACCAGGCCTCTAAGGCAGTCTCCCTTCCAGCTGCCTCCACAGGCTCTGGGAACAGAGAAAAGAAACGAGCCGAATTGTCAGCTCTGTTCTCTCTCTGCCAAGCCCCCAGCCACTGGAGCCTCTGCTGTCCACACCTTTCCCACCTGGTGCTGCCCAGGACAGCTGAGGAAGCCCACGCACTGTGTGACCTGGGCTCTGGCAGGAAGGCCGCAAGGGGCCAGGACAGACCTGCGGCGATTCCAAGGCCAGGGACGCACGGCCTTCCCTTTTCTTCCTGCTCACTGTGGTGAGCCCAGCAAGCAGGAGCCTTCTATAGTCCAGACCACTCCAACCCCACCGGCAACACTGGTGAAGCAAGACCTTAAGCCTCTGGCTCCTCTGGTCTCAAGAAGCCAGTCACAAGATTGATCTGCTTGGGTGCCTTTCTTCCTGGGACCCCCTAAGCTGCAAAGGGTGCACACTGACTTCCCCTAGGGGCCTACGTCCCCACCATGTACCTGGCGATGCGGCTCCAGGCTCACACCGCCCCTCAGAGATGGACCTCCTCACCCAGCAGGCTCAAGGATGCTCACTGTGCTCCATCCGGTGAGACCAAACCAAGCCAAGTATCGATTTGACAGAAAGATATGGATATGTTAGGTGGATAATGGTGAGGGGATCCTATTTCTTTCTTTTCCTGTTCAGAGAACACCTCTCCTCCACCTCACCCGGCTGGAAAGCAGAGGCCAGATGAAGGAAAGTGTGCTCGGCGGTCACCCAGGGACACCTCCATCTCCCTGGGCTCCTTCCAAGAGTTCAAGACCAGGGAGCTTCTGGGAGCAAGGTCCCCCTTTCCCACCATGGCAAACGCTCTCGACGTCTTCGCCTCTCCGTATATTCTTAGAATCAGTCAATATGATTAATTTTACATGGGCCTAATTTCCTGCTTTTGCCGCGGAGTCCTCCCAGCCTCGCCCATCAGCAGCGACATGATACAGTTTCTGGTTATATTGGTCAACCAAGATATTGATATTATTAATAATGGATATCTATATGCTGACCTTTGTCCACACAACTGAATCACTCTGGGCTGGCTGTCACATTTCTTTAAGAGGTATTGATAAGCCCATTACTGGAAGGGCATGTACAATCTTAGGTGTGTGATTTCACTCACCTTCAAGCATCTCCTGTGCAAATCTACCCTTGTGGGGTGAGCTGGTGTGGGTATAGTGCCATGTGCAAGAGGGAGCCTGCAGGTGTGTGCTTGTGTGGTGAGTGTATGTGTGTGTGGACATGCGTGTGTGAGTGTGCATGTGAATGTGTGTGTGTCTGACTTGAACACCGGCCCTTTTAGAGCTGATCAAATAGTCAATTAGAGCATTATAGGGAGGTAGCAGAATCAGAGAGTGCCTACAAATACACTGTGATGTAGTGTTTGATCTTTGGATGCCTCTTGTCTCCTAGGACTAGCGCAGGAGGCTTGGCTTTATAAGATATTATTAGGTTGATGCCTCGTTCTCTCGGTGTACCTGCCAGGCAAGAGGCAGCACTCACTGGGACCAGTCTGGCCAGAAGAAGCCATGGGGAGGTTCCCCAAGGGCCACGCTGCAAACTGGACTTTGAGGCCCTGCTGCTCCCAGCCTCGGTCTCTGAATCTGTGCAGTGGCGGCAATGCATCTGGCTTGCTTCAGGCCAGAGAGGGAGTTTGACTCAGCTCAGCCTCCCAGCCTTCTGCACGGAAATTCCCAATCATAGGGACGCTTGACACTCCTTAAGGCCTTGATGTTCCATACACACTGGGAGTGTGGCCTGTTGCCTACTAGAAGGTTGCCCTGGCAGAACGCATGTATCGTGTGCCCACGTGGTGTGCACAGAGGCACACAGATCTCATCACTAGTCTCTCCGTGACTGCTGTCATCTCTGTAACGGCTGCCATTCCTACGTGGGTGGACAGTGTGTCAGGGACAGTGCCTCCATCAAATCTGTCTACAGTGATCCATTCCTGTTTGGACCCAGACACACTCACTTGTCGGGAGAGCCCCCTCTCTTGCCCCTGTAAAGGGAAGCCAGCTAGCTAGAGAGATCTTTTGGATCCTCAGACATAGTGTATGAATAAACCAGACATGGATTAATTAGGTGTGACTGCATCATTAAATTAGAATAATGAACAAACAGCCACGTATGGCATTCAAATCTGCCTAGAACGACTCCAAAGGTTGCTTTCAAGTAAGTCACCTGTCAGTTTGCAGGTTTGGGGGACTCTGGAGAGTGAGGTTCCTGTCATACCTTGAGAAGTGGACTCTTTAGGCACCAGCTATTCCAGGCAAGGACCATCCTTCAATGGGCACCCAGATTCCACCACCACATCCAAACAATGGCTTGGTTCGATATAGCATCATCTATGCACGCTTTGGCTGTGAGCATTTCTCAGAGTGAAATATGACGGTAGCACAGGTGCTCAAGAGACAGGAGGGAGAAGTTAAGAGGTGTGGGCAGCGGATGTGAAATGTATCGATCCCGTAATATTTATGTGGATGTGCACATAGTTGCTTATGCACATGCCCCCCCACACAAACACTCACACACACATCTTTTCTTTTCTTTTGCATTTCCATAAAGTCTGTTCTTATTCTATTGACACTCCCTGTTTCAGCCAGATAGATCTGAAGATGAACTAAGTCCCAGTGGTGTAATTTTAGAAACAGCTGCGCAGCAGCGGCCCCACGCCCTGGGCGGGGGGGCAACACTCCTCTCCCTCCCCATCCTAGGACAGAGCGGCTATGCAGTAAGATGTGTTTGTCTTTAACAAAGAGGAAGAAGCAACAGCTCAGAGGAAAGGAAATGAGTAGGAAGGTCGCTTGCCTCACCTCAAGCAGTGGGATAGCCTCATGCAAGGGGGGCTTTGTTATAGCAAGATCTGTTAAGTAATCAGAAACCTTTGATCTGGAGCTGTTCTTAACAAAGGTGATAATTAATTAAAGCAGAGTGTATTGCACTAAAGTAACATTGCGGTCAGTTTATGCGCTGTCCCGAGTCGGCCTTCGGAAGTCTCCGTCAATTAAGCTCTTGTTGGAAGCCAGCTCATTATCAATTTTTTTCCCCCCTGAGCTTTGATCAATATTTTTGGCTGTTCCATCCTCACAGAAGCAGCACTGTGTCTGTCTCGGTGAGGGCACCGGTTTATTTACATCTTGCAGATAGCCACATAGGATTTGTTCCTGAGCTGAGCTGCTGGGAATCGCTTCGTTTGAGTGTCAGTCGGCTCAAGCTGGCGGGGAGATACAAGGGAGGATAAGGGAAACCAGAGGTGGAGCGCGCAGAGGGGAGCGGCCCCGTGAGTGCACGGTCCTGAGCGCATCCGCTTCTGCTCCCAGAGGGACTCAGAAAGGAGGGCAATCACCTTGGGGCTGCCCACCTGACTGCTTTGTTGGTTTCTGTGGGCAGAGCTGTGGCTTGGGCTTTACACCTATCCTGGGGCCACTGGAGATTGGATGAGTGGAGATGGTGGAAGCCCTTAGGACAAGCACATCAACTCTGGAAATTCGTCTGCCACTATTTCTACCCCATCATTGTCCTTTTGCCCTGACATCTTTCACCACACCCTCATGTCACCAAGTGGAGCATGGATCCTTCTCTCCAGGCCCACTGTGGGATTTCTGAGGGCATCTTTAGTAGCAAGGGGGGAAAAGAAAAGAGGGACACGGAAGAAGACGATAAAAGGGCCTCAACTGAGCTGGGGGCTCTGTTCCCCTCACCTAGGCTATTTGGGCAGGATTAGATGCTTTCTGTGATTCTTGAAGATGCGTGTATTTGAAGGGCTGCAGAAAAGGTGAAAGTAAAGGAAGAGAACATGTTTTCTTTGCAGAGAGCCCAAAAGGTGGGCCACCAGGTCCCTGCCACCTCTACATGCTTTCAAGTTAAATGCAGCCCCCTGCTTGCCAGGGCCTAGCTTGATTGGCATGGCCAAGTCCTGTGTGTGTGTGTGTGTGTGTGTTTGTGTGTGTGTGTGTGTGAGAGAGAGAGAGAGCACTACAAGAGGAAGGTAGGACTGGGATGCCAAGGGGCAGCAGGTGGGGTAAATAATGCAGTTGGTAGAAGAGCGGTGCCTGCAGGGAGCTGGGCTCTGTGGTTAGCCACTCAGATCTTGGATGGAAGGTCATTTCTAAAATGAGTCAATAAGTGAGCAGAAGTGGGCAAGCCTTTGAAGAGCAATGAGTGAGGGGAGATGAAATCTCTCCCCGACCTGGACATTTGGGTGGGGATATCAGGCTGATGAATAAGAGCACACCTCCACACTAGAACTTAGATCATGGATAGAGCCAAGCCATGAGTTCTGAGGTGGAGCATGCACAAAATCACAAGAACAGCGTTATTCTCTTTTCTCCATCAGCCATCTCCCTGACCACACATACAGCCTTGCAATGTGAAACTATCCCTAACATCATCTCCATGCCACTTGAATTCATCATGTCTTCCCTGCACGCACGCACACACACACACACACACTCACTCACTCACATTTACACCAACACCCACGCAGGCTGCAGCAACTTCCCTCCCCCAGACCTCCAGTACCCAGAGACACACACAGGTTTTCACACCCTCCAGCTCTTCTCTCAGCATGTCACATGGGATTTCCCTTCCAAGTTCAGAAGCTGCTGCAGTTTCAGCCACTGTAAACCAGTGCTCCCAGCTACTGGCTGGCATTTGGGCCTCCCAATTTTCAGTTTTCCTTTTTTCTGCCTATGATGTTGGAACTTAATTTCTATTGCCTCTTCCTCTCCTCTACGGAGTACTTGTTCCAGATCTTCACCAGTGGGATCCCTCTTAGGTCAGTTTGGAAACTGACCACCTTCTGGTGATGTGGAAGGCATGAGGTGTGCAGTGTTTTTCCCAAATCCATCAGAGGCAAGTGAGCCCAGCTGTTTTCTCAACCAAAGAGGTGGTGTCTTGGATATCTCCTCAGGCCTCACTCAGAAACTCCTCTCCCATCCTGGTCTATAAATTACAATAATGAGAATGATGATGATAATAATGACAGCGATGGCCTTTGCTCCAGTCACTGGAGTGCGCTGAGGTTGCTGAGTATTAGGAATGTCCCCTGAAAATAAGCTTCTGCAAAGCACTCTGAAAACTTTACAATACACAGAACGGAGGCGATGTTTGCATATCTGTGGCATGCATTTTTGTAATTGTTTTCCTTTGGGTTGTTTTTAAGCTATGACTTCATTCAAGAAAAGCTTTTCTTTTTGTTTTATTTTGGTTTTTTGTTTGAGAAGCCACAAACATCAGCCAACTGGAGCAGGTGGAGAGAGTGAAAGTATGCCAAGGGGGTTCTTTCAACCCAATCTAGAATTCCCATTAAAGCTGAGTGGGGTGGGGGGGGAAGTGTTAATATCTCCCTGTTGAATTGCAGTAAAATCTAGGCCAGCCCTGGTTCCCACATGTGTGGGATGCGCTTACTCATGCTTGCACATGGATGCATATACATGCACATGTGCAGATTAATTTATTTCTGTGTGTGCATGTGTGTGTGCACACACGTGTGTTGATTCTCAGGAAGTCTGATAAATGAAATCATGCACAACCAGCAAATAACCACCAGCATCTTAAGTAAACTAATCATTTCCCAATAGTTTTTTTCTTTACTCCTAAATAGAATACTTATCAACATCTGGAATTTGGAGGTTTTTAAAATAGGGGCTGTGGTTTAGATTTATTTTAACTTTGCGATGATTACTATTGGTACTTTTCTTTAGTGAAACATTTTTTTAAATGTTTTTCTTCTTTTTTTATTACAGTGTTCTCATTTTCCATCTCTTTCTCACAAGGCAAATCTTTCTTTTAAAAGCTAGATGTGTGTGACCAGCCACTCTGCCAGTGTCTTTCCCTGGACAGAACAGAATTTTTATTTTTCCAAAGTGTTTTTTTTTTTAAGTTCATCTTAATTGAGCTGATGACCATGCTGATACTTTGGCTTCCCTGTGTCTTAGACTCATTTGAAAACAGAAATCAGATAGAACCTCACTGGCTTTAATTCACCTACCTCGGGAAAAAAACAACAACGAGCTCTCTTAGCTAAAGTCAAGCAGCCGAAACTCAATGATTTTGTTACGTCTTACACAAAACTACAAGACATAATTTTATGAAGCTGGTCACAAATCACCCAAACATAATCATAACCCTTGCCCTTTCCCTTTTTCCCAGTTGCACTCCAAATCAAGGGGCTTGAGGAATTTCCTACTCAGATACCATTGAAATGAGAGGTTGTGAATCTGACGATGAGTATATTTCAAAATGATATACTCTCCGGAGCTCAATTCACAGAAGGTTCCATTACTCTGTCCCCACCCTCCCTCTGGATATAGTATGAAAGTATGAGGGGCTGAAGTCTCTGAAGCTGTGGTTCCCGCACTGGAAGCCCCTGGGGCTGCTAGTAGAGTATATTTTCCTCCATGCAGTTGAGGAAAATCTCAATGCAGAAGGGTTATCCAGGCCACAGATCTGTTCTGACTGGTTAACAAGAGGGACTGTGATGAGGACTTGGCTGTTTAGATTAAAATGCATCGCCGGCTCTGGGAACAAGCACACATCAGTAGTAAAGGCCGTTTAAACCTTTGGGGACAGCCTTATGTTTAGATTACATTAATTCATAAATATTATACTAAATACCACTTAAATTGGACTTAAATGACTTCAAAGATAATGCATTATAATATGGCTATCCAGAGAGCACTAGTCTTTATGTCTCCCAGTAACTCAGTCTTTGCTGCCTCCTATCCTGCTAGACAAGACCAAAGTTATGAATGGATTGTGGCTTGTTCATGTGTGATCCACTAACTGCATGTGTGTGTGTTAACGGTCATGACTATGTGTGCATATGTATTTTCAGTCCTGCTTCTCTTCTCCAGGAAATACAAGGAAAAAAAGAGAAATAAATAAAAAGTGAGTGAGGGAAAGAATTAGACTAGTGGGTGACCTGTTTCTTCCTCCAAAGGAGAAAATTTCTACAGGAAGAGGCAACATTGGTCCTCAGCTCACTTTTGCTGCTACCCTGGGAGTTTACCTCTCTCTTCTTTAATCAATAGCACAATGTCTTTCTCTTTGGAGCCTGGAAAAACAATCTTTCTCAAAGTGCTTCTAACAGGGGAGAAAAGGAGACTCTGAGTTGGCTGGGAGAGTTTGCATTAAACTGGATTGTCTTTCCTAGGTGTTGTTTCTTCAGATTGTTCTGGGCTTTTTTTCTTCCTTTCTCTCTCTGCCTGGCACCCAGATCTCCCTTTGCCCATTTGCTTTCTGGTCTCCATGGGGTGAATTTACCTTTACAGTAATCACCGCAGTCCACAACTGCTATTTGCTGCCTCCCCAGCCCAACAGCCTTTCTCTGATACGGCTGAGTTTGCTCCACAACACCCACCTACTCCCTCCTCCAGACTCCCAATTTGACTGGAGTAATTGCCTTTTAAGGTTCACTCTACGCATGGCAGGTATTCCATTAACCCTTAGAACTCTTTCCTTCTTTAGTTACCAGAGATGGCAGGTAGCCAACAAATGGATACCCACCTGAAATCTCATGCACTTAATTTAATTTTTACTTATTTTCTTCTTCTTCTCTTAACCAGTAATAGGCTTATTCCATCCACACTGGAGGCCGGTATCCTATCATGTCTCTCAATTTTATCCCAGTCTGATTCATTAGAAGTTAGAAATTCAAGCAGGGGAAAGAAAAAGCCACAAATATACTCTGAAACCAGGCTTAACAAAGGCACGTTTCTATCTCTAGCCTCATGTTATAATTCAGAATTGGGGGAAATCTAGAAGCCAAATGCAACCCTCATTCTTCAAGCCTCATCATGTTTTTTGACTTAACAGTAATTAATCACCAATGGCAAGCGAGTAATTTTTTAAGGTGGCCGGAGGCTTATTTTATCAGGATTAGCTAATAAATCAGGCTGTATCACTGAAGGAGGAGTTCAAACTCTTCTAGGACTGAATAAACCAGCCCTTGGAAACTGTCTCATTTATTCAGCTCTCTCCAAGCTTCCAGGCACTGTTAGGGACATTGTGGCCCAACCTTGCCTATAAAAATCCAAAGGATGGAGAGGCAGGAAGTTTCATAGGGGAAAATATACACTCAGGCTCTGAAGGGTGAGCTTCGACAACGAGGCACCCAGAGCCAAAGGGCCTGCCTGCCCCTGACTGAGCCAGTTTAGGGGAGGAATTATTTAGAAAATGAAGTTTTGCTTGTCCTAGGAATTCTGCCCAGATATGTGTATGTGTATATATATATATGATGTGTTACATATGATACCACTATATCTTAACCTTCTCTGCCTTCCTGATGCAAATAATGATAATTCTACGTCTTTACTATAATACAAGGGAGCCCCCCAAACCATCAGAAACAGAGTGATGATACCAGTGGGGGGTCTTGAGAAAAAACCAAGGAATATTGTTTAAGATTATCTTCATTTAAAATAAAGAAGCAAAGAAAGTGCTCCAACCCAGATCTCATAGGAAGCTCAGTTCTTCACAACTGTCTTTTTGCCTCTAGTGGATTTTGATTTTTTTAAACTTTAAAATCTCAAATCCCCACAAGAACCTATCATTAAGATGGACAAAGAATTTCCATACCTCTGCTTTTTAATTTTCATTATTGCTATTTTAAAATCTGGGGACGTATTAAAATGACAAAGGTTTGATACAAACCTTGATTAGCTTCTAGGGAGCTTGATTGGAAAGGGAAAAACTACAGAGATATGGTTGTCTTGAGAGGGAGGGTGATAAAAGGGGAAACAAATATTATTTCGAAGACTGCCTCCCCATTCCACCTTTCCAGTTTCTCTTCTGAACAGACAGACATTTTCTCCATATTGAATAAAGGTTGGTTTCTCCTTCCATTACAGCCCCCACCCTCACCCCACCCCAACAAACCCAGTATATTTCCATTCTGCTGTGTTTTTGTGCTACTCAACATGCCATTAACTTTAAGATTTACTCCTCAGCAGGCAAGCTGGAAGATGCTAAAGCCAATAAAAACTGCTCTCTGGGACTCCAACTATGAAGAGTTTGGAGCTCTGCTTAGTATTCGGATGAAGGGAGGGCTGGAGAAGGAGGGAGGTTGTGATAGTGAAAACCACTGCTGCTCAGAGAACCAGACAGCTCCGCACTCTGCACCTAATGTGCCGGAGGATCAGCTCTGCTCATAGCCCATTTGTGGCCAAGGATGAGGCTGCTCTCTGTGTGTGGGTGGGTGTGCGTGTGCGTGTGTGTGTTTTCATCTTTAAAACCACCAGCTCTATACACAGCATCTTCAGCAGCTCTCCCCACTACTGTTTATTAAAAACGGAACGTCCATACACATCCCTTACAACTTCCTTAGCCTGGTGCTCCCTCTCTGCCTGACGATCAATCTCTCTCAGAAAGCATTTAACTTGCCCACACAGCTCCAGCCCCGATTAATTCCCGCTGCACATCCTATACATTACGGTTAGGGAGCAAGCACTGGGCTAATTTCGTCACCCACCAGCCACCCACACACGTTCTACAACTGAACACGTTTGGGGCTCTGCCTTAAAGATAATAAAACAAGGAGAAAACAGACAGGCTGCAGACAATTCCCATGACCACTTTCCTAAAAAGTTGCTGGGTTTTAATTCTTTGATCATTCTGATTCCCCCTCCTCCAAGTACTCACTAGCAATGATTGCTTCAAGGGAGAGAAATAATGTACTATAAACGTCTCTGCACGGTGAGTTTGGGATAATTTAGGATACACCCTCCAAAATGCCTATCTTTCACACACACATTTTTTCCCGAAGCCCTGCCTGCTTTCTTGAGGAGGGGATCATTCAGGCTTCTCTGACCCCCCACTCTACCAGGGGATGGCTGGTTCCTTGCTAATTCTTGCCTTAGGTTTTGTCCCTCTTTCCTTCAAACAACCAACCCCCCACCCCCTCCTCCACCACTCAAACCACAACCGGATTATTCAGGCACACGGCTCGACAGGGAGAGTTTACTGTCAAATTGATAGCGAAATAAAAATATCTCTTTGAATTTGTCACCTCTTTTTTTTTTAGACGGCTGCGCTCCCTGCTACTCTGGCCCGGAGCGAAGGAGAAGACCATCTCCTGTTAGCATTTTCAGCACCACGGCGATGGACAGCACCCTTGGTCCCCGGCCGGCTGGAGAGCCCGCCAGTCCGCTCAGCGTCCCGGGCTCGGCCGGCACAGCCGTCCCCATCCCAATCTTTCAAGTCGCTGGACCCAAAAAGCCAAGCCCCGATTTCTCTCGATCCTCTCTTTCTCTTCTTCTGCTCCCGCTTCTCCCCTCACGAAACCGCGTCTATCAGCTTCTTGCCCAAAATTCAGCCTTGCCCCGGCGAGCAGCTGCCCCATGCACCCTAGTCCCGGTCTCCGCTGCCCGAGCGCCTCCCTCCTCGGCGTCCGCCGGAGGCTCCCTCTCGCGCCGTCTCCCGCTCGCTCGCTCGCTCGCTCGTCGCCGGCCGCCCGACCCGCCCGCCCGCTCCTTCTCCCCGGCAAAGTTGGGAGGGAAAGGTGCACTCACCTTTGTGCATGCCTGTGAACCTGTCCTTCAGAACCGTCAGCTCGTAGATCTTGCCGAACTCCTCGAAGAGGGGCTTGAGGTCCTTCTCGTCCAGGTTGCGGGGGATCTGCCCAATGAACAGCTTGATGGCATCGTGGTCCTTCATGGGAATGGTCGACGGGTTCCCCGGGCTGTGGCTTAATCCGTTCATGTGCCCGGCGCTGCCCGGGCTGCTGCCGAGCCCGCTGGTACTGAGGCTCGCGTTGTCAGCCTGTCCGTTTGCTAACGTGGCCATCTTTATATACATAGAGAAAATCTTCTTTCCTTTTATTCTTTCTCGCTCGCACTCTCTCGCTCCTCTCCCTCGCAAGCTCGCTCGCGCTCTCACACGCACACGCACACACACACTCGGGTTCTCTCCCCCTCGGTTGCTCTACACCTCGCTCTGCGCTCGCTCTCTGCTCTCTCTCTCTCTTTCTCCTCTCTTCTCTCGCTCGCGCTCGCGCTCTCTCTCCTCTCCCCCCTCTCTCCCTCCCTCTCTTCTCTCTCTCTCTCTTTCTCTCTCTCTCTCTCTTTCGGTCTGATCTGATTTTTTTTTTTTTTAATTTTTTTTTTTTTTTTTTTTTTACATTGAACAGACAGGATCTCTGTCCTTTCCGTTTAAACAGGCTGGACCGGTTCAAGTTCGCAGTCAGACCAGGGGTGGGGGCGGCGAGTGTGCGAGCGCGGTAGAGGGGGGCGCGGGGCCCGGAGAGGGTGAGATGCGGCGGGCGTGGGTGGGGGGGGCCCCGCGCGGCGGGCGGCGGCTGGGAGCCGGGCGGCGTGGGGCGGCGCCGGTCCCCCGCGCCTCCCCCGTCGGCGGCCCCGGCGAGCGGCGGTGGTACAGTCCGAGACGGCCCCCGGCTATAAATAGCGCCAGGCGCATGGCTCTTCGGGAGGCGCTGAGATTCCGGGCCCGGCGGCCGCGGGGAGCGGGTGCCAGTTAGGAACGGGGTTTCTGATCTCCTCGTTTGCGTTTTGGGGGTTCTTTTTGTTCATAGCAGCAGGTGCAACTTTTTGTCTTTTCTTAAAAAAACAAAACAAAACATTGATTTTCATTTTCTCGTGGGTATGTAGGGGGGCGTTATCCACCGAGCTGCTCTCTATTAGGGCTCCAGGCGGGCGAAGCAAAGGCTGGGATGGCGGGCGGGGCGGCGGCGAAGGTAGAATGGGCGCTTCTTTTCCTCCCATCTGGTTCCCTTTATTTATTTATTTAGACTCGAAAAAGCGAGCCGGCTTGGAGGAAGTCCGCCCAGCGATCCGAGTGCGCATTGATCAGTGTCGAGAGAAAAAAAAAGCTACATAAATATATATTATGTGGGTAAATCTATAGACAAGAGCGCTCTCTCGCGCGCGCGCGCTCTCTTTCTCTGTTTTTTTCCCTCCTCGCATCCCCAACCTGCCAGAGCAACCCCAAATCTTCGCCCTCCGCAAAACTGTCTACAGCCACCCGAGCTACCTGGGGAGGACGGGTCTGGGGAGCGGTCGGGCCGCGCCGGGGGGACGGGGCGTAGAAATTCGGGGCCCGACCCTCATCCCAGCCCGCCCGCGAAGGCTGGAGGTCGGTGTTTCCGTCCGGGACTGCCTCCCCGCCCCGAAGCGCAGCGGCTGCACCGGCAGGCGGCTGGCGGGAGGAAGGTAGGAGCCGGGCGCGTCGGCCGCTCGCCAGGCGGGGAAGCAGGCAGCTTCTGGGCGCGGTGGCCGGTGAGCCAGCACGAGGGACTGGCTTGATTTTGCCCTTGTCTGCTTTACTGGTTCAAATTGAAAAAATTTTTTTATTATTATTCTTTTGTAAAGCCACCATCAAAAGAAATAAAGTCCCCGAGTCGCTCTCCGGGCTGCGGCCGGACTCAGACACCCGCTGCGTGCGCTGCCCCACACGGGCTTCGTTTACAGCACTTCCCGCTCCAGAAGTGCAGGGCTGGGCGGCACGTCTGAGGGAGAGGGCCGAGGGTCCGGCCGCCCAGCCCGGACTTCGCCGGGTTCCCCATCGGGCCCGCGGTGGCCGGGACGTCGGCTGCGCCGGAGAGGGAGTGGCTGGCGCGGGAGCTGGGTTCGAGCAGCCCCGCCTCTGGGGGCCAAGGCTGGTAGTGAACTTGATTTGGGAAAGCAGATTTTCCTTTTTAATGATATTTACCTGCTCCCCATGCTCTCCTATATTGGCGTTTCCAGGACAGCCTCTTCTCGGCTTCAGAAACCGGACAAATAAGATAACGCGCCGCTCCCTCGCGGGTTGCGGGGCAGAGCTGATGGTGTGACCCTGGACTGGTCCCCGTTGGCCCCTTTCCGGTGTTTTGCGTTTCTCTCTCCTTGCCCTCGGCATACGTGACGTTACTAGACGACATGTTTAAAATTTAGTTAAAGAAATGAGACCCTAGCTGCCTGAAAACCGAGACCCAGCCCGTTTGATACAGCCACGACGCCGCCAAGCTCTCCAGCGCCGGAGGAGGCCCCGAGGTTCGCTGCCCCAGGCCCGGAGTCCAGCCAGGACACCTCTCCCTGACGATCCCGGGCCCAACCCTAACAGCAAGTACAGTTCTGAGAATTGTGGAACTTCATCCTTTCATTTTAAGACACTCCTGCCTTTGCTTGATGGAATCCTGTGTAAGTAGAGTGGGTTCATAACTCGGTTCAGGGCTTACATTATCCAGTGTTATCTGATGGTCTAAAAAACGCCCAAGTTGAAGGAATGCAACAGAAACTCACACGGAGAGCTTCCCTGACATGTGGCTGTGGGCTTGGTGTGCCCATGAAGTGCTCTAATAAAGCCCCGCGTCCCTTGTAGCCACACAGAGGGCTTGAGCTGGTGGCTGGGAGATGGGTGCGTATGTCTGTCAGGATTATGGGTGCTTGTGTGGATGCAGTGTGGTTATGTACCTAGACCCTGTTTGTATCTATACTCTGCGTGCGTGTGTGTGTATACACCCACTGGGCTAAGACCTCCCTGTCCCCTTTCCCACAGGACACATCAGCAGAGGCCAATAACTTTGTTCAAAACATTACTTCCAACATTATCCTGTGGCACTGATACTTACTCCCAGAATCACACAACAGAGTGGAATGTATTTTCTGCCATAAAAGGGGAGTTTAGGAGAATGATTCCTTCTTGAAGCCTCTTTTTCTCCTTGCCTCCCCCACCTGCCAAAGTGAAGTGAGGACCAGGGGAAGTAAAGAAAATGAGCTGAGGAGGGCTGGGGAAAGAAGGGCCTGCACAGAAGAGGGGACTGAGGTTCACGGTCCACTTCTTTCTGACCCTCAGCCCCTTCCCTCCAGGTTCAAATAAATTATTCATAGGCATTTCATTATTCATATTTTATTATTAATAATAATAGCCAATACATAAATAAAAGCAGCCCCTGGGCAGGAGTGAGTTGGGGCATGGAGTTGTTACTGAAAGGGGAATGTCTGGTTATTTCAGAGGCTTGCAAAGACTCCTTGCTTCGTGCTTTTCTGCGCATCTGCCTCCTGCACCCTGGTTCTTCTTCACATCCGGACCCTGGACCTGAAGCTATGAAGAGCCTCTTCTTCCCTAGGGAAGGTTCCTGACTCTCCCCTCTCTCCCATCTGAGGACAGCTTATTTTGGATCTGGGCTGTCTTCCCTTGCACATTCTTCAACTTTTAGCTCCAGGGCAGGTGTGTGGTAAAGCACCCCACCTCCCCCCAGCTTTCTGGGCCAGGAGCGGCTTCTGCCAAGGCAGGATCTCTTAAAGACGCAGTGAGGATCTCTTCAGCTCCCTCCTCTCAGCCACAGCCGAGAGATAGGGTTACCATGACACAGACAGGTGTCTCAGAACATAAAGGGCCCCTGAGAAGACAATAAAGAACGTGGTTCAGTTGGTGCTTTGGCCTCCTTGTCCTTGATCACCTAGAAAGACTTAAATTTTTTTAACCTTCAATCATCAAGAGAAACGTAATTAGAGGAAGATGGGGGCAAAGTATGACTCACTGTGGCATTTAAACAGATTGAAAACTTTTTCTGCAAGTGCCACTTCGTGGCCACAATTGTTCCATCCACTGAGAGGGAGAAGGCTGGCAAATGGAAGGGGAGCTGGAAACAATTGCTTCTCATTTGCTCTCTGCCTTTGGGGTTTACACGTTGATGCTGATTCATCTTTGGGGCACCCCATCCATGTGGTGGGAATCCTGACTCAGGGGTATCCTTGTGAAGCCTCTCGCTTCCTACTCGTCACTTCCTTTTGCCCCCCTCCTCCTCAAGAAGGGAAGAGGGCCTCATTGTGCTCAGCTCCCCTCCAGCTGGGGGACCGTTACTCCCCTCCCTCTGGTACCCACGGAACCACGTTTGCAGCTTTGGCCGTGACCACACACCCTCAGACCTGCATGGGCTCTCCTGCCTGTGAATCTTCTTTCTTAGTTGAGACTGAGACCTGGCGGAGGGCAGGAACCAAGCCATCTGGAGAGGCAAGGGCACGCAGCAGGTGCTAGGGTGGAGTTTCTAGATCCCAATGTCTAATTTGATTTTGGGAGCAAGGCTGTGTTCATTCAAATAGACTCTAAGGATAGGGGCTGCAACCGCTACTGCTAAGTCACTTCAGTCATGTCTGACTCTGTGCGATCCCACAGATGGCAGCCTACCAGGCCCCCCTGTCCCTGGGACTCTCCTTGGGCAAACTCTCTCCCAGAAGGAGTTCAAAGCCCAGGGTGAGACACAAGCAGGGTAGAACATGCACAGCAACTTGGCTTAGAGGCACCCACTCAGTCATTCTTACATTGATACAGCCTGTCCTTTTCTCCCCTGGCAGCAACAGAGAAAGGACAGGCCTGTGAAGACCCAGCTATCTTGTTAGAAAGACCAAAGTCATCCCAAGTGAAAAGCCCCAGAACAGCAAACGGCAACAGATGGTTAAATGTCTTCCTGGCCGAGGAGTTCCACATCCACACGTGGGAAAACAGAAGATGATCCCGAGCTGTGTGGTGATCTGTGATGCGGGTAGCAGCCTTGAGGTAAAATGGGCAGGATGAGGAAGGGTAGATGGCCAGAGAGCTGGCTGATGGCCTGGCCTTAGGGCTAGGAGGGCAAGAAGTATCTGTTCTCTAAGGTTTTGTTGAGAGCCAGCTGAAAACAGAGCTTCGGTCTGATGGGGCACCCCCAGCAGAGACCAGACCTCCAGTTAAAGTCCTTCTGAAGTGAACTGCTTGCCCAGCCCTGCAGAGGGCAGTGAGGGGAGGTTGGAGAGAAAGAGAGGCTCAGTTGCTTGCTGTTTGGGCCAAGAGACTGACTCAGAGCCTGGTAAACCAGCCAAGGGCAAGACCCAGTTGGGGGCTCGAGGGAAAGTTGCGGGAGAGTTGTGCCATGGGATCCTGGAGAGGGTGACGCTGCAGTGGCACCCAGGGTTGGCTAGCTGGTGGGGTGAGCTCTGATCTGGCCCTGCAGGAAGTGGTGGGTCCACTTGGGAGGAGATGAGAGAAGTTGAGGCAGTGGGTGGAGCTGCCGGGCCTGAAAAGGACAAGGGGCTCTGGGCTCTGTGGGCTGCTGAAGAGGTAAGGCTCCTGAGTTGAGGCAGGTAGGGTGGGCAAGGCGAGGCTTAACGCGGCCTCGGAAGTCTGTTTTTCTATATTCCTCATAAGCCCAGGGGTTCTGTCCTTGAATAATTTGGGAAGGTTTCGTGGTATAAGGAACAGTAATTGAGGTGGGAAAAAAGAGGAAAACAGCATCTGCCTTTTCTCAATTAGCAGTCTCCTGCCACCCAGAGTGCACAGTTGAAGGGCTCCCCTGTCCTGTCCTGAGCCCTCAGCAGGCCTGGCCAGGGGAGTGAACCCTGGAGGGAGAAAGAGAATTGGAGGTGGTCCGCAGCGTGTTTTTGGGAAACCCAGGGACTCCCCAGAAGGGACTGGCTGCCTCCTGGAGCTCAGATGAGTGGCAGGGCTAGTAAGGCTGGGGCCTCTGGGCTTCTCTTCTGGCTGGCTGAGCCCCTCGGGACACGTGCCCTTGGTCTTGTGGGAGCCCCTGGGCCTGGGCAGTGGCAGGAAATGCCATGGGGAGTCTCCCGCCTTTGGGTCAGTATGCATGTGCCCTCCAGATTCCTGTTCCAGGCTTTCATGCCAATCCAGGCTTTGCCTCACTGTTGCTGAGGGCGGGCAGGAAATGGAAGGGCAGGACAGCAGACCTGGAGATGTTGCCTCTGGAATCCTGCTTCCTGCATCCCCCGTTGGGGTTGGGCCAGCCTGAAGTCAGTGGGAGGGACCTAGTCATGCCTTGCCTGGGTCTCAGCTTCCTCCTCTGTAACATGGAGACTGGGGTCCTTTCTGCCACCCTCCTTTCCTTCCTCACATCACATCCAAGAAGGGGAGACAGTACCTGGGAGGCTGACTCATGGTTATGTAAAAACTGTTACGGTGAGAACAGAAACTGAGGGTCAAAATAGGCGACAGAATGGTGTAGAGAAAGTTATCTTATTTGAACTGAAGGGTTGGGAGTTTATCTTTTCTAAACACTTATTTATTTATTTATTTTCTTAGAAAGGAGCCAGCACTCCTCAGTCCACCAGGAGCAGGTGCTTAAGACTGTGTTTAGGTGAAACTGGCTTCAAGTCCTGCCTCTCCCACTTACTAACTCTGGGACGTTGGACAGGTTCTTTAGTCTCTTTGTGGCTCTGTTTTCTTACGTGTGAAACAGGAAGAGGAATAGAAGCTTCCTCGTTAAATGGTGATGAGGGGTAAATGAGTAGATGCAGGGCAAGTGCTTAAATCAATGTCTGATCAGCCACTATTGTCAGAGCATCACTATAGGCTGTGGGTGGGGAGCGAGGGGGGCGCTGAGGGGCTGGCCTAGGCCCCTCCACATCCTGCAGAGGAGGAGGTGTGCCCCCTCCAGCTGGGGCCTGAGTGGGACCCTCAGTGGGTGCCCTCACTTGCTGCCTACTTGTTTCTCAGCATGCTCCTGGGAGCGGCATCCTTCAGGGTGAGCGAGGCGTCATCAGCGCCTCTACCTGGGGCCTGCCCTGGGTACCGGCTGCTGGCACTCCGAGGCCCCTTCTTACCTGTGAGGTGTTGCTGTAGCAAGTCCTTTTAATTGTGATGTTTTACTAATTAGTTTTTAATTATGTTAATTTATTGTACATGAGCCCTGAGGTTTTCAGACACTGGGCTCACTTTAGAAGCTGGAATAGTGACTTGTGTTTATTACACACACCCAGTGCTGTGCATACATGTCACTTTCTCGGGGCCGTGATTTCTCTGATAAAGTTGCTGGACGCATAGCTTCTATCCGTGCTCTCTCATCTGAATTCTCCCTACTGCTGCCAGGCTCTCATGCTGGCATGGCACCCTTCACATAGTTTTGGGGGTTAAGAAACCCAGCATCTGCTGGCAGTGGACATGTGCTGGTGACCTGGAGTGAGGTGGCTGGAGGAGACCCCAACTGGAAAGGGGCTGGGGAAGGTGAGCTGGCAGGACATTTACATTGGGCTGGTTCTTCAAAGGGTTGTTTTCTAGGGGATTCAGAATCATGCATCTGTGTGGACCCCTCACCCAGCAGCTGAGGGCTGATAAGAGCTTGACAAGGAATCTGCAGCTGCTTGGTTTGGGGAGAGAGAAGTAGAGATGGGTAGCAGGTGGAGAGGGCCCATGGCACGGTCAAGTTGGGCAGTGAAGGCCAGGGCAGGATGTAGGCTTGTGTTCCGGGGTGGCAGGTGGCCATGGGGTAGGGGTTTGCAGCAGGCTGAGCCCACAGGAAAGACTCAGGGTAAGAACTCTCTGACCATCTATTAATACAGAAGAGTATTATCAATGACACAAGACCGGGACAAAGAAGGTAAAGACTGGGTATTTAAGGGAGAAATCACCCATCACCTCCAGCCCAAGACATGTGCTGAGTGGGAGGGACACTTTACTGGGCCCATTTCCCACAGGTCAGTTCTACATTCAAAGGCTGAAGGTTTGCTACCACTAGGAATATTTAAAGAAGGTACCGTAGGTTTTTAAGAACCATCCTCCTCCCAGCAAATAATTTCCAGATGGCAACCTTCTTTTAATAAGTTTAAATTCTTTCAAAGTGTTTAAGCAAAGTTGTGTATGTAAATTCTGCTCTCTTACTAAGCAGACACATTCATATAAATCTTGTGCAGAGTAAAATTTAAAGAAACACAGTCTATAAATATGACTGGGAATTTATTGCTTAAAAATATGTATATAACTTTGACTATAGAGACATGTATGCATAGTGCATGCACTGTGTATAGAAAGAGTCTGAACTTTGAAATCAGACAGGTTTTTAACCCACCAGCCACAGAAGTCCTGCTCTCAGCCTCAGTTTCCTTATCTGAAATACGGGCATGATAACACTGCCTATGATTGTCATAAAGAGGCGATCTTTATGTCCCAAAAGGTAATAAATATATCGTGTCTGCCCCACTGCCATTAAAGGTGAGCTGTGATTATTGTGAGTGGATTTATTAAAAAGTAAACTAAGGCTGTCCTTTCCAAGGATAAATATAAACTGTAGCTGGAAATAGCATTTAGACCATGCGTAACAGGACATGGGTATTTTCTGAGGAAGAGGACAGTTGGGGTTTCTCCTCAGTGGTCCTCCGAGTGTGTTGGGGAGATAAAAGTGATGTAAGTATCTGGTTGTGGGTGTAGTGTTGTGAAGGTGTTTGGGGGAGCAGAGCCCGTGTCAGGGAGGGGCCCCGTGGGTTTCTCCCCACCCAGCAGTTCAGCGATGCTCACCTCATTTAGGCTTGGGAAGGGCCCACATTGTAGCACACCCGGCACCCCCCACTGCCTGGGAGCCTGCACCCACACATCTGTGTGCCCCGACCCCCGGGAGGCTCCCACACAGACCTGCATGACTGGCCCCCCTCCAGAGAAGGAGGCGGTGGGCAGGCTCCGTGACTCACTCCCTGGCTCTGTGCCCCTCTAGCTGAGTCACAGTGTAATTGATCCCTCCCTGCCTGTGGCCCAAAGCAGGGTCATTTCCAGACGGGGTGGGGGGGTGCGGCTGGGGAGGCCTGGTTGAGGGGGCCTGGCTGGGGAGAGGCAGTCTGTGGAGGGAGGGATGGGTCATCAGAACCAGAGGGTGGCCCTAAGCTGGTGCAGACTTTTCTGGATGTCTGCTGAGGTGCTGTGTTTGGAGGAGCTGGGGCTTGATCCACTGCCCACCACCACACTTTGGTGTCCCCATTAGGGCAGGGCTGTCTCTATGAAAGCTACTGCAGGAAATAAGGAAGGCAGTGTTTGGTCTCCAGGGATCTCATTGAAGCTGTTCGTGGTGTTTGTGCTTCAAGGAGGAGGGTGTCTCCTTCTTGGATCCAAACTGAGTTGTGGGCTTGGAGGAGCGGAGGGGTGGGAGGTGGGAAGTTGGGAACATGTGGTCCACACATCATACCAGGGCAACTTCATGTCATCCTTGGCCTGGAAACAAAGAACCACCTCTGGTACTGATGAAACGGGAAACTCTGGTCCTCCTGGATAAAGTCCTCCTGGCCTGGTGGCAGAGGACAGAGTAAGGTTACCTCTGCCAAGGTCTTCGCCAGTAGACAGATCCGGAGTGTGGTCTGCAAGTTCCCAGACCAGCCTTGTCCCACCAGCCCTGCCCTTGACCGCATCACTGCCCCGCCTGGGGCAAGTCATGTGATCGCTTTTGGTTTCCTCATCTAGAAAATGGACATACATTTCTCCTTGTATGCCAGAGAAGGATCTAATGAATATATATAGCTCTAAGAAATAATCAATCATATTGTTATAAGCCTCTCTCCTCTGCATATCCCAGTTCCTTGCTCTTGTCCTGCCTGAGATCCACGCAGAAAGACCCACTTGGTCTTAACGCGTGTTCCCAGTCCCAGTTCTGAGACGATGCCACCCCACTGAGGGTAGTGCGGAGCCTTGATGGGCTTGATGCCAAGAGTCACTTCTGTGGTCATTAGATAACAGGGAGCCTCAATCCCGGCTTTGGTGGGACTCGGGCAAGACTCACTTTGTCATTGGGCCGCCTGCTTCCCTTCTCTGGGTCTTATTCTCTGAATTATGGGTTGGGAACCGTAATCCTTGCTCTGCACAAATCGTGGGAAGCAGGGAGAATCGGCAGCAAGGAACGATGGAGCTGCTTCCCGGAGTGTAGGGTGCTTATCGTAATCTACCTGGCCCCGCCCACCCCATCCTGCCTTCCTACAGCCCGGGCCTCAGAGCAGCCCTGGGAACAGAACGAGCAGCTCGCTTCGCTCATCCTTCCTCCTTCTCCTGATTATTTCTCCCAATCACACTTAATAGCCGCCGGGCTTTTGGCTGCAGCCCGGTATATAATAACCTGCAATTATTGTCCACTTAAGCTGTCCCCGGGGCCTTGTCGGTTGCGCTGCCCGGCCCGCACGGCCGGCCTGCTGATTTCCGTCAGTCAGGACCAATGAGAAGGAAGCTCTCAAGGGCTGGTCTGACAACTTGTTTGGCAGGGCCGCCAATTCCACGACTGTAGCTTCATCAGAGATGGGCTCCCTCCAGTCACATCCTCATGCAGCCCGGGTACCTGAGCTTTCTGGGGCCTGACCCTCTGGGTCGTTCCCAGCCATCCCTGTGTCCTCTGGCCCCTGCATTTATGCACACACTGTCCGCATTTAACTTCTTTGCCTTTGTTTACTTTTTCCCTGGTGCTACCAGCCACTTGCTTACTACTGCTCTGCTCCCACAATGGCTTAGTTCCTCCTCTCTGCATCCCTATGAGGGAGGCATTGGCATTTTACAAATTAGGCTACTGAAGATCAGAGAGGTTAGATGTCTTTCCTAGGGTCACATAGCCAGGAAGTGTCAGAGTGAGAAATCAAAATTGAGTTGGCTGATTCTGCAGCTCTCTGTGGAAGTCCTACCCTGCCTTGGGGACTCTGCTCGGTGCCACCTCCTTTGGACAGCTGTCTCTACCACTGCAGTAGCGTTGGTCTCTGCTACTCTGAGGCCCTTATAGCCCTTGAGTTGGAAGCAGGTACCCTTGGTCCTGTGTGGGCACAGCTCACCTGTCCTCCACAGTTTTGATTCATAAAGCATCTTTCTGCGCAGATGGGATAAAGCTGAGCTTTGGTCATTCTTCACATCTCCCTTTCCCAACTTTGATCCATATCCTTCTGAGCATCTCTGCCAGGGCCTGATCCTTGCAGCTCCTGACTAGGGCCCTCTCCCATCTATCATCTCTCTGGCCCCACGGTGGTGATGGTGATGACCATGATGGTGGTAAAAGTACATTTCTAGGCTGTGAACAATAGGCAGGGTCTGTGCCAGCACTGAGAGATGGCGGAATCTGAGGCTTTTTTCTATTTTCACACCCCTGAGAATCTATTAATAAAATGACCAGGATCGCAAGGGGGAGGCCTGACTCTGAGTGAGTCCCCTTATCCTGAGTGCTGTCATCTTGGCATGTGTCTGTGTGTCTGTCTGTGAGTATGCCTATGTGTGTGTTGACATGGTCTAGAGCAAAGAGGTGACCACGGGCTGTGGGGCCTGTCGGGGCCTGTGGTGAGCAGAGTCAGGGGTCTCCTGGATCGTCAGCCAGAGGGTCCAGGGCCTGAGAGCTTTAAAGACCACTGTGTCCAGAGGGTGCCCTGGCTGTGCTCTTATTGGCAGGCACAATGGGCTCTGGGCTGTCTGTGGACGAGGTCCAGATGCCTAGGACCCTGTCTTCATTGGGTCCACCACCTGTCCAGGCCCCAGTCTACCCAGGGGATACTCCTTGTCCACTTCCCAACTCACCCTTTGCCTGAATATTCTTACAGGCTCTTTTATTCTTCAGTCCTTTGTCTCAGCAAGAGGGCTTTGTTGGAAGATAGTTTGGGGGTAGCCTGAGGCCTTCTCTGGCCCCTCGAATCTTACAAGCTAAGTCTGAGGCTGGCCTGAAGTTGGTGTCTCAGAAGGAGCCAGCCTCTCCTCTCTGCTACCCTAGCTCATGTTCTGATGGGGCAGAAGTCTCTGGCCACACCGGTGCCCACACCTCCCTCCTCCCCCAGTAGCTGGTGTGTGTCTCTGGCCTCTCCCAGCTCTGCCCTGCCTCTCTGGCTGGAAATGCCCCTGTTCTCGGGTCCCTGGCCCTGAGCCTTGGGGTGAGACCTCTCAGGAAGGGCTGGAAGATCCTTAGGCGGGGGCAGCAGGAGAGGACAGGGCCAGAGCCAGCCCCGCCAGCTACCACCTGCAGCCTCATTTACTTCACTCTGACGGGGGCAGACACACAGTGGCCTTTATTTTCTTTAGCTGCCATTTGACTCTCCTGGCCTAGATCTTCCATGCCAGGGGGAGAGGAAGGCTTCAGGAGTGTTCATTAGTGGTCAGTCACTCTGATTACTATTAGTGATCGCCTCATATGGGCAAATTCTGCACCTTTGAAGGGTTTTCTCTTCTCCTCTGTAGGTGGGGGAAGCTTACACGTGCTGTGATGGGGAGGAGGGGCCCTGGGCTGTCCTTGCAGTTATCTGTGCTTCCACAGGCTCCTGGGGGATCTCCACCCTGGGGGTCCTAGAGTGGGAGCTGACAAGTTCCCCTGCCCACTAGGCCCCAGCTGGACATCATGGTCCAGGCTTTGAGTGCCCCCCACCACACCCACCTACAACCTCTCATCCTCCCTCACCCAGGGGGTCGGGGGCAAACCCTGGTTTCCAGGTTTCTTTCTGTGTTTCCCACCCCAGAGGGCAACCAGGTAAGCTTCTGGAATTCTCCCACACCTCAGGCAGGTAGAATGGACAGGGGGAAAGAATATATGAAAAAATTTTGTTTAACCCCATCTTCCTGCCTAAACCCACTCCTCTTTTATACACAACCCCTTCCCAGATGCTTCTAGTGGTTAAGGAACCTGCCTGCCAATGCAGGAGACACGGGTTAGATCCCGGGTCAGGAAGATCCCCTGGAGGAGGGCATGGCAACCCGCTCCAGTTTTCTTGCCTGGAAAAATCCCATGGACAGAGGAGCCTGGCAGGCTACGGTCTATGACATCACAGAGTCAGACACGACCGAAATGACTTAGCACGCGTGTGCCCCGCTAGCGGTGGCTCCAGATTGCATGGAGCCACCCAAACAAGAGGTACTGCCTAGCACCCAGCTTTTAACTTCCTTTGAAAATGTGCTTTTTTCTCTCTCCCTTCCTTTCCTGCTTAAGGCCCAGCTCTGGGGTGGGACAGGTATGCTCTGTAGTGAGAATGCCTGCTCTTTCTTGTCTTCATTCCTGGCTCTTCTCCCCGAATCAGGAAGGCTCCTGTAGTCTGTTCCTTCCTACTGCTATGTCTGGGGGCACTGGGGGATGGCCCTTCCACCGAGGGGCCAGCCTGGCACAGCGCCAGGCAGCAGGACAAGCAGCCCTGTTGGGAAGCCACACTGAAGCCGGGTTTGGCAGAGTCTGCTTGTAATACAAAAAAACCAAATGTATCCCTCTGGGTGGCTTTTAAAACTAGTTTTGATCATTTGAAGAGTAAATCCTTAGCTACTTAGAAAGCTTGACAATCTAAAATGATTCATTTGTCAAATATTTAGGTTAGTTGAGATTTAGCATTTCCTAGTATGTAGAAGAGGCGTGACTGTAAATTGATCAGACAAGTTTTATGTGTGAGCTCTAATGGGCTCTAAACCACGTCCTTCACTGAGAGGCAGACCCTGAAACAGAGTGCCCCACGTGTGTGTGTGTGTGTGTGTGTGTGTGTGTGTGTGTGTGTACATGGGCCCGTGTGCATGTGTTCACGTGTTTGTCAGACACACACGGGTGAGCACCTCACCCTTACTGGGGTTTATTATATTTTCTTTGTGCTGCTAATGCTTTTGGCCTCTGGGGGTGCTATATATATACAGATACAGAATTTGAGAAACACAGGATTTTCCACCTGAAAGGAACCTTAGGCATCTTCTAATCCACTTTTCTCATTTTACACATCCGGCAATTAACATCCATAGAGGTAAAGTGACTTGCTCAAGGGTCAGATATAGAAGCCAGGGTGCTCTCATTTTCTCTCTCTTTCACGCACACGTGCATTTAGCCCTCTAGTTATAAATGCCTGTTTCTTCATTGTTCAGCATGTCTTTGTTTCTTTCTCTCTCTCTTGTGCTTCCTTTTTACCCTGTCTGTCTGTCTTTCCTCTTCTCTCCCTCCTCTGTGTTCCTGGGTCGAGGGCTCAGGCCACGTGGGCAGCGGAGGTGCTGGCTCTCGGGAAGGCTGCCTCAGCAGGCTGGCCAGGCCAGGGCCCATGGGGAGGTAGAGGCACGGGATGCTCTCTGCTTCGCAGTTTGCAGGGAGCCCAGGGGAACAGTGCCTCTGCCCTGGGGAGAGGCACAGAGGTGGCCGGGCGGGTCAGCTCTGCTGCTGAGCAGTTTGTTTTCAGCCTGATCATATTTCTCTGGATCCCTACCAGGGGAAGCTGATGTTCTCTTTGGGGGAGGAAATGGGTTCTGTCCTGAGTCCCTTTCTCAAGCCTGAGCCATGTGGCCTCCAGGTGTTTTTTTTAGGGAAGATGGACATGTTCCTTGCCTCAAGTCCAAGATGTGCAGGAAAGCTCCCTCTCTAACCCTGCTATCCTGACACTGATGCTGAAGTTTGGCTGTCCGTCCTTGACAGACCCTGTGGAATGACTGTGGCTCCAGAGAGACTTGGAATCTCAGATTTGGCATGGGGCTTAGGGGTCATCTTTTTCACTGCCACACGCATTAGAGGACTCGATCCCCTAGCACCCCCGAAGTCTCTCCGGTCTGCCTAACCTCCTCCAGCAATGGGCCAGTTCCTTTAAAAAGGCCTGCCATGACTCCCTTCTCCCAAGATGTTCCCATGTTTTTCCGTTCCCGTGGTTACCCTTGCTTTCTCTGCTTTGTTGATTCTCATCTGTAATATGCTTAGAGTGGCTTTTGTCTTTCCCACTTGACCCAGATTATTCTTACTAAGGCCATCAGTGTCTTCCTTGGCCAAATCTAGAGACTACCTTTTTTAGCCTTTGTGTTAATGCTACCAACCTCGTCTTTGAACCATCTTCCTTCTCTTTTAAGAAATACGTTGTTCTCTTTGTTCACCTACTACTTCTCATTTGTCCCCTAGACTGAGCCCTTTCTCTCTTCATCCTTAAATGCTGGGTTGCCCTGGTGCTAGCTTTCAATTATCTTTTTTTTTTTTTTTTTTTTTTTTTTTAGGCCTCACAGTCTCCTAGGGTACAGGCTGGTAATTCCCTGTAACAGGTCGAAGGTGCCAATAACCCATGTTCAGTCTCCTCTGCTTTCCTGAGCTTCAACCTTTTATTGACAACTTCTGGGGTTTTCTGTCAAAAGACCCTCAGACTCAGGGGTTCTCTCTTCCCATGAGAAAAAAGATCCCCCCATGTGAGATCCTCATTTTAGCCCTGTGATCTACCAGTCATCTCAGCCAGAGTGTGAATCACTCCTGACTGTATCATCTCCCTCATCCTACAGATGCCCTTGGCCACCACATCCTGCCAGCTCTCTCCATATCCCCTCTTTCCCACCAGACCTGCATGTTCTCTCTCACTTACACTATTGCTGTGTTCTTCTAACCAGTCTCTTTGCCATTGACTTTACCTTCTCTGACCCACATGTACTTCATTCTGCACACAGACTGGGCTTTCTAAATACTAGATCTGGTCATGCCAACTCCCTCCTCAAAAGCCTTCAGTGACTCCCCATTGCCTGCAGGATAGAGAATGATCTCCTAAGCTTGTTATTCTAGGACCCTCGTAACGCCCCCTGTCCCCTCTGCTTCTCCTTCTGAGCCTGTCTTGTCACATCCCCTGTCCTGTGCTGGGTGCCTCAGCCCCAGCTGGCATCAGTCTAATCCTCACTCTTTTTTATAGCCATCTGCACAATTGTTATTAATTGACTAAGTTACTGGGTGATTCCTCCCTGCTTCCCCAGCTCTGGTAGACTCTAAGCTCCTCAAGGGCACAATGATGCCTTTCTTGTTCAGTTCTTCACCCCAGAGCCTAGCATCCTGTGTGCCCAATAAATCCTCAATGACTGGGTGACTGGAGAGCTTCAGGTATGCCAGTCTGAGTAGAATTTTGGCCCTGTAGTAGAGTATTCCCAAGTGGCACTAGAGCTAAAGAACCCACCTGCCAATGTGGGTAAGAGATGTGGGTTTGAGCCCTGGGTTGGGAAAATCCCCTGGAGAAAGAAATGGCAGCCCACTCCAGTATTCTTGCCTGGAGAGTCCCATGGACAGAGGAGCCTGGAGGGCTACCGTCCATGGGGTAGCAAAGAGTCAGTCATGACTGAGCGACTGAGCACAGTTAAGGAATAGGGTGCAGAAAAGTCATCCCCATGAGTGGTGACTTGATGCAGTGTTGAGTTTCAGGAAGATTGGCTGGGGAGCTTCAGGCCGGATGGCGTAGAGTCAGGCGGTGTCAGGGCCTGGGCCTGGTAACAGTGCAGGTGCGAGGTGCCAGTCTGAAATGAGTGACTTTTCCTCTCCCATCCCCTGTGCTTCTGATGGAGCGTTCCGGAGGTGGGGTAAATTCGTGCATAATTGAAAACAACAGACTCCAGGAATGAGCTTATAATAAGCTCAGCGCGTAACTGTGAAATGACCTTACCTTCTTGTGGGAAGGCTTTCTCTTACTTTCTGCTCTTTCTAAATCTGTTCTTGTTTCATTCCTTGGTCTCTATCTCCACCTCTTTCAAGAGTGGAGACCAGAAGAGATGTTCGCTGCTTGGAATAGTATTTCTGTCTGATTGGCTGCCAGTTCAGGTTGTTATTCTCTATAAAACATACACACCTTTCAGATCTCACCTCTGGAGACTTCTTTTTTTTTTTTTTTTATTTTTTTTTAATTTTATTTTATTTTTAAACTTTACATAACTGTATTAGATTTGCCAAATATCAAAATGAATCCGCCACAGGTATACATGTGTTCCCCATCCTGAACCCTCCTCCCTCCTCCCTCCCCATTCCATCCCTCTGGGTCGTCCCAGTGCACCAGCCCCAAGCATCCAGTATCGTACATCGAACCTGGACTGGCAACTCATTTCATACATGATATTTACATGTTTCAATGCCATTCTCCCAAATCTTCCCACCCTCTCCCTCTCCCACAGAGTCCATAAGACTGTTCTATACATCAGTGTCTCTTTTGCTGTCTCGTACACAGGGTTATTGTTACCATCTTTCTAAATTCCATATATATGCGTTAGTATACTGTATTGGTGTTTTTCTTTCTGGCTTACTTCACTCTGTATAATAGGCTCCAGTTTCATCCACCTCATTAGAACTGATTCAAATGTTTTCTTTTTAATGGCTGAATAATACTCCATTGTGTATATGTACCACAGCTTTCTTATCCATTCATCTGCTGATGGACATCTAGGTTGCTTCCATGTCCTGGCTATTATAAACAGTGCTGCGATGAACATTGGGGTACTCGTGTCTCTTTCCCTTCTGGTTTCCTCAGTGTGTATGCCCAGCAGTGGGATTGCTGGATCATAAGGCATGTCTATTTCCAGTTTTTTAAGGAATCTCCACACTGTTCTCCATAGTGGCTGTACTAGTTTGCATTCCCACCAACAGTGTAAGAGGGTTCCCTTTTCTCCACACCCTCTCCAGCATTTATTACTTGTAGACTTTTGGATCGCAGCCATTCTGACTGGTGTGAAATGGTACCTCATAGTGGTTTTGATTTGCATTTCTCTGATAATGAGTGATGTTGAGCATCTTTTCATGTGTTTGTTAGCCATCTGTATGTCTTCTTTGGAGAAATGTCTATTTAGTTCTTTGGCCCATTTTTTGATTGGGTCATTTATTTTTCTGGAGTTGAGCTGTAGGAGTTGCTTGTATATTCTGGAGATTAGTTGTTTGTCAGTTGCTTCATTTGCTATTATCTTCTCCCATTCTGAAGGCTGTCTTTTCACCTTGCTAATAGTTTCCTCACCTCTGGAGACTTCTACCCCAAGAAGAATTTCTGTGATAGGAACCAGAAGCACCCGCTCATGCTTCTCTCCTCTGGCCCATGTTCTCCAGCCCAGTGACAAGTTAGGAGGCTGCTTTTCTGCTCTTTGTTATACTGGGTTCTGCCCCATTCCTCTAAAGCAATCTTATAAATCATTGATGAGAATATTTCTATTTTTGTCTTAAATATCCTAGCCAAGAAAAGCCTTATGAATACTTTCCAAATCAAGTGCTGGCATTGCATGATGCCTCCTCATTGATGGTGGCCCCATTTCATTGTTTTTGCACTTCTTGGCTCTTCCATCCATGCCAGCAATGCCAAGTCTCAGCTTGGGGGAAGGGGCTGACCCTGGCATAGAACCCTCTGTGGCCTCTATTTCTTGGGCAGAAGCTTCTTCCCTTCCTTGTTCTCCATGGCTGCCCCCAAACCTCTAAACCTTGCTGTGTGATAAATTATGATGTAAATTATGATGTATTTAGTCTCAGTAAGGTTTCCTTCTGCCATCCAACCTGCCTCTGAACCACCACCCTTCCATCCCCATTATCATCCATTCTGTGCCTAGGAATTCAGCTCACTTGCATGTTAACCTACATTTGAAGGCATAAAGTTCCAAAATTAAAAAGACCCTATCCTTTGTGCTGTTTTAGTCGTGTCCAACTTTTGTGACCCCATGGACTGCAGCCCATCAGGCTCCTCTGTCAATGGGATTCTCCAGGTAAGAATACTGGAGTGGGTTGCCATGCCCTTCTCCGGGGGATCTTCCTAACCCAGGGACTGAACCCAGATCTTCTGCATTGAAGGCGGATTCTTTACCATCTGAGCCACCAGGGAAGCTACTGGAGTGGGTAGCCTACCCTTTCTCCAGGGGAACTTCCGGACCCAGGAATTGAACTGGGGTCTCCTGCATTGCAGGTGGATTCTTTACCAGCTGAGCTACCAGGGAAGCCTACCCTCTCCTATAGTGCATTTCAAACCCCAGTAGCCCATAAGGATCATGTAGTTCACCAACATATTCTGACTTTAGCACTGGGCCTGGCACGTGGTGAGCACTCAGCAAATATCATTGAGTAATGAACTGGGAAATAAACGAAAGGCCTAAAGGACTAGAGGCCCTGCACACTGGATCTCCTCCTCTGCCAGAAACCATCTGGACCTGATGTCCTAAGATAGGGAATACAGGGATTTTTGAGACTCTTTATTTGTCTCTACTGAGAAAGTGGGATTCCCTGGTGGCTCCAACGGTAAAGAGTCTGCCTACAAAAGTAAGATGGTTCCAGTGCATCATTCCTGATTACTCTCAACTTTTTGGATTTTAATTTTTCCTTGGAATTCATGTTAATAATTTACATTACTTGTTCTTTACTTGTGTATTGTGTATTTTCTTTGGCTTGTGTATTGTTGTTTAGCTTGGTTCTTTCATCTGATTTCCAACTGACTTATGGAACAATGGGCCTCAAGCCTGACATCCACTTTCACTTTTACCCTTAGAGGTTAGAATCTAAGCCCAAGAAGAAATCCACAATATATTTTTGATCCCCATTTGGCATGGCTTGCATGTTGTCTGTCTGATAGCACTAAGTGTTACAGATCCACATTGTCTATTTAATTGTGTGAGTATATAATAAGAAGAATGTCAGGCAAGTCAAAATTGTCCAGAGCACTAGATGATTTCTATTACATCTTTGCAATAATTCGATGCTTCAAATAATTCATATCTTGATACTTCGATGATTGTCTCAATAATATTCTTTGCTGTGGCTTACTTGCCAATGGGGAGTGATGACCCAGGAACTCTGGAACTGTCCATCAGTCCATACAGATTGAATTGAAGCTCACCATGGTCAGTGACGGGGCTCATTGCCATCAAGACCATACTCTGCCCCCATGGAGCTTACAGGGCTGGGGGAGGCAGATGTATTCCTGTGGCTTGGGCCAAGTGCTGTGAATATTTGAGCATACAGAGAAGGATGAAGTTACTCCTCATCAGGAGACTGATGCACAAGTCAGCATTTGTACTAGGTGTTGGAGGAGAAATCTGATCTTACAAGCCAACACTGTACCTGATCCCTAGTAGGTGCTCCACAAATGTTTGTGGGCAACCTGAGAGAAGAGAGTATTGTTCTAGGAGAAGGGAAAGAAGAGTGGGAAGGGCAAGGCTCATCTGGGATGCAGTGGGTCCTGTTCTGGGTCTGAAGCTGAAGCCCGGGTTGTCAGAGCCAGGAAGGAGGACAACTCTGAGTGGTTGGTTGCAGGGTGAGTGTCAGAGTCCCTGAGTGGATCTGCTGATTTGAGACTTCAATCAGAAGGCAGTGGGGTCTCTGAATGTGTTGGAGCACATCGGGGCTGTGGTTCAGTGGGGTCAGGCTGCATTGACGAGAGGGCTGTGTTGGGATGGATTTGGCTAGAAGCAGGAGAATCACTGTGAGGCAGTCGTAGACAATTGGGCGGAGGGTAGCAGGGTCCTGAACCTCAGTACTAGCTGTGGGTGGCAGAGGGGCTTTGTCAAGGCAGAGATTGCAGGACTGGGAGCTGCCTTCACCAGCAGTTTGTCCTTACAACCTTCTCTCCTCCTAACGTCATCTCCTTCAGGTGTCTGGCACCCAGCACCTCCTGCCCCATAGGGAGGCTCTCAGTCATGGGGGGAATTGGCTTTAGGCAGATGAGTGTGGATATAAGGGTACTAAGGTCCATATTTATTTATAATTAGTTATTTAATGCCTTTGTATGGTCTAGGATTTGAGGAAGACAGTGTGAATGTACATACACGTGTTCTCCCCACCAAATGAGACCTGCAGTATCGGTGCAATTTCTTGTTCAGCAGCACAGCTGAAAGTCAAAGCTTTGTGGGTACGTGAGTGGGTTTGAATCTTGACTTTTCCCATGGCTCACTATGTGAGCATCATCTAATTACATGTCAGTCTGAGTCTGATGTTCTGAGTTTTAGCCTCCTTATCTGTGGAGTTGAGGTGAGCATCATGTGCCTCCCAGTTTTGTTGTATGGACTGAGTGAGGTCAAACATGTCAGATGCTTTGTGTAGCACCTGGGCCACAGGAAGTACTCAATTGGATAGTCAATATCACCAGACTCTTTACATCACTGTGACTATTATTACTCCTTTGGGCATCAGTGGTCAGGTTGGGAGTGTCTTTCCATGTGGCTATCCTAACAATCCTAAGCCTTTGCCAGTTAATCCTGTATGTGGCCACCTACTTCATTGATGAGATGAAGAAGCACATATGTTTCTTCAAGGCACGACTTCATATCTGATATTCCACTGAGTCAAATCTTGCCCATTTTGACTAACTGACCCAGGAGAAATACCAGCAGATGATAAAGGTTGCTAGCATTTCCATTTAGGACTCATTCATTAGGAATAGAAAACAAAACATGACCTCTGTTCTTAGGGATTTTCTAAAGGGGAAGGGAGGCAGAGACATCTGCACAGATCATCACAGAACAATGAGGCAGCTGATAAAGAGGGGTGGATGGGGTGCTGTGGGAGCACCCTAGGCTAGTTTTCATCTGAGTCAGGAAGGAGCAGGCATCCACCTGGCAGACAAAGGAAGGAAGCATTGTGGCCAGTGGAAGGATTGGTGACCCGGAAACACGATGTGTTGGAAAATGTTGCAGAAACCCCAGCTAGCTCAGTAAAACAAGATTGTACAGTTTCTCATGAAGAAGACAAGAGAAAAAAGTGTTGGTGAGGGTATAGAGAAAAGGAGCCCTTGTACACTGTTTGTGGGAATGTAAATTGGTGTGGCCACTATGGAAAACAATACAGAGATTCTCCAAAAAATTAAAAATTGGTCTAACATACAATCTAGCAATTCCACATCTGAGTATACACCCAAAGGAAATAAAAGCAGGATGTGGAAGAGACATCTGCACCTCCATGTTTACTGCAGTGTTATTCACAGTAACCAAGGTGTGGAAACAACGTCAGCGCCCATCAGCAGATGAATGGGTATGGTGATATATATATATAAATGTATGAAAGTGAAAGTGCCAGTTGCTCAGTCATATTCCACTCTTTGCAACCCCACCAGGCTCCTCTGTCCATGGAATTCTCCGGGCAAGAAGACGAGTGGGTTGCCATTCCCTTTTCTAGGAGATCTTCCCGACCCAGGGATCGAACTCAGGTCTCCCACATTGCAGGTGCATTCTTTACCATCTGAGCCATCAGGGAAGCCCAAGCATATATATATATATATATATATATAATATATATATTATATATGAAATACTACTCAGCCATGAGAAAGAAGGAAATTCTCCCACTTGTGACAACAAGGATGGATTTCAAGGACATTATGCTAAGTGAGATAAGTCAGACAGAGAAAGACAAATATCATATCACTTAAATGTGGAAACTAAGAAAGCTACATTCATAAAAATGGAGAGTAAAATGTTGGTTACTAGGGGCTACAGGCTGGGGAAATGAGAGAGATGTTGTTTAAATACATCTTAAGAGATCTAATTCACAGGATAGTGAATATAAACAACAATATTGTATTATAATCATCAAACTCCTAAGAGACTAGATCTTAATTATTCCCACTACAAAAAAGAAATAATTAGATGATGTGTAGAAGTGTTAACTACCACTACAATGGCCATCATATTATAGTATATAAATATATCAAGTCAGCATGTACACTTTATATTTAAACAATGTTATATGTCAAATATATTTCAGTAAGAATTGAAATTAACTATATTAACCCTAAAAACAATCTGTGGAGATTCTAATGGGGCATTTGCGTATCAGTAAGGGTCTGATAAGATAAATGGAGAGAAGGCATGAAAGCAGGTGGACTGGGAAAACTCTTCATGGGCCATCCAAGTGCTCTCAGATCACTCCCAGATTGTTACCACTTTCTCCTACAACCAGTCTTTATAGTTAAGGTATGTGCCATATTTCCTGGTGTGAAATGAAAATGAAAACTGAATAACTTCTTTTATTTTCACCAGATTTATATTCAATGTCTTAATTTTAATTTTCTTTTATTCCTCTTTTACTCTGCCGAGAGGTATTCAGTGTCAAAGACTTTCTGGCTCAATATAGAGGTACAGATGTAGAAAATAAACTTATGGTTACTGAGGGGTAAGCAGGGGATGGATAAATTGGAAGATTGTGGCTGACATATACACACTACTATATATAAAATGGGCTTCCCTGATGGCTTGGTGAGCAAAGAATCTGCCTGCAATGCAGGAGACACAGGAGACTCGGGTTTGATCCCTGGGTTGAGAAAATCCCCCGGAAGAGGAAATGTCAACCTCCGAGTATTCTTGCAGGGAAAAATCCCATGGATGGAGTACCCTGGTAGGCTACAACCCAAAAGGTCACAAAGCACTGGACATGACTGAGCTACTAAGGACAAGCACATATATAAACCAGGTGACTAATAAGGACCTACTGTATAGCACAAGGAACTCAATACTCTGTAATGGCCTATATAGGAACAGAATCTAAAAAAAGGAGTGTTTATATGTATATGTATAACAGATTCACTTTGCTGTGCAGCAGAAACTAACACAACATTGTAAATCAACTCTACTCCAATAAAAATTAGAACAAAAAAGACTTTGTGACTCCATCAGCTGAGGGCATCACCTCCATTCAGCCCTATCTCCTACCCTTGACAAAGGGTAACCAGGCAGCAGTTAAATAGCTGTCCCCGCGTGAACTCTGACAGTCCATTCCCCCACCTACCCAAGGCTCTCTGACCAGCCTGTTGCTCCTAACTGGTGCTCACACCCATTGCGATCCTGCAGGGGGAAGTGGGAGCTGCCCAAACATGGCATCTGAGAACAGTCTTCAGAGTGTCAAGGAAGGAGCTGTGTACCACGAGGACCCTGCTGGCTTCCAGAACTGCCCTGTTACTGCAGGACAGATAGGACCTGCCCTCAGGAACTTTGCAAGGGCCTCAGGTTCCATATGAGGGCTTGGTGCCATCCTGGTCTTTGATTCCCCATCTCACTTGTATTCCTTTCCATTTCTGCTAAATGCCGAAGGACCAAGTGGGAGCCATTGATGTTGTTTTCCCTGCTGACTGAATGAACAGATCAGCTTCTTTCTCAAGGCATTCAAGGGCCGTGTGATCTAAACTTTGCAGACCCTCTGGTATCTTTTTCTGTCTCTCAGTTTAAACACTTTGCCCTGGTCAGGCAGTGTCTGATGTCTCATTTCCAACTGGACTCCTTTGAGCCTGTAGCTCTTGCCTCTGACGGTATCATGCACCCCATCCCAGTCTGCTCATTCTCTGAGACCCAAGCTCGGATCAAACTTCTCGTGAAAGCTCTTCTGGCTTTTGTGCCCTTGCTTCTTTTCAGGGATCTAAACTGGGAGCCCTGAAAGTGTTTAAGGGCTGAGAACTCAGATGGGAACCTTAGTGTTAATTCATGTCCATAAACACGTTGACTTCCCAGACCACTCCATCAGCTTCTGAATGATGGGTACTTTGTCCTCCTGTCTTCTCTGAGATGGTCGGCACAGGACAGGATGCAGGAATGCAATCAGCTCATGTGGCTTAGCAGCGGGCTGCTCTTGTTTATTCTGTTGACTCTTCATTTTAATTTGCAGAGAATGAAGTCTGAAGTATCCCAGCCTTGGAGCTTAAGGGGTGCTGGGCAGGCATTTGCTACATTCTGACGTCCAGGCAGGGGCATGACCAACCCTCTGAGCAGATTTCCACGCACCCCTTCTTTTCCCACGCACCCCTTCCTGGCAGCCTCTGTTGGTTGCCCCCTCTTGGGAACTGTATTTGGCAGAATTCGAGAGAGTCTTTCATATGCTTGGCCATAGCCTCCACCCTGGAGGGCCCTGTATACAGTCTCCCCTATGCTAGGTCCTGGGGGTAAAAGGGAAACTTCCAAGAGGAAGACTCGGACCCTGCCATTGGATGCATGGTACATGGTTTCCAACCCTAGGGCAGTGCTGGGAGGATAGGAGATTTGGACAGACAAGGAGACCCTGGGAGTGTCCTTTCAGATGTGGGAGAGGAGCTGAGGCTGGTTTCCTTTTGCCTCTAGTATAATTCCTTTGTGATCTCTCTGGACCTCTGTTTTCTCCTCTGTCAAATGGGTTTAACCAACTGCTCATTGATCTACAGGATTGTGGGATAATGATTTGAGGTGATGTGAGGGGAAATACAATTTTGAAGTTGACAGGCAGCCTCTGATTGAAGGATCGGACCCTCCCTGCCCTTTGCATGAAGTTAGTTCTGCCTCACTCAAATTTATACTCTATTATCATTTTACCATTCTCATTTTAATAGATTGTTGGCTGAGTGGGTTATACTCTTTATTAAAACTTCTTAAAGAAAAGCTGCTAAATATATATATATATGGTTAATACACTGTAGAAATATGCAACTGTATCAGTTTGTCATAGAAGGACACATTCTCTGAGTGTGAGTGTGTGTATGTGTGTGTGTGTGTAAGTCATACCATGGGGACATCTCCTGGCTATAAAGGAACCTGGAGATATTGAGGAGCATCAGTTAGGAGGTCTGAGGTTCCCTAGTCTGTCACTTTTAAAATCAGCTATGAATGGGGTAGAACTTGGAGGGGGTGCCCTGGAGCACTTGGGAGTCTAAACCAGGGCAGGTTTAATTTGGGAAGTTAGGTGTTTGTTCTTGAACATCACATTCTGTTCAGGTAAAGCTTCTTTTCCAGCTGTGGAACTAAAGGCTGTCCTCAGGCCTTGGAAGGCAGAAAGAAGATCCCCTGCAAAAGGGCTTGTGTTTGAATGGAGTCCATTTGGAATCAGACCAAAGATGTCCTTTGGATCAATGAATTTAAAGCCCACTCTTTCCTGTTTTACTGGGATTCTTAAGATCAGAGTATGAGCTTTGAAAACTTGACTGCTTTTACTGATTTGATTGATTGATTGATGGATGATGAATTAATTAAGTGCTCTAGCCTGCAGATAGACTCACAATTTAAATTTTTTGCCAAGATTTAAAAAATCAGAGACTTTAGAAGGTCTGGACCCATTAAGTCCTTACTCCTGGTGCTGAGCATAGAGGGTGCCAATCTTTCTGTAGTTGAAGCCCACTGCCCAGCTGCCTTGGCATTTTAGGCCACATGCCTGGGCCTTCAAGTGCTTGTGTTTGCAGCCCTGAGGTGGTCAGCTGCACCAGTGGGTCTCTGTGGGCACTTTTATGTTGACAAGTTAGAGGTATTATGTACACCTCAAACCCTTGTCTTAGCTGATCACAACCAGCTTTCTGAACCCAAAGCAGTCATTTCCCACCCATTGCAAGCTTCTGCAGTTTCTCCAGTGTTTTTACAAGTATGTTATGGACTGAATGCTTGTGCTCCCCTAAATTCACATGTTGAAATCCTAACTCCTACAAAGTTTTAAGAGGTGAGGCTTTGGGAAGTGATTAAGTCATGAGGGTGGAGCCCTTATGAATGGGATTAGTGCCCTTTTAAAGGGATCCAGAGAACTCCCTTGCCCCTTCTGCCATGCAAAGACACAGGAAGAAGACAGCTGTCTGTAAAGGATAGAGTTGGCTCTCACCAGACACTGAATCTGATGGCACTTTGATCTTGGGCTTCCAGCCTTCATAACTGTAAGAAATAAATGCTTGTTGTTTAAGTCTCCCAGTTTATGGTATTTTATTATAGTAGCCTGAACAGACTGAGACACAGGGTATGATCCAGCAGCCAAGTGGACTTGGGCAGGAGCAAGAGCAGGGCTGAACTTGGCTGGATTCGAGAAGCATTAAGATGAGTGATCAGCTTCAAAGGTGGTTCAGATAGTAAAGTTGCAGAGTGGAATTAAAGACTGTCCTGGACTGGGATTCTGCAAGGAGATATGATGAGCTTATACAAGTGTCCCATATTTGAAACTTCATTTGACTCTTCAGATATAAATTCTCTAGAAATTTTGCCCCTATAGAAAAAAAAGTCCCCCCATAGGCATAAAAAGTATGAGAGAATGAAAATATATGTAATCATACTTTAAATATATTTTTCCATAATAGTGTCACTTAAAAATTTATGAATGTAAACACTTATTAATTATAAATTGTTGATAATATATGCATAGAGATGTGAAAATATAGAACAAAGTCATATGCTTTCAGTACAGAATGAAGAGATCTTTATTTAAAAAGTCATATCTTTTCTAGAATAGAGCACAACCATTTTAGATACTCAGAATCCTATATCAGGGGACCTCCTAAGGCCCTGGAGTTCTATGAAAATGCATCTCTTTATTTTCCATCCAGTGAAATGGTTAAAAAATTCTGTAAAACTCTGTCTGTTCATTGGCTATGCTGTCTCTAGCTGTGCTCTAACTAACATTGCACTAAGAATTGCATTTTTCTCTCTCCTGACTTAGATTTAAATCTTGCAATCACTGCTGGGAAGTGAACTGTATCATCTTGAGAAATCAGACCACAGAGACAGGCTTGCAGCTGGCAGGCTGGGTCATCTTTAATCGCTTAACCCTTCATATCAAAGGATGGGTTGTAGCAGTAGATTCTTCCTCAAGAATTTGCCATGGCATATTTTCTCAAGGAAAAGCTGAACGTTAAAATGAAACTGAGTGTGCACAGCAAGAATCTTGCCTTACAAATGGTTGTTTGTGCCTATACACACAACTGGTTTTGTTGTGTGTATCTCCATGTAGCTCTTTCTTGCGAGCTTGTGTCCATGTCTGGGGTATATGTAACTGGGATGTGTATGTACAGTGATTTATCTGAGACTATACAATGAGTCTTTGTGTGCATGTGTGGATGTAAGTATGTGAGTGTGTATGAGCATGCGGTGTGTCCAAGGAAAATTCTTCCTTATCTCATAAAATAAGATCCAGGCTATTTAAAACTGGTATAGCAGATTGTTTAAAAAGGGGGCTGCGATAATTCCCTTTTTGTATTTACACCCTCTTAGACTGACTCTGCACTTGGCCGTATGCTTTGCTTCAGTCAATGGGGCATTACCAAATGTGACACAGAGACCTGAGAAGCAATTGCACATTGAAGTTGTCTTCTACTGCTCTTGGAACCCTCAACCAGCATAATGCCAATGAACAGGATAAGTCTGCTGGAGACATGTGGCCCAGTGGCTCCAGCCACCCCACCTAACAGCTACCACTAACTGCCAGACATATGGACGAGGCCGTCCTGGACCAAGGAGTCCTCATCCCACCTGTGAGCTTTATCAGCCACAGAAGTGATCCCAGGGAGACCAGCAGAAGAACCACCTTGCTGAGCTCAGCCCAGATTGCCCACTCACATGATCCTGAGTTAATATGAAATAAGTGGTGTTTCAGATCACTAAGTTTTGGAGTAGTTTGTTACACAGAAAGAGTTAATTCACTGATCTAGTTGGTAGTAGAAGGAAAAGTTTCTCTGTTGGAGGAAGGGGTGTTTGTTAAGAATTTCTAGGCATGAATCAAGGGAGACATGTTGTTTTGTGTTTAAACATTCTTTGTAATCCTGTTCTCACCTTATGGATTTAAAAACATAAAAATTAGCTCTATTGGAGGACCCACCATTAATTTTCACCAGAAATGAATGTTAACAAGACAAGCATGGGCATAGGATGGTGGTGCTGGCATGCTCCAACAATTCTTCACTGAGTCCTTGGGAAGAAAGCCAAAGAGAATCAAGCCCAGGGAGGATGCTGCACTACACAATCTATGTGGAAGCTACAACTTGCTCTTGGGAAGTGAAAGAATTCATCTCATCCTGGCTCCCAGTCTGCCTCCATGGGGTGGGCATCACTTCAGCATCTATTACCCAGGAGCTCACCCCAGGCGTATGACTCCTTGAAGAACAGCGCCTATAAAATAAGGCTCTGAAAGAAACAAGATTCTCTTCCCTGCCTGAGGCTTGCCTTTCGGGAACCTGCCACCTCTTTGCATAATTGACTCTAGGGATGATTGTCCCTCTCAAGGGAGAACATGTGTACTTATAGGGACAAGACCTTTACCCTGCAGATCACAACAGGAAATCAAGATATAACTATCAGCCTATTCTAGGTGGCTCGACTTACATTTAGAAGCAGAGGTTGTGTGAGAAAATTCTTTCTCTCTCTCTCTCTCTCTTTCTCTGTGTAAATGTAAGAATACTGGCTCAGAAGTCAGGGTGCATAACTTTTGCATTCCCAGGTTCAGTCCTATTTTACAAGAAATTCCTACTTGGTGTGATTTGAAAGAGTTTAGGGCAGAATCTAATCTGCTCTTTGCATCAGTGCTTTGGATCGAAAGATATTTTATTTCTAAGAATCCTCTTTCAAAACACAGGAATATTCAAAAAACTCTATTATCTGTTAACACTTAGATAGGAAATCACAGAGGTAAGGCAGGGGGTAGAGGTTTTGGAGCTCTTATGGGAACCCTAATGGATGTGTGGGCACCAATACTTATTACCTTTCATACTTGAGGTTTCATTCAAACTTGGACCTGCCCAGCCTTCTTGCAAATAAATACATCTCACACACTACCCCAAAGCATGTGCTACATCAATTAGGTCAAAAGACTCAGTGTGATGGACATTCTTTCTTTCTTTTTGTAGATTTAAGAATATTATAGAGGAAGAGAGTAAATTGAATTAATTATATTATTATTTGAGTTACCAGTAGAGAAACATGCTTTTTAAAGAAATAGCTATCTCCAAGCCCTATGCAAAGTCCTTTACAAACTAGTGTGTATTATTACAGCTCCAATTTTCCACATAAGTAAACTCAGATCCTTAACTGGTAAGTTCTAATGCCTCATCTATGGCTGCTGGTAAATGTCAGAATGAAAACTCAAATACAGCAGGCCTATCTGATGTTAAAGCACTGCTTTTATTATTTAAGTAATTCGTATGAAATATTTCAATCATACAGAAAACTTCAAAGAGTGACACAGCAAACACCTGTGTGCCCATCACCCAATTTCATTATTAACAGATCCTAATAATCTGCTGGATCTTGGGCTCATCATCCCTTTTAAAAGATAGTTTTATTATGTAGTTCAGCTCTGTTCAGTCACTCAGTCATGTCCAACTCTTTGCAGCCCCATGGACTGCAGCACACCAGGCTTCCCTGTCCATCACCAACTCCCAGAGCTTGCTCAAACTCATGTCCATTGAGTCGGTGATGCCATCCAACCATCTCATCCTCTGTCGTCCCCTTCTGATCCTGTATTCAATCTTTCCCAGCATCAGGGTCTTTGCCAATGAGTCAGTTATTATATATGTGGATTCCTAACATTTCTTAACAAGCAATATAGCTTGGCTGGTTATTTTAAACTTTTCAGAAAAAGAAATCTTATGATCTATAGTCTCTGGCACTAACTTTTTTTTTCAACAATATAGTATTACCAAGAGTCAACCATATAGTTGTATGTAGCTGCAGTTCATTAGTTTTGAGTCCATTATAATATTTCATTGTGATGTACTCTAGAATTTCCTTATCCATTTGGAATGTTTCCAGATTTCCCCCAAGAATAGTATTGCTATAGATCCTTTTGTACATTCTTCCTGGTGCACATATGTGCAAGTTTCTCTTGAGCACATACCCAGAAATGGAATTTGGGGGTTGTAGGATAAAAGGCTATTTAATTTTATAAGATAATGCTAAATTCTTTTTCAATGAGGTTTTACCAGTTTACTCTCCCCCTGGCAATCCTGTGTATCCATACTGTCTCTAACATTTAATATCATCTTTTTTAATTTTGTCAATTAAATCAGACACAACTCGTTATGCATTTCCTAGATATTTTCTTAAATGTTTATTGGCCACATGTGTTTAGCCTTCTGTGAGATGGTTCTTTATGTCTTCTGTCCCTTTCTTTCTATCATCTTGCTTGCTCCTTTCTTACAGATTTATAGCAGCTCTTTGTATATTCTCGATACTAATCCTTTGTTGGTAGTATGTGTTGCAAATATATTTTTCAATCTGTAGTTTATCTTTTCCTTATTATGTGTATAAAATACATTTTGGCACCTTCTCTACCTCTTTTGACACTCCCCCCATTTAACACTATTAGCTATTCCCAGAGCAAAACCAACTTGACATAATCTGGTATTATACTTCTTAACATATTGGCATTTGTTCCCATGATTTCAAGGAACCATCTATTTAACATGTGTTTGTGTCCCAGTGGTGGATGAATATCCTCAAGGTACTTGGTTGGATTTTAATAGGGGGTTTCTGAGGCCTAAGATAGTGACTTGGAAGAAATATTTCTGGGCTGGGCGGCCACCGCCTTTCATCTCTTACCTGTCTACACCCACCGCTCTATGGGCAGCTGAAATATGTTTAGGATTCACATCTTATAGAACTTTTCTGAAATACAATTCCCCAGGAAGCTTTCATTTTTCTCCAAGTAGTAAAACTCTCACTTCCTGATAGTTACGGAGATAGGTTTTGTTGTCATAATGCTTTCTCTGTGTGCTGCTTTGCAATCAGAGTTTTCGCCACTCACTGGATCCATCACCGAGCAGCACATTACGGCAAACGCATATCCGTTTGCCTCTACTATTGTCATAATCAAAAGGCGGGGCTACACTGAAATATTTGCTTCGTGCATGCATATCTGTTATCCGAAGGGCCTTTTAACCTAAATGGTGTGCTTTCTGTAATGTCTTGGGTTAATGAATGGGTCTGTGAGGGCCTCAGAGCGGTGCAATGTGGGAAGAACGCTATAATTTCTTTTTAACATGCAGGAATTCTGAATACGAGAAAATGCATGCCAAATTTTATTGCTTCTAAATCTGAATAATTGTATTTCTGGGCTGTGCATCTGGGTAGATAATAAAGCCACAAAACAATTTAATGAAACATATAAAAAATAAAATGACATTACTAAATATTATAATATGAAGAAACTATTTTTTGCATATTGTCACCTAATCTTTCAACCATATAGCAACAAATAATGCAACCATAATTGAAAGTTTTATTATCCATCTGAGTAAATTGAGCTCAAATTTACCTTGTTCTCGTTAGTTGGTGGGCAAGCCTATTGGGGTTACTGACAGGATTTCATTTTCTTGGTGGATTATTTTTTTCTCCTTTTCTATGGAATCTAAAGTGGTCAATAAATAGCCCTGCTGCTTAATCGATTCTGAACCCAGCTCTTCAGAAGCCACTCCTTGGCCCTGTGACCCATGCTGGCAGCCAGCCCTGTGTCTGCTGAGTTTCAGAAACTGGCTTCACGTATCATGAGGCTTTCCTGGTCCTAAAGCCCCACAGACACACCAAGGACCCAAAGTCTTTTACTCTCTGCGGCATGCCATGTTCCAGTCACACTCTATTCCTGCAGCCCTGCATCTTCTATGGCAGGAATTTCATTGTGTTTCTTGAGCAGGGACTGGAAATATGTTGACTAGTGTTGGCCTACCCAAAAGATTTCTCATTCCAGTTTTTCAAAGGTCCTTGAGCCATCTCATGGCATGGGATGGGGTCAGAGCTATACCACAGGAAGAACCCACTGGTATTTCTAATCTTGAGACCCTCCAGTAACCTGCACTGATGGAACTGAGGTCTCTGAATTTTCAGGGCGGGTCATTGGGCATGGGGGATGCCAAGACTTGGGGAAAAGATGGGATGTCTTTGTGGGAAAAGCTCTACTGATTTCAGTAGTTATCTTTGGTTATGTTAATTATAAAATATTCATTTTTTTCCTGGAGCCTCGATTTGGAGAATCTTGGCTGTTTCCCTGCTTCTGAGTCCACTGCAGTGGGCCTCTTGACTGTCCAAGTCGTGGATAGGTCCATGGGAGACAGGATGCTTCTTCATCAGGCAGACTATGGGACATCTCACTGCGAGAAAGCCCAGGCCCCAGGCCTCATCACCCTTCTTTCTTACTCCTGGGATGCCTTTCATCCTCCTTATCTGCAAGAGAGACTAAAATGAAGCAGGTGGTACTTCCAGAACTGTTCTCCCTTTATAGAACCCGGGAATGGAGTCTGACCCTATTCCATTAGAGTCATTTTTTTCCCCCCTCAGGGATCTTGCCCTCCTTTCCTGCCATTTAGCTTAGGTTAGTCCTATTCTAGATCATCTGTGCTCAGTTGCTCTGTTGTGTCTGACTTTTTGTGACCCATGGACTGTAGCCTGCAAGGCTCTTCTGTCTATAGAAATCTCCAGGCAAGAATACAGGAGTGGGTTGCTATTTCCTCCTCCAGGGGAATCTTCCCGACCCAGGGATTGAACCTGCGTCTCCTGCATTGCAGACAGATTCTTTACCCGCTGAGCCATCAGTTCTGTGCTTCAAGGAGATGGGGTTGGGGATTATCCATCTGTTTCCTCCTGAAGTTCTGATGTGCTTATGTAGACATACCCAGACCCTTATCCTCAACCTCCAGCTGCAAATACAAAAGGGTGAGTTGGGGGCAGAGACCCAGCATCTCTGGCCTTATTGAGGCTGGATGCTGCTGATTCATCAACAGTTGCCTCCACATACTTCTCTCCAGGCAGAGCAAATCCCTGGGGGGCACATTGGTTATGCTTTCCATCAGCACACAAGTCCTCAGCTTCTTGAAGTCCCATTAGGATTAAGAAAGCCTCATCACACCCAAACCCCACACTCCTTTGACAGCAAGGTCATGGTGATACTTTGGAGAAATTATTTTCAAAGGAGACTTAAAAGAATATATGCTGCTTGCTGTGTGCCAACCTTTCTGACTCATCCTTAGATTCTGGAGGGAAATGGAGGTAACCAGGAAAGGTGAGATGGAGAAGACTCTTTACTTTCTCTTGCCCTTTGTGTAATTCAGTGTAATACTTTGAAAACAGTGGATTGGGCCAATCTTAATTTGCCTAGTAGCTCCTTGGGGGACAGTATATGCTCCTCCCTGCCCCACTGGAGGGACAGCTACAGTCCTGACATCTCCCCAGGCTCCCTTGCCTGGGTTGGGGATGGAGATGAGAAGCTGGGGGCATGGGGATGGGAGATGCTGAGCTCAGGCTTTGCTCACGCCCTGGTCAAATGCAGCCAGTCTATGGGATTCTAACCCATGCATTCTCACCATGGTGTGCAGGGCAGGGCAAACCAGAGCTTGTGTGGCTGTGGGAACTCTAATTTAGGGGTGAAGGGCTGAGCAGCCCACTTGGCCACAGAGCTGAGCCATGTCGATCTTCTGTTTTTGACCCCTACAGCTCTGAGGGGACAAGGAGGAAAGATGGATGTGCCTGATATTGTGATGGAGGAGAAAATGATCCCAAATTAAAGTTGGGAAGCAAAGCTCAACAGCAGCATCATTCTTTTAGAAACACCTTTTTTGTTTCTGAATTGTATTAATTTTTTCAAACTGAGGTAAAATGCACATAAAATTTCCCACCTTAACCATTTTAAAGTGTACAGTTCAGTAGTCTTAAATGCATTTACATTGTTGTGGAACCAACGTCCCTAACTCTTTTCATCTTGCAAAACTAAAACTCCGTACCCATTAAACAATTCCCCATTTCCCCTCCTCTCCATCCCTGGACAACTAACTATCCTTTTATTTCCTGTAGCTATGAGCGTGACTCTTCTAGATACCTCATATAAGTGGAAGCATACAGTATTTGTCATTTTATGATTGGCTTATTTCACTTAGCATCATATCCTCAAGATTCATTCATGTGGTAGCGTGTGTCAGAATTTCCCTTCTTTATCAGGCTAGATAATATCCCATTGTTTATCCTTTTGTTTATCCATCCATCTGTCAAAGAACACTTGGGTTGTCTTTACCTTTTGGCGGTTGTGAATAATACTGCTATGAAAAGGATATACAATATTTCTTCAAGATCTTGCTTTCAATTCCTTTGGGTATATACCTAGAAATGGGATTGCTGGATTACACGATACTTCTATGTTTGAATTTTTAAGGAACTGCCATAATGTTTTTCATAGCAATGGCACAATTTTACATTCCCAAAAACAGTGCAAACAGGGTTCCAAATTCTCTGTCAGGGTTCCTTGCATCTGTTTTACTTGGAAATAGCCATTCTAATGGGTGTGAAGTGATAATCTCATTGTGGTTTTAATTTGCATTTCCCTAATGATTAGTGATATTGAGTATCTTTCCATGTGCTTATTTGCCATTTGAATATTTTCTTTTAAGAAATGTCTATTCAAGCCCTTTGCCTATTTTTAATCTTTTTTTTTTTCAGCTGTAGGAGTTCTTTATATATTACAGGTATTAATCTCTTATCAGATATATGATTTGCAAATATTTTCTCTCTTTCTGGTGAATTGCCTTTCCACTCCATCCATTATGTCTTTTGATGAACAGTTTCAAATTTTGATATAGTCCAATTTATTTATCTCTGTTTTTGTTGTCTGTGCTTTTTCTATCCATTGCCAAATTAGATGTCATTAAGTTTTCCCCTATATTTTTTTTAAATAGTTCTTATGTTTAGGTTTTTGATCCATTTTGAGTTGCTTTTATATGGTGCAAGGTAAGGATACAATTTCATTCTTTTGCATGAGGATATCCAGTTTTCCCAGGTTTATTTGTTGAAAATCATTTAATCATATAAGTGAGAATTTATTTCTGGGCTCTGTATATGATTACATTGGTTTATACGTCTGTTTTTATGCCAGTACTGCACTGTTTTGATTACTGTGGCTTTGTAATTCATTTTAAAATATGGAAATATGAGATCTTAAACTTCCTCAAGATTTTTTTGTTGTTGTTCATTCAAGCTCCCTTGAAATTGCATATGAATTTTTGGGTGAATCTATTTCTGCAAAGACCACCATTGTAATTTTGATAGAGATTGCGTTAAAGTTGTAGTTTGCTTTGGGTAGTATGAATCTCTTAACTATGTTAAGTCTTGCACTTGATGAATACAGGATGCCTTTCCATTTATTTGTACCTGCTTTAATTTTTTTTTAGAAATGCTCTGTAGTTTTTAGTGTATGAATCTATCATTTTCTTAGTCAAGTTTATTCCTAAGCATTTAATATTTTTGATGCTATTATAAATGGAATTGTT